>NW_026606754.1:1770000-2090000 GCF_029890125.1 Rhinichthys klamathensis goyatoka | reverse complement strand
GATGTCTGTTTGTTGCAGGTGGCTTAATGTGGGTTTTTCTCCTGTTTCTCTCTCTGTTTGTTGTGTTTTCCCACAGCTGGGTCCAGACGCGCCACTGTAGACTCACTGCATTAGATCATTAGAGCTAGCCCATCCACCGCATGGCGACTAATGGGGGCTTCAAATCACTGCAAACTGCAAAAACAGAGAGCTGGAACAAAGAAGGTGATTATGAAAGCTCACATAACCTTTCACCTTCATCCACAGGCACAATGCTTTTGATTGCACTGAAAAACCTGCTCCCTTGGTGTTAAAAAGGACTTCAGGCCCCATTTTCAGGAATTAGAAAACTATGAAAAAGTTTCCAGCAATGACAATTTAAGTCAACATGAAATCATTATGTTCTGGCTGAATACACATTTCTGGTCTGATTGGGCGCGTTTGTGTATGTTCTCTTTGAACAAAATGTGAAGCCTCAGAAACGGCTTTTGTTTTTGGAAGATGTCACCTATAGGCCATACTTACGGAAGCTTGTTTCCGCCACAGAATAAAACATTTTAAAAGATAATTTCGACTTTTTTTCTCGCAATTGCGACTTTACATCATGCGATTCTGACTTTATTTCTCAGAATAGCAGGATATAAAGTCGCAATTGCGTGTTATAAAGTCAGAATTGAAGATATAAGATATCAGATACAGATATAAACTCACAATTCTGACTTTTTTCTCGCTATATATCACGCGTTATATCACGTACAGATATAAACTCGCAATTCTGACTTTCTTTTTGCAATTTTGAGTTTATATCTCGCAATTCTGACTTTATATCTCCCAATTGCCTGTTTTAAAGTCAGATTTGCGAGAAAAAAAGTCAGAACTGCGAGTTTATATCATGCGATTCTGACTTTGTTTCTCAGAATACCAGGATATAAAGTCGCAATTGCGTGTTATAAAGTCAGAATTGAAGATATAAGATATTAGATACAGATATAAACTCGCAATTCTGACTTTTTTCTCGCTATATATCACGTGCAGATATAAACTCGCAATTCTGACTTTCTTTTTGCAATTGTGAGTTTATATCTCGCAATTCTGACTTTATATCTCCCAATTGCGTGTTATAAAGTCAGAATTGCGAGAAAAAAAGTCAGAACTGCGAGTTTATGTCATGCGATTCTGACTTTATAACGCACAATTGCGACTTTATATCACACAAATCTGAGATAAAAAGTCAGAATTGGTAGATAAAAAGTCACTATTACCTTTTTTTATTTTTTATTCCGTGGCGGAAAGAAGCTTCCATACACACTTGCAATGAAGGCATGAGCCTTTTTCCAATCCAGGCTCATTGGGAAAACATGTCTGTGGCGGCACAAAGTGATATTATGCTGCTTCGACACTTTCAAAGTGAAATATCCAGCAAATGAATGTGAATCTGGCAATGTTTATTATGTTGGTTTTTATGTCTTTAGCTTTCCTGTAGCTCAAACAGTAGAGCATTGGCGCTTGCAACGCTAAGGTCATGGGTTCGATTCCCAGGGAAAGCAAGAAATGATAAGAATGCATTTCAAGTTTCAAGGTTTCTTTGGATAAAAGCGTCTGCCAAATTCATAAATATAATATATATGTATCGTTGCGATTCAGAAATGAAATGTCTGGATCTAAAAATAGGGCTGTGAAACGGTTAATCGCATCCAAAATAAAAGTTTTTGTTTACATAATATATGTGTGTGTACTGTGTATGATTATTTTGTATATATAAATACACACACATGCATGCACACTGAATATTTAAGAAATATTTGCATGTATATACTGTATATATATTTATAGATAATTTATATAAATATAAATATTTTCTTAAATATATACATGCATGTGTGTGTATTTATATATATATATGTATATACAAAATAATCATACACAGTACACACACATATATTATGTAAACACAAACTCTTATTTTGGATGCGATCAACCGTTTCACAGCCCTAGGAAATAATATACCACATACGTTAAACCCGACCCTAAACAAACCAATAGTGTAAACAAAAGCAAACGTGAGATAAAAACACATTTGCTGAAGAAACCATGACGTTTGAGCAGTTTAGCTTTAATTGTGACTCGTGTTTCATGCGACTCGTACCTGTCCGCATCTCTAGTGCACTGCTGTACCAGGTGAGCTTCCCAGAAAGTGTATTACGTCAGAAAATATGAAGAAAAATGTTATGTATTATGTTTTTGCAGTTTGACTAATTTTTCCCAATGAGCCTGGGTTACCTTTTTCTGTTTTTAGCATTCCAGCCTTTCTAAAATCTTAGTATGCAATTATTATCAGTGCAGTATTTAATTCTAGTTAATGTATTATATAGTAATAATATCAAATAACAAGAGCCCTACATAGTAGATTTGAACAATCAATAATCACAAAATTTCACTCAGAAATGTCACATACATACAATGCGGTGAATGCCATTTCATGTTGACTTTAAATCAAATGAAAAACTTCCCAACATCCTCAAAACTGAGATTATACAACGTATTCAAGCACTAAGATTTTTCCATACCGTTAAGTGGAGAAAAAGCTAGCATTTACAATTCTAAATGTTATGCAAATGTACACTGAACGTTTTTGGTAGATTGCAAGAAATTTCACTTAAATTGAAATGCTTTTAGTGGTTACATAAGTCCATTTTACATGTCGAGAAAATGTCTGCTCTATATTGCATTTATTATACAAGCTACATCCGTGCTCCGGCAAAATCGAAGGTCCTGAAAATGAGGCTTTTAACGTTGTACACTTTCATGGAGAACACACGTGAAAAAGCACTGTTAGCCCTCATCATGTGCGTCCCCATTTGTACTATTATTCTCAGAATAAACAACAACAACAGTTGCATAGAAAATGGCCCTTCTGTACCATGTGAAATGAACTGGAAAGTCTAAGAGTAGCATACGAGTAGAAGCTAAGACACGTCCCGGGCTGTGTGGGTGAACATCGCCCTCGAGGAGCGGGGACAAACAGCCGGGATCAGACGAGGGATGGATGTTCAGATCGGTGTGGAGATGGGAAATCTCTTGTACCTGTGCTATTCTTAGCCTCTCAAGAGTCAGATCACATCGTGTGTGTCAGTGTTTGCTCTTACCAGCCTTGATGAGACTAAACCTACAGGTTTTAAGTTTGTGTCAGACATTAAAGCTGAAGTGGATGTTTTCCTCTACATACTAGGGGTGTAACGAGACCCGATTCGACACATATCACGATACGATATTATTGCGATACTCCAAGACATGCGATAAAAGGTTTACAATTTTTTTTACTGTTGATTAAAATGGTAAAATTGGTGTCACATTGTGTGTGTAAATGAATAGTCTTGGACTCGGTGCTGAAACCCAAAGCACAGGACAATAGAGACACCAGAATAACAATATTCATGATTCTGAAGATGAAAATACAGAATTATTGTAGATGAATATGCTTGTGCTGTCACTGACTCGATATACCGTATATACCCGAATATAAGACGACCCTGAATATAAGACGACCCCGCCATTTTCCAGACTTATTTTTGTGGAAAAAATCTGGTTTTCAACAGAAAATAATTTTAAGAGCAAATTTCCCCAGTAGCACCTCAATGCAGTACATAAGATCCACGGGGAGGAGTCGGATCAAGATCCAAGGGGTGGAGATGGGTAGGATTAGGGGTGGGTTTAGGGATTAGGGGGCGGAGATGGGTAGGATTAGGGGTTGGTTTAGGGATCAGGGGGCGGAGATGGGTTGGATTAGGGGTTGGTTTAGGGATTAGGGGTGTGTTTAGGGATCAGGGGGCGGAGATGGGTAGGATTAGGGGTGGGTTTAGGGATTAGGGGTGTGTTTAGGGATCAGGGGGCGGAGATGGGTAGGATTAGGGGTGGGTTTAGGGATTGGGGTGTGTTTAGGGATCAAGGGGCGGAGATGGGTAGGATTAGGGGTGGGTTTAGGGATTAGGGGTGTGTTTAGGGATCAGGGGGCGGAGATGGGTAGGATTAGGGGTGGGTTTAGGGATTAGGGGTGTGTTTAGGGATCAGGGGGCGGAGATGGGTAGGATTAGGGGTGGGTTTAGGGATTAGGGGTGTGTTTAGGGATCAGGGGGCGGAGATGGGTAGGATTAGGGGTGTGTTTAGGGATCAGGGGGCGGAGATGGGTAGGATTAGGGGTGGGTTTAGGGATCAGGGGGCGGAGATGGGTAGGATTAGGGGTGGGTTTAGGGATCAGGGGGCGGAGATGGGTAGGATTAGGGGTGTGTTTAGGGATCAGGGGGCGGAGATGGGTAGGATTAGGGGTGGGTTTAGGGATTAGGGCTGTGTTTAGGGATCAGGGGGCGGAGATGGGTCGGTTTAGGTATATGTAAGGTGGGAGGAGTTGGATCTGGATTCCGACTCCTCCCCATGGATTTCATGTACTGCATTGAGGACCATCTCAATTTCCGAGGCGTTGTTCCAAATGCCTCGCATCACCTGTGCCTCGTGTAGAGGCCTGCTCATCGGCGGAGACCGGCACATATGCGCTTCCTGATTGGCCATGACTGCGGCTGCCCTGAGTGCGACGGGATGGATTTAACCACCCTGTGGGGTCGTCTGGCCATTTTCGACGACAATCCGGCTCCCGCTCTCTCTCTTTCTCCCTCTGCTCGACCCGCGCAAGAAAAAGCGCCGTTCACAGAGGATGCCAGAGCAGACGGAGACAAGCGAGCAGAGACCTCTCAACAAACCCCCCCCCCCCCCGTACACATATCGCGTCTTTTGCGCGCTCAAGTTCGTTATTTCAAATGTAGGCGCGCGGTATGCGCGCTCATAATGAAAGCGCCGCGCTCGTTTTTTCCAAGCGCATCCGCGCCGCATCGAGATCCTCGGCGCTCTCGTCAGTCGACGGCGCGAGAGAAAAAGGCTATCAATCGATTCCTCCACTCGAATATAAGATGACCCTGAATATAAGACGACCCCCCATTTTTTAGCCTATTTTTAGGACCTCGTCTTATATTCGGGTATATACGGTATTTAAAATAATGTAAGCCACTTTGTACTGGTAACATCAGACATCTGGCATTATCAGGACACACAAATATTCTCCCATTGCATTATTATACATTATATATAGTAGTTAAATGTAGTACTGACACTAAAACTCATTCCGGGTGAACTATTCACAGTACAGATTGTCACTATCCACGATACATATTGTTGCATTTTAGTATCGCGATATATTGTGACACGATATATTATTACACCCCTGGTAAGTTGATTCTACTAGGTTTGGAAAAGGCCTTTACACACTTCCACTTTAACATCTGGCATACATTGGTGATAAGTAGCATTGAGTTAAGAAAACTAACTAGCGAGACCAGGTTACCGTCTGTGGACCTCCGCCTAGCAGAGGCGAAGCGAGACGGCAATCTGAAATCTCTCTCCACCGTCTGCTAGGCGGATGTTTCCCCCGACTCCTAAAACACGAACAGTCCACCGGTCTCGGCGCTAATGAGCTAGCGCTAACTGACATCGCTAACATCTGTGGGTGAGCGCTACGCTAAAGTCAGAGCAAAACAAGATCACTTCTCCTCAGTAGGACAAAATCACACTGGTCATTTTCTCTCCTCCGTTAGCCAAGTCAGGGTTCTGGTTTTCTCTCAGATGGCACATTAATGTGTGGGGTCACTGAAAGGATGCATTTGTCTTTGGATTTGGTTTGGCTCGGTTCAGGAATAACAGGCTTGCCGATTACTCTGCACTATGGTACCCGATTTCGGTGACATTGAGGCTGACCTTGGAGTCACCTCCCCCGCTGCCGCACTCTCCCTTGTCGTACCACCATTTGTTTTTCAATTTGTCCAACAGGCCTTGCTCATTCAGTTTTAAAACTGCCAGGTTAACAGCATTTCTTGAAACAATAAAACATAACTTGTAAGAAAATGCACAGGTCTGTGAGCAATCTACTGCATTAGCATAGTAGTAGTAATGGTAACGTTACTGAATACGGTGAGCTACTACTACTGAGAGTCAATTATAGATAGTCAGAATGGTTGAAAGAGCACAATTTGGTTAAGAATTTCACCAATATGAAGGTAAGAGACGCTCAGAGCAAAGAAAGTGTTAAATAGTCAAGGTGGCATGGAGGGTTACGCTGTCTCAAACTGAAGTGTGCGGGATGGGGACATTGTCATTGAGAAGAAAAGTAACAACAACAAACATCATGCAATTAACATTCGTCACAAGTGACAGCGCAGCTTTTACAAGCTAAATTGAAAAACCGTTGAACTGTTAAATTAAAAGTGACAACACGACAGTCAGGAAGGACAGCCACACGAGACAGCGAGAGAAAGATCGAAGGACAAGAAGGACAGCAGAGAGACGGGAAGGGACGCAGACACACACGCACACAGATGAGAAATGATTGCCGCTCGAAATGATAAAAATCTGGTTGAAAAACTGGAAAAGAAGACAAACATTTAAAGAAGAGAGCACTGATCAGAAGCATCATTGTGAATCAAATAACAATCAAAATGCATTATACCGTTACCTCTTTGTCATAATAGAGGGGGTTTGGGGAAGGGGGGGAGGGGGGAGAGGAAATGACAACACAGGACATCAGGGTAGGTGGAATACTATAACAACATGGAGAATATTGTTATATTATTCCACCCACCTTAATGCTGAGCCTTTGGGGGTCGCCACACCATAGCCTTTAGAGTCCAGATTGCCGCCCACTTTCATGGTGTCGCAGGGCTTCCTCTGCTCAATGTATTCGTTCATGGTGGATTCGAGAAGAAAGGCGAATTTGCCCTTCGACTTTCGTACCCGTGCCACTCCGTCAGGCGTGGTCTTGGCGAAGACGGAGGGCTCGGCCGATTTCATGTACGACCACATTTTTTCGTACACGGCTATTTTGGAACGCTGTGCGAGGGAGACAAGAAAACACATACGGTCGTGTATCATTACACATGAAGTGCACAACGGTCATGTCACACAGCAAAATCATACACAATTACAGACATTGTAAGGAGACCCTCGTGTCACGATTCGATACATATCACGATACGATATTATTGCGATACTTTCAAGACATGTGATAAAAGGTTAAAACAAAATGTACTGTTGATTAAAATGGTAAATTTGGTGTTACATTGTGTGTGTAAATCAAGCGGCAACATTTTAATCTGAAAAACGAAGCCTACCCGGAAGTGCGAAAAACTGCAATACATCGAAAATCCGCTAGAGGGAGGTCCCAAAACGGAGCAAATATCCATAGACCGCATTTTAAAATGTCCGTTTTCACAGCATAAATTTATATGTTTACATGTTGGTCCCATGGACTTTTATTGTATTTTTGGATAGGTCCCGAGTGCCTGACAACTGTGAGGGGGGTGAATTTTTTTATAACTCGGTAGTTTAGATCGTATTTAGATATAAAATGTATGACAAATAAGCGTGTGATTGACAGCTGATAACGGGCTGCGCCGAGTGGACTTCCTGAAATTTGACGTCTCGGCCATGATCTGACACAACACATCATACCACCTCTGTATCCTTTCTGAACATTTGTATTTGAAATATCGTAAGATTTTCCAAGATGGCGCCGCCCATACCCCCCATAAACGGCCTCAAAACCGTTCTTCAGAAAATCTATGGGTGACGTCCCAGACGCTTTGTCCATATTTTTTACAGTCTATGGTGTAAATGAATAGTCTTGGACTCGGTGCTGAAACCCAAAGCACAGGACAATAGAGACACCAGAATAACAATATTCATGATTCTGAAGATGAAAATACTGGATTATTTTAGATGAATATTCTTGTGCTGTCACTGACTAGATATATTTAAAATAACGTAGGACACTTTTTACTGGTAACATCAGACATTTGGCATTATCAGGACACACAAATATTCCCTCATTGCATTATTATACATTATATTCAACATTATATATAGTAGTTTAATGTAGTACTGACACTAAAACTCTGAAAACTTGAATTTTTTCTCACACAGAAATATTCATTTTGGGTGAATTATAAAATGTACCGTTCTACATTTGATCTTGCGATCATTTCTCAAATGTGCGTATGTGAATAATATTGCATTTTGCACACTGTTGGCTTACACTAATGAACTGAAAGCTGCATCTCCTCCAACACACAGTCAGTGTTTTCACCTACTTCTTGCACTCGAACTTGAAAAGATTACATTTGGGTTAGAATAAAACCCGATCTTTTCTTAAAATCTTGTAGCCCATTTTTAGATTACTTTTGGATAAAACACCATTTTAAATGCCGCCTAATAATATCATTAACATATAAAAGAGCTCCAGTCAACGTCCAGTGCTTTACTTGTTAGATTTCCAAACTCCTGCAGTTCTCCGACTCTCTGCCACGAGGGAAAGTGTGTACGTCTGCTCAGACTCTCATCTTCCACGTAAAAGACTGCTTTTATAAATAAGAAAGCTGGAGTGGATTTTAGCGTACACACACTGTAAGATCAAATCTGGTCATACGCACGTTTAATTAGTTCACGGCTTCAGATCTGACTGCCCCCGCCTCTGGCTATGTGACAGTTGAGTGTCCAACATTCACACTTTTTAATTCATTTGAAGTGTACTTTTTCTTGTGGGAATTTTCAGTGTGAACACACTACTCCCACTATTTATACTATAAAACGGCAAAGAAGAGTGCATAAGTACGCAAACTAGGAAGCACATCCAGTGTATTAGCTTTGTATATATACAAATTCAATATCCAATTGTGTGAATGTGAAAAAGAAGCGAACCAAAACACTTTGCCTTCACAATGCACGCTCTCCACCTTTGTCCTGAACGGGGAAATCTGCACATAACTGGCATTTCTGCTCTCCTGTGTCAAATTAAAGTCATTTTATCCCTTAAAACTCACCTTTGATCACCAAAATGACATATTTAAAGGGATAGGTCACCCAAAAATGAAAATGCTGTCAGTAATGACTCTCCCTCATGTTGTTCCAACCCCGCAAGACTTTCGTTCATCTTCGAAACACAAATTAAGATATTTTTGATGAAATCTGAGAGCTGTCTCACTCCTCCATAGGCTGCTATTGTAATTGAAACTTGCCAGCCCAGAAAAGTTATTAAAGACATCGTTAAAATAGTCCGAGTGACTACAGTGGCTCAACTTTAAGTTTATCAAGCGACGAGAATACTTTTTGTGCACAAAATAAAACGACTTTATTACATACCTGTCAACATTTGGTTTTCAAAATCCGGGAGATTTCTCCGGCGGGGGCGGGGGGTTTGTACAACTTGTAACGACTGGAAATAGGGTGTGGCCCCTTTAAGAGCTGTGCGCTCCCTGTTTGTACAACTTGTAACGACTGGAAATAAGGTGTGGCCCCTTTAAGAGCTGTGCGCTCCCTGTTGAACTGTCGGCAGTATTGTATTGTATAGCCTTGGGCCTCGAACACCCCTTTTACTGTCTATGCGAACACCCCATGTATGCGGGTAATTTCAGTTTGATGCTAATTTTTATCTTATTTTGTTTATTAAGTAACGATGTGGACGGTAGAACGTGTGACAGACAGTTAGGCTACACAAGTTCGATTTGGGAATAAAGTGCAACTCGTGAGATGCCAATCGCCTCCGTGTGTCTGTCTGGCCTCTGCATGCAATAACTTCAGTTGTGAGCTATCCCTAATCTTCCTGAAGCAACACGTTACAAACTGTACTTGAGTTTCATTGCGGGGACACCACCTTTACCTGCCATCATGTCTATCGGCTCGCTTTCGGGTTAAACTTTCCGCGACTGCGCAACTGGGTTATAGGTTGCCAGGTTGAGGTGACAAACGGGTTGAAATTGTAAATGGTCTCTGGATTGTGTGAATATAATGCATTTAATACAATCTGGCAACTGGTCAACATTAGACAAACATATTGGTCCGATTATTCATAAAGGAGTTTGGGCCATGCAAATTACGGGAGTTTCCCGGGAAAAATAACAAACCGGGAGGGGTCCGGGAGATAGGGCTAAAAAACGGGAGAAACCCGGGGAAAACGGGAGTGTTGACAGGTATGCTTTATTACTTTATTCAACTTTATTCACTCAGAGGCCCACACAGAAGAAAATTAATAGTTGAATAAAGTTATTATTTTTTTTATTTTTGCACACAAAAAGTATTCTCGTCGCTTGATAAACTTAAAGTTGAGCCACTGTAGTCACTTGGACTATTTTAACAATGTCTTTACTAACTTTCTGGGCCGGCAACTTTCAATCCCTTAGAAGCCTATGGAGGAGTGATCCAGCTCTCAGATTTCATCAGAAATATCTTAATCTGTGTTCAGAAGATGAACGAAAGTCTTACGGGGTTGGAACAACATGAGGGAGAGTAATTACTGACAGAATATTCATTTTTAGGTGACCTATCCCTTTAACTATTTAACTAATGTTGTATTTAAATGTATTTTAGTTATCCCTGAGATAGTGCTGAGGTCCGACCAAAGATACACACGCTAAAGTGGAACTATTGCAAGTATACTTTAGGTACACTTTAAATATCTTGCATTTAAAGACTAATAATATACAGAGATCATACTATCCTCACTAATTGTGATATTAAACATATTGTAGGCTTAATATTAAGAAATGTGCATTGTGCAATAAAGAAGTACTCCAAATAAAGTTTAATTATAATATTTATATCAGTAAGTGTCAAGTGATCTGCCAGTAAATATGTTAATGGATTTTGTAGTATACTTAGTGTGAAATAAATGTATTTTAAATACATTTTCGAATAGTTTTCTTCCGCTTGGGCTGCCCTAACACAGATGCGTCCGGTTTCATCGAGTCCGTGTCTGAACTGAAGGTGCAATAACTGCAGAATTATTTAATGCGTCAAGGGGAACATAAATAATGACAGCGTGTGCCAACATAGACAACCGCATCAGCAGAAAAGTCACAGCGGTTCCTTCCAGAGCACCAACGGGAACAGATGGGCACTTCGCAGGACCGTTGCTAAATGGCACAATAATAGAGCCTTAAAAATCACCAAAGAAGTTTATGGCAGGGCTGTTTTTCAGAAAGCACTCGTGTTCAGCGCCAAAACACATCTGGTGAATGGAGGATTAAACCTGGGCAACTGAAAGAAAAGTGTCCAATGGCTTTTCCTACATCTGGACTAGTTTGATGTTTAAATAAAGTCAAAGGACGCCTTCAACCCATTGTGTCTGTTGGAAACTGTTAAATGCGATGGTGGATGTGCAACGTTATGTGCCGTTTTATCATGGGAGTCGTTATATCAAATGATTGTTATGTGCGGTCATACACGAGCTGAAGAATATGAGGCTGTTTCACTGCTGTTCCCTCGTCAGATTCCCTCATATACACATCTAGACTATATAATAAAGACTAAGATCTTCATCGTCATTATGTAATCACCCAACTCTTATGGGATGTTCTGGAGATAAAGTAGAAAAAGAAAAAGTGCAAGCTGAATATATACGTTACATATTACCTTGGGTAACAGGGTTGAATGCCTGACAAATCCAGTCAACACTACAATTTGTAGAAAATGGGGCAAATTGTCACTTCTTGAGTTTCACAGATTCAATTTTGCTACCGTTCATGCTGTTTATTTCATAAAACATATCCCTCTCCAAAGAAACCAGTATTGTTTTGCTAATAACGGGACACTAATTTGTAGACAGGTGCCGTCTATTATCTGTATTCTTCCTGACACGGATTCATTTAGAGGAAGATCTGAGGGCGAAACCGAGTCAAAGCCAACGAGGTCACAGCTGGGGACTCCAATCACATTAAATATAGTGGATTTTTATCATTCTAAGTCATAATATGAGTGTTATTAACTGTGAATCAAAACAACTGCTGAACACAAAGCCCACAGTGTCCACCTCACTGTTTCTATTCATAATGGATATAACCATCTGTAATTAAACCGCTATCAAGTGAGACGAGCATCAAGCCTGATAAACAACCGAGTTATCATGAACACACTCGGAAAGGTGTTGTGCTACCGACAGAACTCGATAATTAGACCATATTAATAAACATCACATTTTACTATTAGCACAATACATATTGTATTAATGAGTAGCATGTCAATAGAGGTAATTCACTCTTTTATGTCATCATGTATTAAATATAGCCTATTTACTTTAAATGTAATATTGAATAACACAACAGTCAAAATGACAATCAAGTACTTTAGTGTGTTACTGCTTTAGTATGTTAGTCAACACACCAAAATAAGCGTAGACAGAATGATTATTAAAGCACAATGATATCAAATGTACTTTTAATTTGACATTATTACTTTCCGAACACACAAAGTTAAGAAACAGTCCTGTAAGTGTACTCTATTTAAGTGTACTCTTTTATTTCAGTAATATATTTAAGAGCACATTCGACACAAGTACACTTCTTTTTCACACGGGGACCATGTAAATATCAATTTTTGTACCATGACAATAAGAGTTTTATCTGATACATGCTTACATCATGATGTGAGGTCAAACCTACTGTAATGGGAAGCGTTTAAACCTTCCTTCGGCGAGACAGTCCTACAATAGCAATTTGGGTCAAAAGAGAGTTGTTGCTCTGAAACTGTCTCCATTCTACTTCAATATGTCACTTCAGCTACTGAAGATGTGGGAATAAACACTCGGATAGAGGGCGACTGCTCCTGACCGACTGCGAGAGTGACGTGAAGTCGAAAGCTCAACCGTCCTCGACTCCCTTCAGTTTTGTGGAGCATTACCGGAGCCTACATTGTGCCGAGCTAGGGGTCATATCATTCAGCTCGCCAAATGAAAGTGTCACCGCACTGCAGACGCACAGCCTAGCATATAAACTTCACATTAGAGCCACTTGGAATGGAAAAGAAAGTGTTTACCGCTGCTCTTGCTCTGCAGGGCCATGAGAGGTTCAGGAAGACAGTAGTTTTTAGAGCAGAGTTAAACAGCTCTCAGTGTGAAGACGCGAGTCTCTTCTGCTGCTAAAGTCTGCTGTCTCCAGAGCCACCGATGCCCGACAGCTTGAGGATCTTTTGTGTTGTGTTAGGATATCATATTCTTCAACGGCTCTCTGCAGCATCAAAGAACCAAGAACCCTTTTCGGCTAAATAAGGTTCTCGAGTTGGTTGTACTGCAGGGTTCTTTAGAGAAAAGTTTCCCATTGAATAGGTGTCAATTTATTCATTCAAATAGACATACAGATACATAGATCAGATATTTTAAAGTCCAGTTTTACATGTTGTTTATATGTCTATGTGGTGTTTTTAATATGCTTTAAGACAAACCATGTGTAAATTCATAAGTCGACAGCATTGCTGAGTATTTTCTGCTTAAAACTGCAGTGAACCAAAGACAGTCTCAAAAACACGGTTTGAAATCGCTGGTGTTTCTGACGTCACAAACGACCTTGTAACCAATCAGATCAACGTGTGATCGTCAACCAGTGGATCTCTGAGCTGAGTGAGTGAGTGGAGGCGGGGCTCATTTGCATATTCATATAACCGCGTATACTAAATGAGGCAAGGGTGTCGAGTTAAGGTCTTTGCACACCGAAATTTTCGCACGTTAAAAAATAAATACGACCTCGCATTGTGTCAATCCCGTTTACACACTGCGTCCGAAACTTTCGTCCGTCATAAAAAAATTCGGATCGGGTTCAATCTTCGGTGTTTTTCGGATACGTAGCATTTTGAGAGGTGTTTTGACAATACAAGCGAACGGCAAATCCAGAACTGTTCAGGATCAACTGGCCCACGGAAATTGGTGGACTTGTTTTTAATATGTGGCTCCAGTATCGCTAGCAAAGCATCAAACTGAGCCACTGACATCCTGAAGTAAACTTTGAATCTCTCGGGATAATCCCGCAGCTCCTTGATAAGGAGGAGGAACTCGCAGTCTCAGGATTGGACGATGGACCCAATATTCCCTCTCTTTTTCACTTTTTAAGAAGAGAGAGGACAACTAAATCATCCTCACATTTTGTATCGTTTTCTTAATTTTTTCCGCAACGGATTAATACGCATTTGACTCAGTGTGCAAGGTACGGAGCCCCCTAGTCCCACTTTGTCAAAAAAAATTATTATAACTATCTCGTGGCCTCAAGATAAGTAACTCGTGGCCTCAAGATAGAGATACTATCTTGAGGCCACGGGTTACTATCTTGAGGCCACGGGTTACTATCTTGAGGCCACGAGTTACTATCTTGAGGCCACGAGTTACTATCTTGAGGCCACGGGTTACTATCTTGAGGCCACGAGTTACTATCTTGAGGCCAGAGTTACTATCTTGAGGCCACGAGTTACTATCTTGAGGCCACGGGTTACTATCTTGAGGCCACGGGTTACTATCTTGAGGCCAGAGTTACTATCTTGAGGCCACGAGTTACTATCTTGAGGCCACGGGTTACTATCTTGAGGCCACGAGTTACTATCTTGAGGCCACGAGTTACTATCTTGAGGCCACGAGATACTATCTTGAGGCCACGAGTTACTATCTTGAGGCCACGAGTTACTATCTTGAGGCCACGGGTTACTATCTTGAGGCCACGAGTTACTATCTTGAGGCCACGAGTTACTTATCTTGAGGCCAGAGTTACTATCTTGAGGCCAGAGTTACTATCTTGAGGCCACGGGTTACTATCTTGAGGCCAGAGTTACTATCTTGAGGCCACGGGTTACTATCTTGAGGCCACGGGTTACTATCTTGAGGCCACGAGTTACTATCTTGAGGCCACGGGTTACTATCTTGAGGCCACGAGTTACTATCTTGAGGCCACGGGTTACTATCTTGAGGCCACGAGTTACTATCTTGAGGCCACGGGTTACTATCTTGAGGCCACGAGTTACTATCTTGAGGCCACGAGTTACTTATCTTGAGGCCAGAGTTACTATCTTGAGGCCACGGGTTACTATCTTGAGGCCAGAGTTACTATCTTGAGGCCACGGGTTACTATCTTGAGGCCAGAGTTACTATCTTGAGGCCACGGGTTACTATCTTGAGGCCAGAGTTACTATCTTGAGGCCACGGGTTACTATCTTGAGGCCACGAGTTACTATCTTGAGGCCACGGGTTACTATCTTGAGGCCACGAGTTACTATCTTGAGGCCACAAGTTACTTATCTTGAGGCCAGAGTTACTATCTTGAGGCCAGAGTTACTATCTTGAGGCCAGAGTTACTATCTTGAGGCCACAAGTTACTTATCTTGAGGCCAGAGTTACTATCTTGAGGCCACGGGTTACTATCTTGAGGCCAGAGTTACTATCTTGAGGCCACGGGTTACTATCTTGAGGCCAGAGTTACTATCTTGAGGCCACAAGATAGTTATAATTTTTTTTGACAAAGTGGGACATGGGGGGCTCCGTAGCAAGGTTTCTGTGCGTGCCGAATTTTTAGGATGACGAATACGAAATAACGCATATGAAAATTGCGAAGGGACCTTTACACTCAAGCTATTTCAAGGCATGGAGAAATTCTTTCAAAGAATAAACGCTTAAATATGTCATTTTGGTGATCAAAGGTGAGTTTTAAAGCATAAAATCATTACCAAAGCGAGACTTCAAATTGGAAGCCAGGGCTAAAATCACTTGAAATGACCATGAATCAAATGAAATGACCATGAGCCAAACAATGCAAAATGTAATATGTTTGTACATGTATTTATCTGAACAATATATTTTTGGACAGACGATAATCATAACAACACGGCTCTAATACTGCTCTATTATTGGTGTAATAATCTATATACAGTAGCTGTATGTCCCACACATTGCAGGCTGCTTTCATCATGCTCCTCTCTCAGCCTCTCCTCATATCTGTCCTCACCATGAGCTTATTATGGTGCTGTTCACATCCAGCGCATATCTCCCGCTCCATCTCTCTCTCCACTGCAGCTTTACTTCTGAATCATTGGGTTTGGAGACGAAACATATTTCTCCCGAGTGCCCAATGCTTTTTCTGCAGTGCACTGCTTGAGTTGTTGGAAGCTTTACTCAGTGTATGTGTGAATATCGTTTCATTAGATAACAAACTATTTGAAAAAATGTCTGGTAAGAGTTATTTTATTTATTAACTCACAACTGTCAGACATATCAGCCTGTGTCTTCTGGAGTTTTTGCCAGAAGGTCCTGAACGTTCAATCCATGAGGTGCATTTCATTTCATGGCTAGGCATATTGTTCTGTATAATGTATAAGGTTGAGTTCCCCTCACCCATAATTCCTCAGCTGTGAAAGTGTTTTCCTGCTTTGGGCAAACATTCTGGATGCAGCTTGTTGAGTTATGCATGAAATATAGGGTTGGATTAGAAATAATATATATGCTCTGAGACTTCCTGAGCTTTTCCTGCACACTCAACATTCATTTAGCATTCAATTGTTGTAACCCGTATAAAAGTTAAAAATACATGGAAGGAAACAGAAGCATAGCCTGACCTTTCGGTGTGGTCTGTCCAGTCCAGAGCACTGTTAGTCAGTCAGTGTTTTCATATCATGTATTTTAAACGTTTATACATGTTACAACAATTGCAGAGCCGCGTGGATAGTGTTGGCAAAAATCCGTCATTAGCGATATGGCACGTCCTAAAGGATGCTCTTCATTGTGGTGTTCAGTGAAGCGCTACTGGGAACCATCACACTGTAATGTGCTTTTTCCAGTTTTACTCTCTATGGTCACACTTTATTTTAGGTGGCCTTAACTACTACTGTATGTACTAATAATAAATACCCACAAGACTATGCACTCCTACATTTACTGCTAATGCGTTTGAGGCATGGTTGGGTTTAGGAGGAAAGGTAGGGTTAGGGTTATAGGGGTTAAGAGTAAATGGTTGTGTTACAGTCAGGGGTAGCGTTAACAGCGTAAGTACAACTGTTTATTAAATGCAAGTACTTTCAATGTAATTAAAAAGCACATAATTAGTAAGTATATTATATCTAATGGTTAAGTGCATAGTAGTTAAGGCCATCTAATATAAAGTATAACCCACTTTATGTTAGGTTTATGTTTGTGTTTTCTGTGGTTTTATCCCGTGCCCTTTGTTCTCGCTTCTCATTTGTTGTCATAGTTACTGATTTGCTTGGCCTCATTGATTCTGTTCACCTGTGTCTCATCTAGTTTCCTTTGTTAGCCCTGTGTATTTAAGCCCTGTGTTTTAGTCACTCCTGGTCGGTTCGCATTTATATGTAGTGTGGTTTGTGTTTTTCCTGTGTTCCTACTATTTATTCTCCAGCAATCACCTGTAAGTTTAGTTTATTTAAATAAAGACTATTTATGTTTAAGTCTTCGTGTGTTGATTCTTCAGAAGTCTTCTTCTTCAGAAGAACCGACCCAGATAAGAATATGGAGCTAGCAGCTATCCACTCACCCAAAACATTATCCTCACCTCATATTTGTCACACAGTGTCAATTTAGACATTTAGGTCATTGATTTCCCAAGGGCACACAAACAGAGATTGCCATGACATTTTTGGACATGGTGCCATGCCATTACTGTTGAGAGAAAAAAAGGACTAGGTAACACTTTATAATAAGTACACAGCAACAAAGCACTTAAAAATAATTTGCAAACTTTAGTTAACTCATAGTTTATCAATTGTAGTTGCAACATTGTTAATACATTAATAGGCTATATACAACTAGTGAGTTCTGTGTTCATTGTCACTAATAAACAAATTATTATTGTTTAATTAGCTCAGATGTAAAGAGAGTTAAATAATATTTTTCTATCCTTTCTATCTAACTTGTTGACCATTTACCTTATTTTAAAACAGTAATATGCTTTCACTTTAAATTAGGTCATGGAAATACTGCCATTAAGTGCTTTAAACCTACCTTTATTAGACAATTAATAGGAAGTAGGGGTTTGACGATACACTTATAGCTCACGAGACGAGATCATATTTTAACAATATTTTTAAGAAATCTTCAACGACGACATATATGAGTGGACATATGTAACTATACATATATATTACATATATAACTATATGTAACTTTGCAACTACATGTCAACTAACTCCCATTAGACTGTTAATAGAGTGTAAAGTTAGGGTTAGGGATAGTAGAATGTCTGTTGAGGAGCATCACAATAAAGTGTTAGCAGATATTAAGCAGACACTCTACTAATACTCTGTTGACTGCTAGTTGACATGTAGTAGCAAAGTTCCTTTTAGTTAGTAGACCGCCTAAAGTGGACTATCAAAATAAAGTGTCATCAATTGAAATTGTGTGTATGAGTGTTGAATGTGGTGAGGCGAAGGCATGTCCTGAGTGAGTCAGCTGCTTTTCTTTATGTGAGAAACAGATGTGAGCACCTTGAGAAGATATTGATCAAGGATTACATGCTATCCACAAGCGCATCTCACCGCCTGCACACTTTCAATAAAACTGTTTGTGTTTTAGAGGAGAATAAATATATATCAATGTCAAAAGAATCCTCTCCATTGTCAGTAGGACAAACTGAATGACACTCTGCTGTTTGAGATTTTGACAATCTCTCCATTGCTCTAAAAACTGTCAATGAAGAATGGCATTTTAACAGCATCAGCCGGCTCAGCGCAGGAATAACCTGAACCAACTCTCTCAATCATTACAGATTCCTCAGGGCCAGAGGCACAGTGATGGTTTTAAATATTAAAAAAGAGTTCATGCACCATATCTGCTTTTAATAAATGTAATATTTCATCTCGTCAGGGAGACAGCTTTCAGTTTAATGTGACTCGACCATCCATACTCGATAAGATAAGCCTGGAGTATGCGAGTGCTGTTCTGTTAAAGGGCCGGTATGTAGAGTAAAGAAACGCTTGTTATTAGCGACACCGGTGGCCATTAAGTGAACTTAAAGCAGCTTACTGCTCGTGCTCGCACTCGTGTATATTTCAGACTATATACTTTATAGATCTGGCTATGTGAGACTATAGCTTGAATTAATCCCTTTTTACATTAAGGCAACAAACACATAATGTACAGTTCATAATTATTTTCCATAAATATGCCAAAGATTCAAAATATACTAGGAAAGATAAATGATGTGTGGAATCAGTGGATTTTAAAAGTGAAAAAAGTCTAAAAATTTAGATTTTATTCTATACGAAATTAACACATTATTACAGTAATTCTAATCAATTATTAAATTCCACAAGCAATTTATTGCATTACATCAATGGTTTTTTACAAGTCTAATATTTATAATGCATGTATCAGTATGTTAATATTGACACATTCTCCGAGTGCAGTTGAGCTCAAAACACCATTATTCACTGACAACATTAATTGGAAATGTTGAGTAAACCAACAAAATAAATTATTTTGTAAATAATAAACTTGGGGGATGTGTCAAAGAGGATGACATATGTCTTGCTCCAAATGTTTCGGATGATTTGAAACATCCAGCTGTTCTCTGCCGTATGGCTCTAATTAAACAGGAATGTGTTTCCTGAAAACAGATCTAAAATAGAGCTTGAATCTCCATTAATCAGGATTTTTTCCCTCTGTCAGGTCTCTGTAATCTTAATTAAAAGTCCCCTGGAATTGCCGTTCACACATGTCACTGGAAATCTGAGAGCTGTAGAGGGTAACTGGGACACTCATCATATATAATATCTGAGATCCCAAAACCCCTCGGTTGTCGACTTTGCAAACCTCATTTAAATGACATCAAACACACACCGCCAAACAAACCTGAGACCGACGGGGCGGTGAACATCCCACCCGATGGATGTGTGTGTAGAGCGAGCGGGATAAGTCTTACAGTATCACGAAGATAGTTAATTTCAGCCCTAATTGCAATGTCAGTCTCGATGTGCTCATGGATGTATTGCTTACTTTATTCTCAATATCTTTCAAGTGTACTTTTTGACCCTCTAGGCCGCTTTTCATTACGCACAATTTGCAGGCCCAGGTAAAGCCACTAATTAGGGTTTTTGAGCTGACCTCTATGGCTATATGTGGGATTTGATTAGACTACTGAGACGCCTGGCTTCAGTCTGACAGCTCAGGCTAACTCAAGGTTGTACAGCAATCATCTCCATTGACTTAATGACTGCTTCATCAAAAAGGGATGTATAATGCAGACCAAACTCACTTTGTTAGCTAAAAGAGAAGAATTTCCCTAACAAGTAGGTGTGGGAAAGAAATGGTTGCAGCTCTTGGCAGAGCTAATGTTCCTCTTTGTTTTTCCTCCAACAACAAGCTCCAGGTGGCCACCCTGCTGTAATGAATTTCCATGATCCAAGCTTACTTAACCAGTGAAGCTGGTAAAGCTACACTACTAAACTTGGAGACGCCAAGATACTAGCATACTAGCTGTGCCAAAAAGTTATTGCTGTATCATGTTTGAAAACAATGCACCACCTATACTAAACCCGACCCTAAACATAACCAATAGTGTTAAAGACATAGTTCACTTAAAAATTAAAATTCTGTCATCATTTACTGCCTCAAGTTGTTTCAAACCTGTATGAATTTCTTTCTTCTGCTGAACAAGAAGATATTTTGAAGGATGTGGGTAATCAAACAGTTGATGGACCCCATTGACTTCCATAGTAGGAAAAAAAAATACTATGGAAGTCAATGGGGTCCAACTGTTTGGTTACCAACATCCTTCAAAATATCTTCTTGTTCAGCAGAAGAAAGAAAATTCATACAGGTTTGAAACAACTTACATTGTGATTCTATTGTGACCCTCGTTCATGGGACTCGTACCTGAGCGCTCCACATCTCTAGTGCACTCCTGTACCACGTGAGCTACCCTGCAAGTTTACTACAGTAATACGTCTTGCACATGGAGCTGATTTGGAAATGTCAAAATGTATGAATAGGTACGTTTTTTGAGTTTTAGAGAGGAATGTTTTTCCAGTGACCCGCGGGGTTTTAGGTGGATGTATGAAATAAGTTTCCCCTAAAATTCACACAGATAACCTAGCCAGTAAGTCAAGGTTTGGGTGGTTAGCATAGTCTAGATAGTGTAGACCTAGCCTGACTCCACCCTCCTAAGTACTTCCGCTCAGTTTTCATTTTCCTTCAGTACTACGTCTGGGTTTGTGGTGTATTCTTTGGTTTTCTCCAGTCAATTTTTTACCGGTCCAATCAGCGAACAGAGAGAGTGGCTGAGAACGATGGCGTTGATGTCGTGCGCTAGTTTGAGTGGTTTGAGTCGTCATATGTCACGACCAAACGTTAGCGATTGATATGGCAGATCCAGAGTGACTCTGGGCAGATCCAATAGTTTTAAACTTCACCAGAGTACCCGCCTACAAGGAAGTTAACGCTTGTCAATGGAGCGAGGCCAGACTCTCTGTACAAATGAAATGTACGAGAGTCTGGTGGGACCAGGCTAGTGTAGACCCTGCTTTCTCTGTTGATGGTGTGGTAATTTGTGAGGTTGAGGATCGACTCAGAGGAAGGCAAACCAGAACAGCTTCTCTCAGATAGGTCGTTATAATTG
This sequence comes from Rhinichthys klamathensis goyatoka, assembly GCF_029890125.1. Classification (NCBI taxonomy): domain Eukaryota; kingdom Metazoa; phylum Chordata; class Actinopteri; order Cypriniformes; family Leuciscidae; genus Rhinichthys; species Rhinichthys klamathensis. The sequence continues at coordinate 2,068,560 of NW_026606754.1, read as the reverse complement.
GTTCACATAAATCAAAAACAAAAAAAGGAGGGTTCTCTCTTTTTGTTTTGCAGTTCAACAAAAGTTATAGGCTCCAACGGCCTACCCAGGGCAAAAAAATACACACTTCAACTGAGAAGAGTGGCTGCCTCTGAAATCACATACTGTCTCGAGTAGGGACTTATTTTGTAATTAAGTAATTACTTCATTAACTGCTAAAAAGGATGGTCTATATAGTATGAATGTGTGTAGTATATATGAATGTAATCTGGATGTACTACATTCATCTGGAGATGCACAGATTACAATTTTCTAGGCCGATTCCGATTTCCGATTTTTCTTGAGTTTGACCTGCCGATACCGATTTCCTTTTTTTAAACCACTTTAGTACAGCACACACAAATATTCATTTTCTATCTTCTCTTTAATAGAACATTTTGCATAGAACATTTGTTTTAACAGATAATCGCTATAAAATAGGACTATATAAATTACTCCTGGTGTGGGAAATTCACACACATCTAAAGTGCAGTGTTATGGAAGAACCATTTCCTTTTCACATCCAATATCCAACTAAAACAATTTGATATTTAGCAAACTAAACTTCTGTATGAAAACAGGTAATGGAAATAAAATAATATATAAAAATAAAATAAATATAGCCTACCCTTGCAGTATATATTTCTCAACACACACACACACACACACACACACACACACACACACACACACACACACACACACACACACACACACACACAGGCCTATTGCAATCACTTGTACATCAATGGCAAGTTATATTTCTCAAACAGTTTTTCTCTCTGACACATGTCCAGCCAGGCTAAACAGGACAAGTGGAGCATATGCAGGGAAACAATTGGGAATAAAAACAAGTTATTTTCTATAAATATTTTTGAGTCTTAATTTTCTTTTCTGACATAGCCTGGCTACTTCAGTTCTTGTTAAAACACACCAGACGTGCAAATTCTGTGCATTTTGGGCACTTTTGGGGTGAAATCATATTTATTTTGTCCATCAAAAGTATGCTTTCACTTTAATTGAGCGCGAGCAGAATAGACTCGGCGCTGAAACCCGCGCTTCACTGTTGCTCACGCGACGCTCCTGCTTGACGCTCACGCGCTGCTCCGACTCCCGGTGTGAATGCACTCATTGATTAACATGCACGCCGAAGAAAAAAAAAAAACCCTGCTGCTCACGCTTGCGGTGTGAAACGGTCGTAATTCATTCACGAGGTTTCCTACATGTGTGTTCCGTGTGCACGTGTGATGCTGATGTTGCGCGATGTTAATCATGCGGCGCCCGAGTGCATTTGACCGGTATAAAATCGGCATGTCAGACTGACCGGCCGGTCGCCGATCATGGCCGATCATGTGAAAATCGGCCGATTCCGGTCACCAGCCGATCAATCGGTGCATCTCTACATTCATCATGACCTACAGCGTTAGTTGCGTCATTTCACCGTCATTCAGAAATCCTCTCCCGTGGCCTCATGGGATAGTAAAGTGTCTATGGTATACACACTTCAGAATCTCACTGGAAGTAGTAGGTCATCCGGGTACATTTTGCCAAATCCTTTATGAGTACTGTGAATTCGGACATCCTTCTTCTGTCACATAATTTTTACTGTCTACTGTATAGTAGGGAAGTTTGCGATTTTGGATGCCGCCAGTCTCTTTTCACCAGGCATGGTGTCTCCAGTGTTGGGAAAGTTCACTTTCTACATGAACTAGTTCAAAGTTCTTAAAATGAACTAGTTCAGTTCATAGTTCATACTTCACAAATTTTAAAATGAACTAGTTCAGTTCATAGTTCATACTTCACAATTTTGAACTAAGTTCACAGTTCCAAAAATTAACTATTTCATAGTTCTTTTTTTCCATATGTTGCCATGAGCTATTTTTGTTTTTTTAATTATTGCCAGCCCATATACAACCACAGACAGAAATTATTTAATCTGCGGGCAAAGTTTGCACAGAAATGTACGATTTTTCCCATCCTCACCAACCTTGTCATAAAACTCGTTTAAATGATCATACGACGCCTCCTCGATGCTTTGTCGACTACATCCTGGTTTTTGTTTTGATGAAGCGTCGCATGCGGCGGCCGCGGTGCGACACTGGTGGCTGGTGTTGCCAGAGCTGGTGTTGCCAGATTGGGTGTTTTTTTTCGCTACATATTAAGGCCTGTTTACGGTGTGTTTTAGCTGGGTTTTCACCTGGAAGGCTCTATAGAAATCTGGCACCCTATTGAACGAAGTTAAACTAAGAGAGCGTGCGTTCACAGACACCAGAATGAACGCGTTCACAGTAACGTTCATCAGGCAGTAATACAGTACGTTCAGTTCATGTTCGCCCAAAATATGAACGAGTTCATGAACTATCGTTCAATGAACGCGTTCAGGCACAACACTGGGAGTCTCCTACATTAGCAGAACTTATGCCGCGTTCCAGGCAACCTGTAACCCGTGTTTTTCCAACCTTATACCCCTGAAAGTGCACTGGAACTGCAGTCAAACCCGTGACTTCCCACCCGTGAACTCGTACTAGATCGATGTACTCCCAGTTACGACCTCTGACGTCACATAGCCCGCGGAACCATACAAAACAACAATGGTTTGTTTACATCTAGCTACCACAATTCCTTGCGCTCAGGTGGTTTGGCGTGACTGGCCTGGAACGCTACAAAGTCGTGAGTCGTGGTTTGAAGTCGTGATTTACGTGCTCAAAAACCTGCCTGGAACGCAGCATTACAGTAGCCCCTGGTTAAGTGCCAGTTTGGGGATTGTAGTTCTCTATTGTCGGCCATCTTGTAAATGTCCTCAACGCATGAGATTCTGGCAGTTGTAGTTTAGGTGGAAGGCTGCCAACCACATTGCTGGGACGTACCTCCCATGTAATTCACGACCTCTGGTGATGCCACAATTGGCAAATATATCATTATATTATGGCAAGTGAGTTTTTGAGGGCTCTTAAAATGCCAAGCAGCTGCACTGAGATAAGCAGCAGTGTTGAGCTGTAGCTTTGCTAAAATCATGAAGCTTTAAATAGAAATTAATTAGTACGGTACCACTGGCAAACACTACAATTATCTTGCACTACTTCAACGATTATGTTGAAAATGTTCTGTCGGTTGTTTAGAATAAAAATATAGTGATGTCCATTTCGTGAATGAATCACTTCCTTGCAATGAATTGAGTTGGTTAGCAAAGTCTCAGTCAGTTTGTGATTCAGTGTGAATCATTCGGACAGCTCACTCACTCACTCACTCGGATTTATTTGGAGTGGTTTCTCATGTCGTAAAACAACAGGATCCAAATGAGTGCTGGATGAAGTAGATATTTACCCTCAATCCACTAATACAAAGTCTGCAAAAGTATCGACTCTCAGGAATGAAGGAGGTCTTTATCAAGTTCAACCCCCGCATGTTCAGCTTGTTCATGACTCTTAAATTGAACTCTTGAACGTGTGAATCAAAATTTAGTACACAAAAGCACTACAAAGAAATTTGCGAGTGCACTACTGTCATGTGAATTCACAAAAACACATTTATTTTGGGGAAATAGGGCTGGACTGGGACAAAAAATCGGCCCGGGCATTTTGGCCCAGACTGGCCCACTATATAGCCTAACACAACCGAACTTTGCACGCCCTTGAATATGTATACCAACTCCTATTAAAACCACTAATGCCATAAGTGAATAGGAGTGAGTAAGAGTTAACCGATGAAAATAACTACTAAGTTGAACTATACTCCACAGTGATGAATCCTAAAGAAAGCTATAAGCTGGGATAGCAATTTTCCCACAGGATTTTGGGAAATCTGTGGTGAGTGCACCTCTGTCCCTCTAGGGGGGTTCGGGGGCATGCTCCCCCGTAAGAAAATTTTGTGCTTTTTAATGTTAAATTCATCAATCTGGTGCACTTTGAGAGTTAAAAATAAAGAGCTCCAACCCATATTCAGTGTGCAAATTGAACAAAGAAAAACTCAAAACTCTTTTAGTTGTGATATAGTGTCTGTCTACATTAAACTACTGCATAATAATAGTTATAATATTAATCCCATGGCAGTAATAGCCATATGTTGTAAAACAAATGCACTGAAAAATAAAAGCAACTTTCATAATTAGTTTCGTACTAATTTCTATACAGAGATAAGCACATGATCTTTTATTTTGACGGAAACGGCATCAAGCTTTTATTTTGAAGAAAAATATGGTTTACAAACTCATTACTCATTATTGTCTCATTACAATTCTAATAAAATGCGTAATCGTCAAATATGCAGATGTGTAAATAATGCGTAACTGGGTAGTGGGTTCCTACATAGCCTAATGGTGTGTTCACACCGAACGCGAATTTAATTATTTGGGCGAGTAGATTACATACAAAGTCAATGCAAAGACGCGAATAGACGCATCATTAGCGCCGGGCGTTGCGAATGACTAGAATTGTGCGACGCGTTTGCCGCGAATGTCTTCCGCGCAAGTTGAAAAATTTGAACTCGAGCGAATGTTCAAGCGTCTAACTAAATGCGATAGACGCGTATTTGACGCTCTATTCGCGTTCGGTGTGAACACACCATAAGTGTTGTTGTGACAGTAGCCTAGTTCTGCTTACCACAGTTCTCTGCACTCACTCATCTCTCTCCTTATCCTCCTCTATCCTCATCAGACACTTGAAGGGCCTTTGAAGTTTCTTTTTTCACGCTATTCCTCTGCACATTCCTTGCGGTTCTTCTCCATCGCTCTGACTATTTTGACAGATACACACTGACACTGCTCGCTCACTCAGAGCTCAAAGGGGGAGGAGTTTAAAGATGTGATTGGACCAGCCCAGTGTCAATCAAGAAAATAACCAATGGGCCGCTGATCTACGCGTTTCATCATGCGCCGGTCTGTGAGAAAAAGAAAAACCTACGCTGACTTTTTTGTCCAATGCATTACACCGGCACAAAGATCCCAGAGCCGCCAATTAAACGAAACTAAACGCAATGGGCCGCCGATATACGAGTTTTATGGGCCGTTCAGACAAAAAAAAAAAAAAGAAGTATGAGATGTATCGGCCCACAAAGCACGTCGGCCCACCGGGCAAATGCCCGGTATGCCCGATGGCCAGTCCAGCCCTGTGGGGAAATGTTTTGCTTGTAAATTGTGATTGTACTATGAGTCTTTAAAACAATCGTCACTTAGTTTGTTATTTCATCTAATGTGACATTTAGAAATGTTAAATGTGGCCCTAAGTGTGTCTAAATCATTTTTGGTGCCACTGTATGCAATTCAACTGTCATGCTGGGACGTGAGCAAAAAAAAAAAAATGTAAATGATAATTAAAAGAAAGAAATGGCACGACAAATGGAAATCTTTTTTCTTTGAGTTCTTTGTGATTACTGCAACTCGAAATGATTTCCATTACACGAGAGTAGATGTTAAACCTCATGCTGATTTGTACTGGGCTTTCGCCAAGATAAGCACAAACTAAGACTCTCTCCATCCATTTACGCTTCTATCCATATGGTGATGTGAATCTCCTTCTGTCCGGCAGCAACTGAAGGATGGATTCTGATCTGAAAGCTTGCACAACCATTGACGTTTGATGCATTTTGAATCATCTGAAGATCAATGCGGGAGTGTGGGAGACTCACCCTAAAGAACTCTTTGGTTGATCCCGAGTCCAAGGTTCCGTATGCGATCTCAGTTTGTTTGGCCAGATCTTCAGCGCTCTCTATGGGAGAGACCATCCTCTCCACTGTGAGGAAAGCAGCCAGGTTAGCCGTGTAGGACGAGATTATGATGAGGGTGAAGAACCACCAGACGCCTCCCACTATTCTGCCCGATAAGGACCTGATGCGCAAACACAAACATTCAGCCTTTGGATACTTTCCTGATGTGCAAACACGCTTGTAATCAATATATCAACCTCACAAACATGTATTTCTGTATGTACAGTGAAACGGTCACCGTGATTTTGCCAAGTGAGACATATTTTGTTGATCCTGGAACAACATTCCTGTATGAAAACGTAGTTCTAACACTATACCCCCTAAACCCAACCCTACCCATAACTTCTAAAATCAGAGGGAACAGTGAATAACACTGATGTAAACGCACATTGGTTGTAAACCTAAACTTGACATAAACTGTAATATTGTCCCTCAAATCTAATTGGTTGATTGGAATGTTGTTCCAGGATCAACAAAGATGTTGGAACACATTGAACACAGATTAAACTAATTGCCATTTTCTTGTATTGGTGATTGAAGCCTAGCCCAAGTTAAAGGGATAGTTCACCCAAAAACTATCATGTCGTCATCATTCTCTCACCCTCATGTCATTCCAAACCCAGAAGACTTTGGTTAATCTTCAAAACACACATTCATATATTTTTTTTAATGAAACCTGAGAGGTTTCTGTCCCTCCATTGAGGTAACCAAAACTTAGAATATCCAAATATTTAGTTAGGTTTTTACTCACATCTTAATGCACATACATTGAGTGCATCATATATGGTAAACATGGATACCAACCAGGGGTGCATTTCCCCAAAACCATAGTTGCTAACTAAGTTAAACTAACAATGCAATTTCCCATTGCCAACCAACTAAGTTGCTAACAGGTTAGCAACTATAGTTTTGGGAAACGCACCCCAGGTTTGTTCTAGTGAGTGACACACACACACACACACAAACACACACACACACACACATACACACACACACACACACACACACACACACACACACACACACACACACACACACACACACACACACACACACACACACACACACACATGTTGGTGCAACAGCATTATGAGGACTCTCCATAGGCGTAATGGTTTTTATACCGTAAAAACTATATATTCTATCCCCCTACACTGCCCCTATCCCTAAACCTACCCATCACAGGAGACATGCAGCATTTTTAATTTTTTAATAAAACATTGTTTTTTATGTTTTTTAAGCCATTTGATTTATGAGGACTTTTGAAATGTCCTCATAAACCACCCATAAGTTGTAATACCAGTGTAATACACATGTCATTATACAAATTTGTGTCCTCATAAATCACATAAACCAACTCACACACACACACACACACACACACACACACACACACACACACACACACACAGAACCTTCTGTGTTTACTAAATGCATATGCGTGTTGATCATTGTTTAGATGTAAATAAAAGCCTAAATTAAATCTGTTCATGTAAAGCGATAATGTCTCTTCAGAAGCATCGGATTAAACAGCTCGATTCATATGGGTTCGTTTACCGGTGCCTTTATGAGCTTTTTGGATCTTTTCAATTTTGGTTAACTGGACTTTCAATGGAGGAACAGAAACCTCTAAGGTTTCATTGAAATGTCTTAATTTGAAGATCAACCAAAGTCTTATGGGTTTGGAACGACACGACGGTGAATACATGATGCAAGAATGAGCGTTACTTGAGTAACTATCCCTTTAAGCCGAAAAAAACCCCCCATTAGATTAGGAAATGTGTTACAAATCAATTTAAAATGATTTTGGTGAATTTATAGAGGACGAGATTGCAATGTCAAAGCGTTGCGTCTCATTCTTTGAACAAGTGGTTGATCATCTCTATTCTGCTCTATCAAATCATCTTGTTTTATTTCTCACGTGCACGTCTGCTGTATTTGTTCTACGTTCATCCACTTCGTTTAGATACAGAGAAGCATTTTTTTTCCAAATGCAATATATTCAGATGTAAGCGTGTAGTTTTCTTGCCTTGGGCTGAATGTAGGGCAGTGGCCTTTAGAAGACTGTATTCACTCGCAACCATCCAGGTTTGAGAAATACTCACACAGAATGCAAATAACAAGTAGAAACTCTAGTGGACTTATGTACGTACTATAATTATTGCATTTTAAAATGAACACGACTTTTAATAACAATGTAGAGCCATTTGAAAACTAGTCTGCAGAAATACAGTCATGTAAGATGTAATAACCAATCAATGCTGTATAGTGTTCCACATAACTAGTGTTGCCAAATGCTGGTTAAAAGCTCCAGGCAGGATTGCACTGATGGGAAAAGAAAATTAAAATCTATCTAGAGCAAAAACTACACATAAGTGTAGTTTTAGAATTAGTATGATAGCGTAACATTAGATGTGAAACTCGAAACATTAGAATATCTTGCAAAAGTTCATTTATTTCAGTAATTCAACTTAAAAGGTGAAACTAATATATTATATAGACTCATTACATGCAAAGTGAGATATTTCAAGCCTTTATTTGTTATAATTTTGATGATTATGGCTGACAGCTTATGAAAACCCCAAATTCAAAATTAGAATAGTGTAAAAATAAAAAATAAAAAAAGGTTTTCATATTAGTTTCACCTTTTAAGTTGAATTACTGAAATAAATTAACTTTGCACGATATTCAAATTTTTCGAGTTTCACAGTCTGTAATTAATATGAAATTCAGATTCCGAGTATATTGGCCTTCACCTCAAGTCACTTCTACTTAAAACTATACAAAATTAAAATTTCAATCAATTAATGTGCCATCTTATGTCACAGCAAATATGTAATTTATTGAGATATTTTGAATATGTTATATAATATCTGATATTGACAAATTTATGAATCTTTTTTTTAATTGAATACTCAATTGGCAGCCGGCAGTGGGGAATATAAGGGACTCTGAAAAATGATCTATGACAGCGAGCCGCACAACGCAGACATTATTAATCAACTTCCTGCTGTTAAACGGAGGAACAATGTGAATAATCATACATCTCCGTCACAGATGCCTACAAAGTGCTGCGGTAGGACTTCTCACACACAAAAAAAAAGAGACATTCATAGAGAGAGCCAAATGAGAATATGTTGCTCAGCTAATCCTTTACAGAAGAACAAATTAAAACTAGAGCTGTGTCTGCATATTCTTTCAGTCGTGAAATACTGGAATTAGCCTCAGAATTAGAGCTGTAATGTGTTTAATGTGCTCTGTTGGTAAAGTCCCTCACAGAAGCGCTTGTGTCACTGATATACAGCACTGAATCACCACATTCATGTACGTATGTGCATGAGTTATCACGGTAACACTTTACAATAAGGCTCATTAGTTAATGTTTTAACTAACAATGAGCAATACATTTGTTATAGAGTTGAACATTTTTCACAGAAATCTAAAAAAGAGGTACACACAAAAGCAGGTTTGTGAACACTGATGGTCTTACAGAGTCTCAGCTTTCTTTTGTTATTGTGATTTATTATAATTTTTTTGGTTATTGTTTTATTAACCTTTGGCCAGAAGCCTGTATGTGGAGCATCGGCTGCTTGAAATTGTAGCAATGTTTCTGCATTGTCCCTGCTAAATAAACTAATAATAAAATAAAAATACAGTATTCATCAATCTTTGTTATTGTTAGTTGATAAAAATACAGCTGTTCATTGTTTGTTCATGTCAGTTCACAGTGCATTAAGTAATGTTAACAAATACAAGTTTTGATTTTAATAATGCATTAGTAAATGTTGAAGTTAATATTAACTAAGATTAATAAATGCTGAAGAAGGATTGTTCATTCTTAGTTCATGTTAACTAATGAACCTTACTGTAAAGTGTTACCGTTATCACATATTTTGACAAATGAATTCCCATAGTCTTGTGTTTTTGATCTAGAAAATCCCAGATTTCCAATCTGGTCTGACGTCGTATTGAAAATCTGGGGTGTTTTTCAGTCAGGACCCAGTATTAAAAGTGTCTGTTCGGCCCAAATGGACCCGAAGCATTTACATATATATATATTTTTTAAATCATAGCTTTATCGGAATGGTCCGAAATTCGGTGACTTTGTTGGTACTTGGTATATGAACACCCCAAAAAATTTAATGACAGGATTTGAATAGTCTAAGTGGTTGTAAAAAAAATTGTCACACTCAGGACCTTCGGGTCCAAATGGACCCCCATAGGAAATGAATGTGAAATGTGAAAATACAGAGTTTTTTTTGTGCGTACAATCTACAAATCAGTCACGATCCAGAAAAAAAGCACACAACAGTGAAGGGGTGAATCTATAAAACATCAAGAGTGCAAAACAGACACATCCACACACACACACACACACACACTTTTATACACACACACACTTTTATACACATACACACTAATAAATTCAGATTACATATGGGTTTTGAATTTTTAAAATGCTCAGTGTGTCCACCAGATGGCATCCATCTCATTTCAAAAATTGCTTTCATGAGGCCTAGGCTTGACTCTAAAATGAAATACAGCTTTAAAAAAAAAAAAAAAATTCTATTATATTCAATGGGGAAAAAATGGGTCATAATTATTGCATTAATATTAATTATAAATCATTTTTATTTTTGAAATTATCTCAAAACACCAAAAAAGAAAAGATTTTTTTAAATTAAAATTATGATTTAAAAAAAAAAAAAAATGAATCCTGCCCTTTGGGTCCATTTGGACCCGAACACCCCAAGTGTGACTGTTAAACGAACAACCCCAGAGGGTTAAACGAGTGTCTGTTCGTTGAACTGTGCAAACTGAATTAGCCCATACTGGGACCAAGCCATTTATGGCCGATACTGCGGCCAATTCAGACAATGCCAACATGGAAACCATGGACAAACCCATCAAGCCCACATCATGCTACATTTGCCCCCATCATGGCTGGGTGGACACCTTTTTTAAGACTATAAAGAGGCACCAACCTTGGTGAGATATCACAGCCCTGCTGCATGAAGGCCCCAAGAGAGAACCACAGGCTGTTAAAAATCCCAAAGTCATTAGGCGGGTCTGGAGGGGTCTGGGGGTCTTTGGCTTCATCAGTCTCATCCAGGTGCCACTCGTACGGGCTAAAGCGGCTCACGAGGAACAGCACCACACTGACGCCGATGTAGGCGAACACGATACACATCCAGATCTCGTATGCCAGAGGGTCCAGGAAGGAGAACACACCCGGCTTGGACTTCTGGGGTTTCTTGATCATAATGGAGATGCCCAAACTCATGAAGGGCTTCGAAAAGTCAATGACTTCCTCTCGCACAAGCGTGATTGTTAACGGTGCGACGGCTATATCTGCTCTCTGGAAAACGGGGACATAAACAAAACGTGTTAGTGCAGAACACGCAGCAGTGCAACACACAAGCAATGCAATATTACTGTATATTTGCAGATGTTAGCAAGGAATTCGTTTCTCAGAAGGAAGGCTAGGATGCAAATTCACTTCAAGCTGTATACTGCACAGGGTCATAACTCTTTCCCCGCCGCTGACTGAATTTATACGCTAGGTGGCGCTGTTACACAACTTCTGAAAGGGTAGAGAATTTCCAGATCAAAACAAAGGCAAACAAAGTAGCAGATACAAGCGCTAAAAGCATTGCTTATGCTTGGCCCCCCTAAATTTGGAATCGTATAATGACACCAAACAACTTTGGGTGCAATGCACAATTTGTCCTATGGGTGGCAGTAATGGGGAAATGATTTGTTGTTAAGGAACTTTTATGTCAAGAGGAAATTCCTCAAAGCGAGACCTCGCACTTTAGTTGAGAAGGAGCTTCACATGTTCATCAGAGGCGAGCTACCATAGATATCCATAATAAAGGCTAGATGTCTTAGGGCGGAGTCTCTATCATCATCACCGGCGGCCATCTTGTCACAGGCAAGCTTTCTGGCGGGCTCTGCGGTGCCTGATGTAAGATGAGTGATCAGCACGAACATAAATACTCTTATCTCGTTGAAATCTTGACGGATTTACAAACGGTTTGGTTTCTTACAAACGTTATTAACGTGGCTATAATTCTGGATGATTATTTATTGATGCACTTATTTTTCATAAGTATGCAGTGTCATAACTACATCTCTGACGTTTATAACAAACCAAACCGTTTGAAAATCGGTAGAAAATTGAGCAAGTTATGGTTATTTAAAAAGTACATGCACCATTAAAACACAATGTTACGAGTGAGCGAGCTGCCTGTGACAAGATGGCCGCCAGGTGCGGACGTCGACCTCCATTGGCCAGCAGCGCGGACGAGACATCGAGCCTTTATTATGGATATATCTATGCGAGCTACACCAACCAAAAAAAGATACAAGTAACTTCAATATTTTGAGTATTGAATCCAAGCATGCAAATAATTTGAATTTTGAAGAATGTGTTAATGTGTTTGCACGGAATCGCTGAATACAGCTTTTATGAATACATGATAATGTTACAGATTATCATAAACACATTTTCAGATGACTGCCTAAGTTGATTTGTGGATATGTTTGGTTTGTGTTATGTAAGTATATGTGTCATAGTTACAGATGTAAAAAAGTGCCTAGATATGCTTAGATGCTAAACATGTGTTATCATTATTGATCATTATATCTCACTACAATAGAAAATTACTTTATGAAACATTCATTTGAGTTGAAGTTGTTTTATTAGCTTACATCTAGAGATTGCAGTGATGCGTGACATGGTGAAAAATGACTTGAAATAATACTGAAAATAGGTTAAGATGAACGTTAAATGTGTGTCCCCTAAAAGCACGAGTGGCCCCTGCCTGGCCCCCAGTTACTGTGGTCTGTGGACATTTTTTTTTAATGAAAATTACCCACATTCAAGTGTTGATAAAAATGAATGCATGAAGCTAGAATAATTTTTTTTTTTTGCTTTTTTGTTCTTTCTTTTTAGGGCCCGAGCACCGATGGTGTGAGGACTCTCTTGGAATTGCTCCGTTTATGATACATTGCATTTTCAGACATTCAAAATATTCTAGGGGCCATGTAAGTTTTGTGAAAATGATAAAAATGCTGGCAACTAAAAAAAAAAAAACCCGCTGACGTGGAAAGAGTTAATGGGATATTCCAGTCTCAGGACAACAGCATTGGTGGCTTGCTGTTGGCTACCACTGACAAGTTTGTAAAAACAAGAACCACAATAACAGCAATATAAAAGATAATTTAACCACCATTTTAGACCGAAAAGTTTTTAAATTATTATTATTATTTTTTTTTTACTTCAGCGGAATGGTATGAAACTTGGTAATTTTTCTGAAAATCATTAGAAAAGGATAGTCTTAAGATGGTCACATTTTTGATTTTCATGGCCAAAAATGACAACTGGAAAAATCCTAAAATACAGAGCGATTTTTTTGGAGTACAATCTACAAATCAGTCACTTTAGACGAAGTATTAAACAAGTAATCAGTCACTTTTAGACACATATTAATGTCTAAATATGTGTCCAATTGCAAAAGTATTTCCAATTGCAAGTAGGCCTAATTATATCTGAAAATACTCTTATAGGCTAATAGGGAACACACATCCCTATATATTTACACTACCGTTCAAAAGTTTGGGGTCGGTACGATTTTAAATACTTTTAAAAGAATTCTCTTCTGCTAACCACGGCTGCGGTTATTTGATTAAAAATACAACAAAAATCAGTTATAGTATTAAATATTATTCCAGTGTAAATCAGCTGTTTTCTGTGTGAATATATAGTAAAGTGTAATTTATTCCTGTGATCAAAGCTGAATTTTCAGCATCACCAGTGTCAGTGTCTTCAGTGTCAAATGATCCTTCACAAATCAGTATAATATGAGGATTTGATGCTCAAGAAACATTTATTATTATTATTATCAATGTTGAAACAGTTGTTGGTCTGTCAGTTGTACAGTTTTTTTTTTTTTTTTTTAGGATTCTTTGATGAATATGAAGTTCAAAAGAACAGCATTTGTTTGAAATAGAATCTTTTGTAACATTATAAATGTCTTTACTGTCCTTGATAAATAAAAGTATTGATTTCTTTCCTCCAAAAAATAAAAATAAAATTCTCACTGACCCCAAACTTTTGAACGGTAGTGTATATAGAGGGCTATACAGGCATCTAGTGCTATCTACACCATGGTATTACATAGGATTTTCTTTATTTCTCCCACCAGACGGCACCAATCTGCCTTCCGTGAATTGGATTTTAATTTTTTTTTACAATCACTTTGTTACTATTTTCAGAACCTTGATGTCATTTTTCACAACTCTAGACACAAAAAAACTCCCAACCAATGCACATTTTTCAAAACTAACCCTTTTCTCAATTGCTTGGATACAATACACATAAAACTTAGATCATTTGTTCATTCAACAAAAATCACCTGTTCAATATGACACAACTTAACATCACAGTACTACTTTTTCAAAAGGCAATTCACACATTACATTTCAAATGAGTGTCTATTCATTTCCTTACAATGATCTAACTATCAATTGATACAACTGCTCAAAATGATAAGTAACTGTTGCATTACTGAATGGAAACACACTCTTCCATGTTTACAGTAAATCATGAAAGTTTCAAGAGAACGAGATGCATTGTCACCAATTAGCGTGGAACATGAACCAATTAGACTACAATATCCATGGATGTAGCCTACAGTAATATTTTATATTTTTGCTTTGATTCCAATAAACCTATGTTGTGATTGTACTGTGTTTTGCATCAATATATTACAAACTGTGTTCAATGAGTCTGTATTGTCTCTACGACTGCAGTGCTTTTACAGAGATGTATTTACTGTACATGTAGTGCCATGATGAAACCTGTATCACTTATTTTGTTCTACAATATTTAATGATTGTACGAACAATGACACAGTGAAACTATCGGTTGCTTGTGTGTGGGTGATCTATATTTATGTTTTTAATGGTATTTCACAGTAAATTAGTTTTTTGAACCAATGATTGTGCAAGTGCAAGATTTCTTTAAAGATGTGAATGCACAATGCAATGTTTTGAACATTAGACAGCCAAGTGATAACCGTTTTGAGTTTTGTGTCTAGAGTTTTGAAAAATGACATCAAGGTTCTGAAAATAGTAGCAAAGTGATTGTAAAAAACTGTTTGAGAATAATACTAACATGAAATATGTTTTTTCTAATTTTTGTATTATTTTATATAGAAATAAATGGTGCATAATTGAGAGGTGAATTTGAATTGTCTAGCACCATGATTTATACACAGAAATATTATTTTTGGTTAAAACAATTTTATCAGTTTGTGGGGTACAATGAATTTTCCTTTTTAATTAATTAAAAAAAATAAGCTAATGTAAAACAATTATCCATCATTTTGTGACGGCCTAATTTCATTGAGTGCAATCCACTTACATTTGTAAATTGATCTATATTTTGGGGGGAATACATGAATATTTTTTTGCCATTAACTGAAACTGGGATTTTTGAGCAAGATGACACTAATGTCAAAATATATAACCGTTTAATATAATAATATAGCAGCATTGATTTTTCTTTTGTCATTTAATAGAATATATTTTCACCTTTATGCTGAAGTGTGGAGCTTTTGCTCAAGTTTAGAGTGGGTACAACATGAATAAGTTATTTGTAGCTTTACTCAATAAATCACTATTTAGCATTTAGCATGCCAAACTGATGTACATGATTAAATCATGCGTAGACATATAACAGTCTGGTAATTCCAGTTGGTGGAGTTTGCTGTATCTTTGCACGTATCATGCCAAGGTTTCTGTGTTTATATAATCATCACATGATTTTGGACAAATTGGATGTTACGGCACTACTTTCAAAACAGGGATTAGTGCACTAAAGCACCATTTTTTTGTTTTCACAAACTGAGAGACAGGACAGATTCAATAGTTTTCTATGGGTAATCAGATGTTGTCCACACTGTGTTGAACCGGGAACATTATATCGACATTCGGATGAATCAATCATATCTGCCACAGAACATTACATCTAGAGCTCGAAAGGCGGACATTTTGTGTTTTCTTAGGACTTGGTGTTTGGAAGGAAACCAGGAAAAGGACTTTCACTGTCTCAGAGAAGCACATGCGAGGCATAACAGAACAGGCTTTTGACCGTGTGGCGCAGAAGTGACAGCTGAGCGTTCACTTGACTAGATAGCGAGAGTCTTGCTAATTCCTGCGACCCCTACGCTGCTGTATCGGCCTCAGACAGAGCGTGATCAGATCAAGCAGGATCCCTTCTCATGCTTCACATAATGTTGCTGTGGGAGCTGCAGATATGAGGCACAGCCACTGTCCACTTCCCATAATCCTCAGAGGCACTCTAGCATGAGCATATAATAAAAAGGCAGTGAAAGATTTGATCTCACATGTGTCCTCAGCCAGGAGGACATTAGTTATGCAATCAGGAAGTATAAGGTCACGGAAACTCTGCAGGTGAACGCTGGTTATAAAACGCCTCTACAAATATTAATATCCTTTTATCTTGTGGTTGTAGTGAATGGAGCTCCGGTGTACTGTCTCAATAAATCATATAATCATTTGCATATAAATAGCTAATTAAGAGTCTACCAGAAGTGATTTATCAGCGAGGAAGAAAAATGCCTCAAAACTCTCAACGTCTACCGCACGCTAGATAAATAATCGCATGTGGTCTTTCTAGCTTTGAAATTAGCTATGTATTTGCTACAAACTTGCACAGGTAAATCCAATTGATATTAAAAGCAGAGCTGTTGATTAAACATGAAAGAAAAATAAAGAGATGAAATAACACTTCCATGTCAACTAATCCACTTATTTCATTTAGAAGAATCCCAGAGGATTCATTTACTTTTTTTATCTGCTTATGGCAAGTAACGGACAACAAATCCACGAACGCTGTAGAAACAACATTTGCCTTATAAAAGCACAGAGCTGTCAATACTGTCTGGAAACTTTGAGTCAAGAGATGACAGGAGTGGATCATATGATTATAATTTGATTAGATGATTATAGTATCAATCAGTGTTGGGGAAGTTATTTTGAAAGTGTAGCTTCCCGAGCTGCTCATAATCTAAAGCGGTTAAACTACAGTCAAGCTATACGCTTTTGAAAAAGTCATTCGCTACACTACAAGCTATTAAGAAAAAGCTTAGCATTGATGACTATATATAGAAAGGCCATTCTGTGAGATAACCTTTGAAAGACTTGCAAAATCAGATACAATTTTTGTCAAAAGGTCAAACGTGGCTGAGAAACGTCGGTCCTGACTATCTGAGCTGAAAGCCGGCCACTATTATGCTCGACGGTTCCCTGGTGCTGATATTTTTTCGTTTTATCTCCACATGCAAATTTTTTTTTTTTTTTTTTTTGAGAATAATTTGAGTATAATTTCCAACGTTTGCACATCAAAACCAGGCAATCTCTCTGGCTGATGGTAAGGAAATTGAACAGATGAGGTAGCCTAACCCTCATGCATTTTGTATATGGTCTTCATTCTTGAATGTCGGCTCGGGGAATTGGAAGTGATTTCTCTGGGTTTTCCTCCATTTATAGCAGGGGAGCGCTTTGACAAATGCAAAAATGGCGCGCTGCCTGGACGCACTGTGAAAAGTGCCTTTGAGATCCAACGGCATAGAGAGGAAAGCAAAGCAGTGCATGCTGGGAAGGAGCATGTTTAAGACACAATGTCGCCACCCGCACTGTCTGGCTGCAGTTATAGTTGAATGACACCCAGGCATTTCCAGTCAGTTTCCCCACGCTCTTTCCCATGAACGGAAGACAAAAAGGCAATTCCCTTCTTCCAACGCCTTATTTGACAGCAATTTCTCTATATCATTTATGCAATGTTCATGAATACAAGAGACAAGGAAAGGTGCGAGATCCACTACTCACCCCATAGACTAGTTCACCCACCATCCCGTTCCAAGTCTTGGTCTCAGGGTCACGGGCGCCGTACTTTCCGTCCATGACTATGGACAGTCTGTACTTAATCCCAACATGTTTGGCAATCTCAGAAGCTAAATCGACACAGTAGCCCTCATACTTGTCATTGCCTTCCAGATGCATGTGGTTTTTCTTGTACATCACATATGGTGCTTCCTGTTAACCAAACACACACTCATTTATTACCATCTTTGCTTATTGCTTTCATTGTCTGGTGTCACAGGCACCAGAGCCCACCAACAGCTTATCAGTCACAGGCATGCAGGCATGCTGGGATATTCATACCCACCCATTCTCTCACACACATAATCCACCAAACTGGAACACACACAAGAGGAACGACAGAAGCAGCAGACAGGGAATTGCGGGACATTGATCCACATGTGGCCGTAGTCAGAAAGCTAATCGCCCAGCTCCTTCTAAGGCCCTCTTTACACCTGATATTAACCTCTGTCTCAGGTGATCCAATCACGAGTGGTCAACTGAGACGAATTGTTGTCTACACCTGGCGTAGAGTCTGAGAGTTAAAGTCTGGATCTTGCACTCTTGGTCTTGAGATCTCAAGAAATGACATACATTCTGCCTGGTCATGATCTGGGACTCTAGGAGTTCCAGCATTATCATTATAGGTAACAATTATATAACTCTTAAGTTGGCACGGTATCTTTTAAAGTAGCTACAGAAAAGTTGCAAGAAATCACAGTGTTAGAAATTCACCCTTTTTTTCTGTTTTGGTTCATTGACAATTGGCAGCCTGGTTCTTAGATGGCTGGGCCTTGGTTTGGGTTTGTGCTTTGAGAGGTTTAGTTTTGATCTTGGTCTTGGGCTCAAAACCTTTGAAATGGATGATATCAGGTGTAAACGAGGTCTGAGACCACGAAGAGCATTGGAGACAAATAAAAGTAGGTTCGATTCTGCTTCTCTCTTTCACACACACACACACACATGGCCGTGGTGCAATATCCCAAGGGTCTGAGATGCATTGGCATAAGTTGAGGGTGACAGGTGAGGTAGGTGAGGTAGGTGAGGTAGGCAAGAACGTATGAAGTGAAAAGGAATCCGATTCATGAAGTAAATGGCAGTGACTGCAGAGGAATCATAGTGTTGATTCTGTTCAAGCACGTTGCACCTATATGCGCCAGAAGCCTTTATCATTCCAACAGAAAGAACATTGAACATAGCCCTGCTAAAAAGACCAGCTTACGCCAGCATGAATTTCAGGCTGGTTTATGCCAGGTATTGCTGTTTCGTTCTAGCTGGTGGACCAGCACAGGTCGACTAGCATGGTCATTCTGGTGATGCTGGCTGACGAACTGGTTTAGCTATTTACACCAGCACACCAGCATGTCATGCTGGGGCCCAGCATCCAAAAACACAATATAATATGGTCTTTTCAGTAGGGAAGCAAAAAACAAAGCCGTCGTTAGAATCCAAACTCAAAAGCACTTTGTCGACATACAGAATTGAACAAAGAAAATTGTGCAAGCTGGTTTTATCCTCTCTTTCGCCCCCATTTCAAACACTGCGGCAGCGGCTTGCTTTTTTAAGCACATCATTATTACCAAACAATATGGCTTCTCGCAGAGAGAACGCATCCCATTAGAGTCAGAGACAATTAGGGTACCAGTGGGTTAGCGATGGTTTGTTTGTTCTGTGCTGAATGTATCCTCTCACCTCATCTTTTGTGCGATTGTTTTCCTCCTGAATCCCACTGATGGAATAACCGACAGCTGCTGGTTTAATTGCTCACATCCAAGTCATTTGAAAGATTGACCTTGGTTTTTGGTGAAACAAAACAATTACAAGCGATTGCTGTTTTACATGGGATGATGTTGTGAGCATTGATTTGAATTCCTCAGAGATGTGTATTCGCCTCGCCAATTGGAGGCTGATGCTAAAGCTAACGTTGTTAACAGCGGGAGATGAAGTGATACGTCAGCACTGAGCAGTCCTCCGGTCAATGTAAAGTGGATCTGTGCAAAGGCCTCATTCATGGCCTTGCTCAAATACGCTTGTACTTTGCCAGAGGCAAACCATCGAACCCTTCTTTGGTGCGGTAAGCGTTAGCTTGCTGTTCTAGCTCATGTGTCATTGACCATTTACTTGATGAGTGGAAACAAGTCTTACCTACATATGCATTGAATGTCTACTTTGATGATGTCAATGTAAAACCATCATACCTAATGCCGTTATTGTGATGTCACTGCTACGACAGGCCACTGATATATGGAAAATCAAAATGCTTTGACACCCACACGAATACAGTTGAAACACTCATGCGCCGCTTTTCCTTGCGTTCGACTGTTTCAACGTGTAATGAGTGGATGGAAAGCAACACAAAAGAAATGTACTTCTACCCGCCCAGGACAGAATGTATCAATCTAGGAGTCAACACCATGACCCTGATGGGCAGAATATGCGACACGTTTAAAACGTCATGGAGCGTGTACCATAATAGTAGTGACCACAATTGTTCGGTTTTCCACTGAGGAGGAATCGTTGGTGAACTGCTGATCCATTATATTAACAAAGCGTTCAAACTCGTTCCAGTATCCGATCTGCAAAGGGAAAACGTTCATGTTATTATCAAACAACAGATATTTTTACTGCACCAATGCTAACTAGCAACCCCCCCACCCCCAGCCCCAGCCCTTCTGCTCGGCTAAGGAGCTGTTGTGGATGTGTGCTCTCATAAGATTGTGCTCATTAAAAAAGTATTAGGTCTCTGTGCTGCTGTGGTTATTGCCTGGAGTCAAACAAAAAAGGCAAATTCTTGGCTGACATTTGTTAAATGGGAAAAAAAAAATTGATGGTGGAATTTCCAGGGATGCAGAAGCTGGAAGTTACTCTTGGATGTAATTCTCTTTAGCTAAAACTCAACTGGGTTTTGCTTAGCGCATTCTGTTATCAAAAGGTGCAGTGCGTTTTCTCTTTGTTATATGCTTGAGTTGTTTAGTGGTTGAGTGGCATGTGTCAGAACCGTTAGCATAGCACTAGCCACTAGGGCATCACTGAGGTGACACTGCACAGGGGTCCAACACAGTGTTGTACATCACTTCTGACAGTCACTGTCAATGTACGTCTCCTTACCGACCATGACCCCATCTAACCTTAGGCTAAACTACTCTTTTTCACTGAGATTGTTCCTGTGTTTTATAAAGGGCTGTTGCTATTAGCTCACAGGAAAGCTAATGAATACTGGTTATGTTGATTCAAGCTGCAGTAGGTCATTGGTTTAGTAAACTATTTTGTTTGTGAATAGTGGCCTTAAAGGAATAGTTCTCCCAAACATTTTAAATTACCCCATAATTTACTCCCCCTCAAGCCATCCTAGGTGTATATGACTTTCTTCTTTCAGCCAAACACAATCAGAGTTATATTAAATAATATCTTGGCTCTTCCAAGCTTTGTAATGGCTTAGCTGCCAACAATTCACCATAAACCTCTTATTTACATTGTGTCAAGTGTTGTCAAAAGTACCGACTTCGGTACCATGTCTGTACTGAAATGTAAAAAATGTGACGATACCAGCATTCCCCCACAGTATTTTGAGCGCTGTTGAATGCATTCTTTAACGCATCTGATTGGCCATTGTGTTCACGCGCTCAAAATATATGTCTGTGATTGGCAATTGTGTTAACTCACTCAAAATATATGTCTCTGATTGGCTACAATGATCAATGCTTCAAAAACATGTTGTCTTCATCGAGTGCTTACATAGATACACACGGGAGCGTTTGAAAGCAGGCGTCTATCAGTGGATATATTAGGGACCCACATGCTTTCAAACGCTCCTATGTGTATCTGTGTTTTTAAAGCGTTGGTCATTGTAGCCGACTTGGTACCGAAGTCAGTACTTTTGACAACACTAATTGTGTCTACACTTTGTTTGTAAATGAGAGGTTTCAAAGGCCAGCATAACTCAGCGCTGAATAAAAGTCACGTTGAGTGGATTCTGACTAACTTAAAAACCTCTGATTGGTCATTGCGTTTAAGAGATCAACAACTATGTCTGTGAGTGGTTACATTGCTCACCGCTGCAAAAACACATTGTAAATAGATACGTTTGACATTCTTCAGAGCACTAACACAAATATGCACTGAGGGTGCTTTTGATTGTGTTTGAGCGTGTTTGACCCGTAGAACCGGGCCTGGATGGATGGATGCGCTTTTTGGAGCTTCAAAAACTCAGGTGCTATTCAATGCCCATATATATTATTTAATATAACTCTGATTGTGTTCGGCTGAAAGAAGAAATCATATACACCTAGGATGGCTTGAGGGTGAGTAAATTATGGAAAATTATCATTTTTGGGTTATCACTTTAAATACCCCCATGCAGTGGTGTGATGAACTGTTTTTGTATTTCTTGTTGAAACTGGAAGTTAGGACATATTGGAGGGCTTGTCCAAGCAACTTCTTTTGCAACCAGTTAAGGCAAGACACCACAGGCAAGAAGTAGCACTTTCATGCACCAAATTTATATTCTGAAGGTTTTTACAGAGGGATTTGTTCTTGATTCATATAACATTTTATTCCTAACACATGGTGAAAATGTTTTTGATTTATGGAGTTATAAAAAGAGATATCCAAAATCACATCAGTAAAAAAAGTTAACTCTAATATGTAAACAAAATGAAACAAAAATTTTGAGATTGCTTTATCTAATGTTCAGGTTTTTGTTCTGGAAATGTATGCATATTAGAGCATTATTTTTGTATGAGATAATTTGCATATCAAAACCTATATTTTCTGAAAACTTTTTATACAGAATGTAAATGTCTTAATGTACTGTGATGTACAGTATAAACTGGGGAAGTATGGTGAAATCAATTTACATGTGGTGTCTAGCCTTAATGGTTGTGAAAATCAAATCAAACATGAGTGTCAAGTTCAACATGCTATTTCTAGTTAGTTAGTAGCAGTGGAGTGCTAGTCATTAATATTTTTGGTCTATTTTCTCTGACTTTATTTCTATATATCTGTCAAAAGTTTACTAGGATATATAACCTCAAACCTAAGAAACAGAAGCCATTTTGGTAATGAATCTGTTTCCCTTCCTAGATAAGACAGCTGTTGTTGTGTGCAGCTTTTTCCCCTTTACAACTATAACGCTATTTATCATAAAACATCAATTCGAGTGAATAGAAGTCTTGAAATGGACCATGATTTGAGTTCTTGCACTGATCTCAGTGAGCTTACACAGCAAATGGACAGATTTACTGCTGACTTACCTTTCTTGGTCCCCCTATTTTCATTTCATAAACATCAATAGTATAGTTTGATCTGCGACCAAAGCTGTCAAACTGGATATTGCCGGTCATCCCTGGCACCTGGACCTGCCAACAACAACAACAACAACAATAGGGTCATTCCTACAGTTTGGAGGATTTAATGTCCCCAAGAAACAATACTGCATATTTTACATAAAATGTAAACTTTCACGCCACATGTTTTTTTTATGTATAGATGTACCCCAATTAACACAACAAATTCCTAATTAGTACACACTGTAAGAATACAAATATTAATTGAATCACTCAAAATTCCATGTTTTCTCAGCTTCAAGTTAAAATCATGGTTACATATATATTTATAAATGAGCAATTTTGAGTATTAGTATATACACATTTGCGTATTCTCTTTGACATAAATTTTTTTGTGATACCTGTTTTTTTTTAAATGTGTAAAACCATTAAATTTGTTTATTTCCTTCCAACTCCAGTCCACCTTGTTACATTGGTGCTATTTGCCCTAAATCACATTTGCAGAAGTGACAGAATGTCCTTGGAGGGAAAACAACTCCAAATGTTCATGCCCTTCACTCGCTAACTTCCCTCGTCTCATGGACTCGAATGTGTGTCATTGCTTACGTTGCACGAGTGCCCACTACTGGCAGAACTCGTGAATGAGGTTTAAATGAGACGTACAAAGCCCTTGATCACAAATTTGAGCTGGTTCATTATTTAAATCCCTTTTTTACTTATGAAGTTGTTTTATGCACCGTTCTATAAGCATATAAGTTGTTGGAGAAAATATATCAAATCCTATAGGTACTGTATGAGCTTGGAGAAATATAAAATTACACAAACAAAAAAAATATCAATAGTATAAACTTTGACTATGAAAGCTACAAGTATTATGTGATTAAATCTCAAAATAATTAACATATCATACACTATTGGCTGGATCCCAAATGGCACACTCCGGCCTTGTGGACCTTCACACTTGGGGCGCTGGCCTCGAGTCCACGCGAGAGTGTCTTTTGGGGACAGGCTTGATGACATCATGCCACCGACAGTCAAATAGCCACGAAACTCCTCCCCTCATTTATCTGATTGGGCGTGCGCAACTTCGCAATGATTCCTGGGTAAGTAACTCGTGTAGAGGGTGCGAAAGTGCGGGCTTCGCCAAAGTCCACATCGAGGGCACAAAGGCGGCGCTCGTGAGCACACTTCTGAGCGCTGCAATGCCGAATGGGACACCCCACAGACCCGTACACTTGGCGAGCACGCGCAATTTACGGCAACGAGACCGCGAGTCCACATGAAGTGTGCCATTTGGGATCTAGCCTTAGTTGAGCGCGATCTGCTGTGAAGTTAGCCTGGTAAAACCCAGACAACTTCCGGCAAATTTAGATTTGCTCTGCAAGTTAGTCTGGCAAAGAGCTCATTCAAGCCCATTTCCAATCCGTCGAAATCGAGGCACCAATCAGAAACGTTGGGGCGGGCTTTACACGATGACGACAGCGCTGGGATTTTGAAGCAGATTTTGTAGCCTACATTACAAAGATGGATGCCGCCGTCGAACATCACTCGTTCGAATCAGCTATCGCGTCTGTTTTAAGCCATTTGGACGTTTCCTTTTTGTTAAAAACCGAGCAAAGAACAACACTCGGAGATGTTTCTCCACCGCTCTGCATACGTCATCTCCTTCATCGCTCTGATTGGGTTTAGGTCTATCCGCGACGTCCGTTGGTGACGCCCCTCTGGAAATGATTTTTCTATGACGCTTTGGCAGGGCCTGGTTTTAACCAGGCTACTGTGAAGTCACAATCAAGTTGAATTGTGGGATATAGAGCAGCTTGATCAGAGTAGACTCTCTTCCTCGGTCAAAATCGAGGGGACGAGGGTCTGTCCATATAAACTCTCCTCGTCCACTTTACGAAGTGGAACGCACTTCAAAATGGCGGGAGGGATTGCTTAGGGAAGTTCGCGAGTGCTTGTCTAAAAGTGGAATGGAACGCAGCCCATGAACAAAGTAAGATTCGGTCTGTTACACTTGTTAATAGGCTTTATGCACAGCTTCACTACTTCCTGAACTTCAGCCAGCCCTTTATTTCCTGTCTGTCATTATTGGACAAACTGATTAATCCAGGTGTGCCTGATTATTGTTACTGAGGCCAGGCACACCTGGATTAATCAGTTTGTCCAATAATGACAGACAGGAAACAAAGGGCTGGCTGAAGTTCAGGAAGTAGTGAAGCTGTGGCATAAAGCCTATTGTGTTTATCCTTAGTTTCGTTTTCATGGACTTTTAGTTAGTTTTCATTAGTCACATGTGTTCCTTTGTTTGAGTTTCCCGCCACTCATCAGTTCCCATAGACACTAATCCTCATCACAGCTGTGCGTCATTTAGTTCATCACCGTGTGTATTTAAGTTCCTCGCCTTCACTCAGTGTTTGTCCGGTCTGGTTAGACTTTATGTATGTGTTACCTGTTGGATTGTTATTAAACTCTGCATTTGTAATTTTTTTACCCTGATCATCTGTCTGTCTGTCTGCACCTGCCTAACACAGTCATAATTTTACTAATTTTTAGAAGACTTATCGCGTAAAACATAACGTCTGCCCTGTTGTATCAATTTATACTGGACATGAATATTGTTGTTAATATTTAAAAAATATATATTATACACATCTATTAAAATTCTCCCTAAATGCTAGCATGTTGTTCTAGCTAATAATGGGCTTCATAAGCTTTACACATCCAACCCTGTTCAGTAAAAATGTCATGTAACAGGGTGGACGGACTCAATGTAAATGTGAAATCTGAAATATTTAGTCAGTATGTGTTTTCATGATAGAGAGTCCAAACTGTAGGAATGACCTAAAATACAGAAACCCGTAAAAGAACAATTCTGCTTTGAATCGTAAGAATGCATTTGAATGTGTCACGACTGAATCATACGGACACATGACTCTGACCATCTGAATTAAACATTGAGAGATTACTTTCGTAAAAGCTGAAAGACTCAACGAATCATGCATGAGTAAAGGAAAGTGTACCATTTTGAGAGCTCGCTCGATGTCGATTCCTTGGCTCCAGGGGACGGCAGGGTTAGCCAGGCAGTCTCCAGCACTGCCTCGGCGGGACACGTCGACCCGCTGGCGGCGTAGGTACCGGAACGCCTCCGCGATCACCAGGATAGCGTCGTAAGACAGCGCTGAAGTGTACTGTGCACAACAACCCGTAAGCTTTAACCTCACATTAACAGTTATTTGTTGGAGCGCTTTTAAATAAGCAAACACATTATCGGTAAGTAAGCACTTTGAAGAGGGTTAAAATAGGCTGCCCTCTTCCAGGTCCACATGCGTATGTTGATGTACATAATGAAGGATAATTGCGATGCATTACTGCATGTAATCATAGTTGGCAGAGGGATGTAGCTTGCACATTGTTTCTTGCTATGTAAAGAGTGTTAACCAGGTTTCTAATTACAGAGATATGTAAAATGTTTAGTTATGTGAGACTCTACAGGGTTTTGCTGCTATTGTTGTGCAACCTGTAATTACATCCCGTTTCAACCAAGAAAAGAGAACAAGCTGGCATCTGCTCATTTGCTGTGAGCTACTCTGTTGCATTGTTTTGTGTCTCTTCAAAGTGACTATAGCAAGAAATTTAGCGACTAAAATAAATGCAATATAACAAAGGTAACATCAAAGGAGACATACATTGCACATTTACATTCTCAATTCAAAATGCCTTCATTAAAATACTGTCTTGGAAAAGACTTGTCACACAAGCAAAGTGTGTGTGGCTGCATGTGCACATTTCAACGGTACGTTTTTCTTTTTTTCTTTTTGGTTGAATCAACAAAAACCTGTAAAGAATAAACGGTAACACTACTTAAAGCCATTATGCATTATAAATATATTCATAATTTATGTTATACTGCATTATATATTGTCAGAAATAATTGTAACTCATTTGCAGATTCATTGTTACTTCTGAAATTGGTTGTTTGTCATGTGTTTTAATGCATTATACTAAAGGTTTAACCAAAGGATTATAATGTATATAAACTCAATTATAACAATTATTCATGAGATCATACAATGCATTATAAGGTGCATTACAACGCATAAGAGAAAAATATTTGTACAATGCATTATTTATAAAGACTTTAAGTAAAGTGTTACAGAGTAAATGAACTTATTTTTCATAAAAATAATGTCACAATGCAAAATTTTGTAGTGGTCCCCTAAAAAAGCTTCATTTTATTTAAAGAAAATATAATCTTTCGCCTTTTGGGTGACTTTTCTTTATAACATTCAGGTGTGTTTAAACACTTCTTTGCCTGCTCACTGGTTCGATGAAAGCACAGTCATTTCTTACGCAGCCATCCATAATAAAACCTTAATTAAATGGCATTTGAGATCTATTCATCTCATGATCATTGTTTAATTAGATGTAAATTGAGCCCCAGCTTTAATAGAACCTCGGGCTGAATGTCAATATATATCGACTGTGGCAAAGACGGAAAAAATAAGCAAAACAGGCAAAGAAAGAGAAAGTCAAAGATCAGAAGAAGAAAACAATGATTTTATGTTATAAAAAAGAAAAGAAAAGTACTTTCAGACCTTCAGAGGTGTGTTTCTAGCTTCAGGAAACTCTCTTTCATCCAGACGGTCCCATCTCTGGAGAAACTGCTGTACCACTGAGTTTTCCGGATTGATGATCTGGAAGCCGCTAATGTTTGCTCCGCCGAGAAACACCTTGTCCAGACTGATGTTGGTGAAGCCCTGTTGAAAGAGATGAAGGGGGGAAAAAAAAGGAGAGTTAGGATATATATAACAAACGTCATGTTTTTGTGGAAATTGAAGGTCTTATTATGTGTATAGAGTGAATGTATGTGGTCAAATCTCTGGATTAGCAACTTGATGTTTCTGGTTCAAAACCCAAAAGGGGAAAAGCGTAATATGGCCAATCACTGGGGTTTCTTGAGTATAAACAGGTATTACATATATATCTCACTGCATATTATTATAAGAAAACCATAAAACAAGAAGTAGTGTCCCATTGTGACCCCCACATGTGCGTCAAGGTAAGTGAGTATCAGATCATTTATGACATGTCAATTATTTGCCCACAAAAACTGATATTCACGATCCAAAGTCATTACTTGAAAAAAAATTGAAATGCAGAATAATGTTTTAAAATAATTACTGAGAAGTGTAAATGCACTTGCATCTGAGGTATGTTGAAAAATATGGTAACACTTTATTTTACAGTGTCCTTGTTACATGTTACATTTACTTACAGTATATTATGGATAATTACATGCAACTAACCCTCAACCAAACCCTATAGTAAGTACATGTAGTTGCTTAATATTACTCAGTACTTAAATATATAATTACACTGTAACAATGACACCTTAAAATAAAGTGTAACCAAAAATATTTTACTTGATTATTACACCATTTTTTTTGCATCAAACATTTTGTTGACAATCAATCAATCAATAAAAAAAATAAAAAAACATTCATGCATTGCAGTGGATATTTAATAAAGTACATTTTCATTTTCTTATTTGCCAATGAACTTCCATTTATTTCTCTCTTCATTAGTCAGTGTATGAAGGTGCTGAAACTCACCAGATTGGCAATAACGTAATGGTAACCCCGACTGTTCTTTCCGAGTGTCACAACCTACAGGAAAGAGAATCAATAACAGTTTACAATCCATGTAAGAAGAGCGCAGGGGCCGTATATCGTCCCTCAGGTGAGCTTCTCTCTCCATTTACTCTGTCTTAAGTGACAAAGACACTTCACATTGATGGATGTTTCCACATGACAGTCTTTGACGTGCTTCCTTACTGTACGCTGGCCAACGGGAATAACACATGGACAAATCTGAACATAACTCTGCCCTCCTGTGCATTTCTGATGACTCTCGGGCCCTGCGACCTTCACCTCAGACCTCTACAAACAGTGTTCACTTCAGGACGTCACTTTCTCATTCATGACCCTGAGTGATGAGTCCTCGCGATTCATTCTGAGGTAAGGCAAGATCTCACACACTGTAAAACGGATTTTTTTGAAGTTGTAAATGAAACAAAGATTATTGTCATACGCAAAATAGTCAAATACTATTTCAGTCTTTCTACTTCACAATTTCATGTTCAGTTTGTAATTATTTGTGAGTGAAAATTGAAAATGAAAATGTTCTCTCTTAAAACTCATCTTTGGTTATCAAAATGACATATTTAAAAATTTCCCAGTGAAAATAATTTCGTAATGCCTTACAATAGCTTGAATGTAACTCTACACCCTTGCTTCGTTTATTATACGTGGATGCATGAATATGCAAATTAGTCCCTGCCTCCACTCACTCACTCACAGCAGCTCGATTGAAAACGGGGCATTTTTTAAACCTCGTTTTTGAGAAAATTGAATTGAATGAATGCAAATTGAAAAGACAAAAAAAGATTATCACCCTTTTCCCATGCGTGGAAAATGTAGCACAAGAGAAGTCTCCCTGCTTGCACACACTGGGCAACTCTGACCGCAGCAACACTGCAAACTCAGATCATGCTATGCAATGGAAGTAATATCACAGAGTTCCTGAGCAGAAGATCATGCATGGAAAGAGCAGAGAACAAGTGAGCAATAACACTTTTCTAGACAGAACCACTTGTTCAGCCAAAAATGAAACTCCTGTCACCATTTATTAACTCTCATGTCTTCTGAAATGAGATGTTGTGCAGAACACCAGTAGACAGTGACTAGGCGCTGTCAAGCCCAAAAAAGAATAAAAAGAACCATAAAAGTAGTTTCCATGACTCATGCATTTTATGTTTCCTGCAGTTTTTTTGGAAAAAAAATTCAGTTGTTAAAAAATATTTTAGTTATCCAAGGCCCTGCTTCCACCTGCTATTAAGATGCGTTTTGGTCGATCGGATCACGAGTAGACGAGGGAGACACATTCCCATTTACTTAATCCGTCTCTTTTGTCCACTTTCATCCACTTCTGTCCTGATTTCCTCGAGGGGCTCGTCTATGGGCGGGTGGATTTATATGTGTTTTTTCATCTCTTTCAATCTAATGGACGAAATCAGCTGACGCAATTTACATGTGAACGTGTCCAGAAATGATGGGAATACCAGCCCAATCTCTCGGCAATTCGTACGAATTTTACGAGGTGGCTAATTCGTACTAATTCATACGACCTCACTCGTACAAATTCGTACGATTTTTGCTAATTCGTACATATTTTACGAGTTACCAAATTCGTGTGATTTCGTACGAATGACCTACCCCTGACCCCGCCCCTAAACCTACCCATCACATGGGTTTAGACAAATCGTACAAATTCGTACGATTTTTGCTAATTCGTATATATTTTACGAGTTACCAAATTTGTATGATTTCGTACGAATGACCTACCCCTGAACCCGCCCCTAAACCTACCCATCACATGGGTTTAGACAAATTGTACAAATTCGTACGATTTTTGCTAATTCGTACATATTTTACGAATTACCAAATTTGTATGATTTCGTACGAATGACCTACCCCTGACCCCGCCCCTAAACCTACCCATCACATGGGTTTAGACAAATCGTACAAATTCGTACGATTTTTGCTAATTCGTACATATTTTACGAGTTACCAAATTTGTATGATTTCGTACAAATGACCTACCCCTGACCCCGCCCCTAAACCTACCCATCACATGGGTTTAGACAAATCGTACAAATTCGTACGATTTTTGCTAATTCGTACATATTTTACGAGTTACCAAATTCGTATGATTTCGTACGAAGGACCTACCCATCACATGGGTTTAGACAAATCGTACAAATTCGTACGATTTTTGCTAATTCGTACATATTTTACGAGTTACCAAATTTGTATGATTTCGTACGAAGGACCTACCCCTGACCCCGCCCCTAAACCTACCCATCACATGGGTTTAGACAAATCGTACAATTCGTACGATTTTTGCTAATTCGTACATATTTTACGAGTTACCAAATTTGTATGATTTCGTACGAAGGACCTACCCCTGACCCCCCCCCAAAACCTACCCATCACATGGGTTTAGACAAATCGTAAAAATTCGTACGATTTTTGCTAATTCGTACATATTTTACGAGTTACCAAATTTGTATGATTTCGTACGAATGACCTACCCCTGACCCCGCCCCTAAACCTACCCATCACATGGGTTTAGACAAATCGTACAAATTCGTACGATTTTTGCTAATTCGTACATATTTTACAAGTTACCAAATTTGTATGATTTCGTACGAATGACCTACCCCTGACCCCGCCCCTAAACCTACCCATCACATGGGTTTAGAAAAATCGTACAAATTCGTACGACTTTTGCTAATTCGTACATATTTTACGAGTTACCAAATTCGTATGATTTCGTACGAAGGACCTACCCCTGACCCCGCCCCTAAACCTACCCATCACATGGGTTTAGACAAATCGTACAAATTCGTAAGATTTTTGCTAATTCGTACATAATTTACGAGTTACCAAATTTGTATGATTTCGTACGAAGGACCTACCCCTGACCCCGCCCCTAAACCTAGCCATCACATGGGTTTAGACAAATCATACAAATTCGTACGATTTTTGCTAATTCGTACATATTTTATGAGTTACCAAATTTGTATGATTTCGTACGAAGGACCTACCCCTGACCCCGCCCCTAAACCTAGCCATCACATGGGTTTAGACAAATCGTACAAATTCGTACGATTTTTGCTAATTCGTACATATTTTATGAGTTACCAAATTCGTATTATTTCGTACGAAGGACCTACCCCTGACCCCGCCCCTAAACCCACCCATCACATGGGTTTAGACAAATCGTACAAATTCGTACGAGTGAGGTCGTATGAATTAGTACGAATTAGCCACCTTTTAATCACTTGTACGAATTCGTACGAATTGGTCGTGAGATAGCGTTGGGGAATACACACGGAGAGCATCAGCTTTAGTTTCTGCTCTGACGGCCGCAAAACCAGCCGAACGCTGTGAGTGTGTGTTAGAAATCAGCAAAGGTGAGAGAATATTGTGCTTGGTACGTTTCTCATCTTCAAACCAAACTTGGGTCTCCAGCCGATAAAGTTTAAATCCCGTCTGGCTTGGGCTCTTCCCATAATGTTCACTCATTAGGTCAGTAGACGGAGAGCAGACGGTCTTCTTTGTCTGTTCGAACACATTCACATGAGTGTTTACATTACGAAAGCAATCCGGTCGAATGCGTTTTCAACTCCCTCTGGAAGTGGTGGATAGTGGACAAGCTCAAAACCTTTTAGACCCCATTTACACCTGTATTTAGCGCCGTCCACTTGTGATCCGATCGACAAAAACGCATCTTAACACAGGTGTAAACAGGGCCAAACCTATATGCACTTTGATTGGTCACAAGACACATGAGAACCAATGCCATTTGGCTACGGTCAAACCCTGCATGACGCATGTTCAAGTTTTAATCTAACACAAAGCTCTTCCATGGCTCCAGGTTACAAGGAATACAGCACAGTCATACTCATGGACCCTTTTTGTCCTTTAAACTAAATGCTTTCTATAGTGGATATATGTGTCTGTTTGTGTTCTGCATTAGAGAAACCCTCCTATGGATTTGGAACAACATAATTGTGTGTTGATAATGACATAATTCTCTTTGTTGGGTCATGGTGAACCTTCAACGATTCCCCAAAACCTCAAAGACTGTGATACAATGACGCAGCCGTAGCTTTTGCCGTGATGCCCTTGACTTTTGGCTCCACTGAAGGTTTCTGGAGCCAGTAAGGTCATCAGTCCTGTCCCACAAACAAATACAGCCACGGGCTCCTCACACCTGAGCGAGAGCTGGCGGAAGAACAGAGATCTCCACGAACTTCACCGCCTGCGAGCCACAGGACGACTCTACAACCTTGATGAGGAAACAGCCAGAGCCTAATGACACGAATCCATTCACAGGGTCCAGGCCAAGACCTGATGCAGAGCACTACAGCTAACAGAGCACATCACAGAGGGTACATGTGGACTGAACCAGTCCTTTAACTTCAAATAACCAGGGATGTTCCTTTATTTGACCTTTTTCCTTTAGTAATATAATAGTTTGTGATCTGCAAAGTTACAAATTTCACACCAAAGGGAGTGAATCTCTTTAACAGAAAACAACTGCCTGAAACAGTACTCTTGCCATTGTTACCGTGTTACACATTAGCATAATACCCATCTACTAGCAGCTTTGACCCGCCCTCAAAGAACAGTTGGGATAAAGGTGGCGTAAACCATATTTGAAAAACGCTGTTTGGAAGTTAGTTCTGCTATGATAAACAGATTGTGTGTGTAACGGAGGCCAGCTAGTGAGAGTCGCGCTGACGACTGCTAGAGAATGCGGTGTTTAGCGTCATTGTTAGTGTACTCGACTCGCTTGCAGGGGATCGGGGTTCGAGACTCGGAGCAGGGCGGTTAGGATTGGAGGTGGAGCAATGAAGAGAGGGTGTGTTTGTTAGGGTTGATTTCAAATATCAACAATGTTCAACAGTGTTTTTAAAATATCACTTACTCCACCTTTAAGTGATTTTGCTATGTTGAAGAGACGCTTTTTTTTTCCACTGCAAGGACAAAAAGGGTTCGAGACTCGGAGCAGGGCGGTTAGGATTGGAGGGTCAGTTTTGGAGGAATGAAGAGAGTAGGGCTGGGTATTGGCTCAAATTTCACAATTCGATTCGATTTCGATTCACAAGCTTGCAATTCGATTCGATTCCGATTCGATTCAATATTGATTATTTTGGATATCAGGTACAATACATGGCAAATTTTCTCAAGGAAAACAAATCTCTTAACTAATGCTGTAAACTATGGGAGTCAGTTAGCCTACTAGGCTTCATTAGCCTACTATAATATTGAAGGTAAAAATTAACTGATTTGTAGCTATACAAACACTTAAATGACACTTTTATTTATTTTTATAATAATACAGTTATATGAAATATAAACATTTAAATGGTGGCTGTCATAAAAACTTGCCAGATTTATTCAAACATGGATTAAATATTGAAGAACATTAAAAATTATAATGAATATGTAATATGGTGCATATATTTAGCAAAATGCTCCTCTCTAGAGTTAATTTTTCTAGCTGACTAACGAGTTTATGGTCACATGGTTTTTCTGAGGTAAATGTGACGTTACATGACGCTGTTTTACTGACGTCTTTCCACGGGTGAAACACTGATTGAGCGATTCCATGTGAGATGATACGGATTTCGATAAGTTGTACTCTATCTTTAACACACTTTCAGACGTTTATTCATGTTTATTTCGTGCTGTAACTGGTATTATTAAGGCAGAAGAGGAGATCATGAGCTTCTCTTGAGCTGAGCTGAGCCAGAGCAATCTCACGCCACAGCGCCAAAACACTATTTATGTTTTTGAATTTCGTAAGAAAATGGATGTAATTTGAAATTTGAGACTTTATTTAGTATCAATAGTAACAAAGCACAAAGATTATTGTGATTTATTGGATGGGATGAGCTCTACAATGTTCCATTCATTCATCAAATGAAAACAGGATGACTAATCGATTCTTGAGATTTAAGAATCGATATCGGTTCGTAAAAATGAGAATCGATTAATTTTTACCCAGCCCTAGAAGAGAGGGTGTGTTTGTTAGGGTTGATTTCAAATATCAACAATGTTCAACAGCGTTTTTGAAATATCGCTTACTCCACCTTTAAGTGATTTTGCTATGTTGAAGAGACGCTTTTTTTTTCACTGCAAGGACAAAAATTAGTTCAGACTTTCAATAGCGACAGCATAGTTGCCATAGATATCATACTGTTTAAAGCTGCTCATGAAGCCTCGGGTTATGGTAAGGGCGTTACATCTTCAACACACGCTTTAAGTGGTTGACTATTCGTGACAAATGGCCAGCTGGCCAATCAGAGTGGGAGTTGTGAAAAGGTGGGCAGCGTCCAAAATCGCATACTATCTTGAGTAGGAACTTACTTTGCGATAAAAAAGTATGTTCTATATAGTATGAGTGTTTGTAGTATGAATCCGGACGTACTACGTTCACCATGTTGTCATTATCATGTGATCTACCAGCGTCAGTTGCGTCGCTTCACTGCCACTCATAAATCCTCTCCCGTGGGAGATAGTAAATCGAATGCACACTACAGAATCTCACTGGAAGTAGTAGGTCATCGGGGTACTTTTTGCCTACTCTACTCATAGTACTCTGAATTTGGACATACTTTTTTCGCCTACTATATAATAGGGAAGTATGCAATTTCTGATGTAGCCATGGGCTTTAGGAACTACACCTGATACACTCTAGCTGTTTTCGAATTTGCACACTTATGCACTTTTCTATGGTGTTTTGTAGTATAAATAGTGCAAGTAGTTTGTTCAGACTAAGGCAGCGTGTCCACCAAAGCATTTTTAGCCAGCTGAAAACACTAGGCGCTCTGCTTATTGAGGACGGAGGAACCGAAGGAAAGCTTATTTGTACATTGGAAAATTCTTGATCACTCGAGCGTCACTTCAAAGCGCCATCAGCTGCACTAGTGTACAGTACGTCATGTTTCAGGCAGAGAATGACAAGAGCTGCTGCAGCAATGAGCAGAATGAAAAATTATGTTCATAAAAATACAAATATGACCTTGTAAATGAACATAATACTGTATATGTAAATGATAACATTCAATAGCTATAATATTTCACAGTAGCAGATTACTGAAATCCCAGCGTGTAACATAGACGGCTGAAGGTGGGCTGATTTCTGAGAGGCATTATGGGGCTGGATTACAGTTAATGTGAAGTAAATACCCAACGATTCCTCGCTCACTTTGTAATATTCCTCCCCCGGCTGACACATCGATCCCACCTCTACCACTGTCACCTTTGTCTGGGCCAGCCAGAAAGAGATTTGGTGTCCTTGAGGGAAGTTTTCACCCTCCCGCCGTGATGGGCAAAGACAGACCGGAGTGACCCAGCGCTCGCCCACAGGCAGAACCTATTACTCACACGGGTCTGACAGAGAGAGAGAGAGAGAGAGAGCCCAGTGCATGGGCAGGAATGAAAGCAATCGCAAAGCATTCAGTCCAGAGGTTCAATAAAAGCAGACTTCAGACTGCTGGGTCATTACAGCTCAGGCGTGACCTTTAGCTAAAACACGCAGAGCCGAGTTTAGGACTCATGCGCCATAAACAGTTTGACTGTTTTAGGAAAATGATGGTAAATGGCATAGCAGGGATTATATAATTGCTCTTCCCTGCAGTGAGCGCTTAGGGTTTCATTTCTTGGGGGTTGATGAAGAAAAGGATATTGGATAGTGCCATGGAAGAAAACAAAAATGAATGAGAAAAAAAATAAATAACTAGATTTGCATTTCCTAGAGGAAATATCAGCGCTTGCAAATGAGCAGTGTGAAAATTTTTGGTAAAATAATAAAACAATTATAGCAATAGATGGAGAAATGGGGAGAAAGAAATATGATATTAATATGCAAAATATGCCAAATGAATGGCTAAATATATGTAAGAAAGAAAAAAAGCATTCACGATAACTCAATATGTAAATTGGTTTAAAAAGAAGAGCAACCGCAATCTTGTATACAAATATTGCAATGACATCTTCAGTGTTTGTTAGAGACTTTCTTTCTTTCTTTTTGCCAATTTTTTTTTTTTTTTAAATATAGATTTATTCATCTGTTTGATGTTAGTTTATATATATATATATATATATATATATGTATAAGTAAAAAATGACACACCAAAGGCTGCAAAACAAAGACTGAATGCAGTCTGTATGTTATGCAGTTTGTAAAATTAATTACAGAACGTTATGGAGAAGAATAAAAAAAAAGTATGAGGTTGTTCAATGCAGTGTTCATAAGCACTGCAACTAAAACAAATAATGAACAGTAGGAAGCGGGTATAAATGCGAGTCTTGTCTCATCTTACCCACAGCATGGGTGCAGCTCGGGTAACAAAAAAGCTGCAGCATCATCAATTCCTCCTCCAACACTTACCTCATGGCATGACCAATCAATAAGCGTTCTTCAAAACTCATTGAGGGTTGAGACTGGGGGAGGACAAATGGCCCCAAACGCGTTCCAAAAGCTCTCTCGAACACTCAGTTATCTTCATTTTTCCTCCCTCAGGCTAGCTTTTATGTGGGCAGGCCAGAAGCCGGAGTGATCCCGAGGGGATACATCCTAATTAACTGGCAGGAGCATCTGTACCTCGCCTGTCCTCTCGACTGCTTGGAATTTAAACCTCTGTAAGCTGAGCAGGTCTGGCTCTTTTCCAATAGACAAACCAAATACACTAACCGATCTGAATCCAAGTATCATTCCTCTGAAACACCAGAACACTTTAATATTGGTATTCACTCAAATTACTATTGATGCGTCGGGCTGATACAATGCAAAGCATATTCTTATGCACATTTAAGTGTAACACCTTGCAGAACTGTAACACTTTAGAATAATGGTCCATAATTAATATGCAGGAATTAATGTAGGACAAATGAGTAGTTCTAAATGAACACTGCAGCTAATACTATTAGCTAATATGGAAACAAGGTTAACGAAACAGTAGATCACATTTACGACTGAGATAGTTCCTTATTAGGTAATCAATAATTACTGAATGAGATTAGCCTCATTAAGAACTAATAACTATGACAAGTTATAAAGCAATACCAATTATTTACTAATCACAAGATTAAAGTGTATGTATGTATGTATGTATGTATGTATGTATGTATGTATGTATGTATGGATGTATGGATGTATGTATGTATGTATGTATGTATGTATGTATGTATGTATGTATGTATGGATGGATGGATGGATGGATGGATGGATGGATGGATGGATGGATGGATGGATGGATGGATGGATGGATGGATGGATGGATGGATGGATGGATGGATGGATGGATGGATGGATGGATGGATGGATGGATGGATGGATGGATGGATGGATGGATGGATGGATGGATGGATGGATGGATGGATGGATGGATGGATGGATGGATGGATGGATGGATGGATGGATGGATGGATGGATGGATGGATGGATGGATGGATGGATGGATGGATGGATGGATGGAAATAAGAAAGTGAGGTGATGATGACCTGAAGTATTTGACGGGAGTAAAGAAGAAGGAATTGGCAAACCTCTAGGGTTATTAACACCCGTAGTTTCTCGGTGGAAAGCCCTCAGAAGTCATAAATATTGATTGTTTAAACAAACTGAGGAAATATAAGAAGAAGAACACGCATCTTCAAAGGATCAAGTGGACTGACACTTTTCGACAGCGTCCAGGCTTCTCATCTAAGACATGCTTCAACTCTAAGACTATCTCCGTATCAATGTTTTCCTGTTAAAGGTTGTAGAGTGAGATCCTGAGCTAAAAAATCAATCCTGCTCTCTGGCTCTGTGATCATTTCGCCACCCCCCCTTTGACCTGAGAGATGACCCAGCGAATGGTGTCCGGATCCTGCTGAAACCAGCAACATCACTAGGGTGAACATCGCTCCAGGTTTAGGTCGGACCAGTGCTCAAAGTGAGCCAATACGCACCGGTACGCAGTCACTACTTTGTACTCTGTAGTAGGGATGTCGCGGTACCAAAATTCCAGTAGTCGGTACCGATACCATTAAAATTTTACGGTTCTCGGTACCGAAGTACCGAATATTTTGACAACACTACTCTGTAGCGTACCCTCACTTTTTCTTATGTACCGGCACTTCTCACATGTCGCTGGTACTCTGACCGCCCACAAGAAACATAGAATCAGGCAACTCATTAATTGTATACATCGTGCATTCTGAGCTTTTATAAGTTGTATGAACTGAACGGATCAATTATCTGTGCAATATGACTGAAGCCCAATTGTTTAATTGTGCATAAGTTGCCCCAAAGCCACAGAGCGCACTCCAAAAGTGTGCTAAGATTTTCATATCGCGACGCGACGCTGATGAATTTACCGCTTTAAAACGCTATGGAGAACGTCAAACATGATCTAGAACAGCCACTAAAAACACTGATGAAAAGAGGAGAAAACATCATCCTGCACCAACATTCAGCTTTTAAAACTCATGACCACATTTACTAGAATTGATCACGTTCTATTGTATTTATTGGGGTAGATTTGGACTAACTAGAATTTATAATAGATAATCTGTTAAGAGATTTGATTTTTCACTAAGAATTTATATTATACCTGTGGCATGTTGTAGCTATAGTTTATAAATGTGTAGCTTGCTATTTTTCATAACAAATACTATAAATAAAAAAAGTTAACATTGGCCTTAGCATGTAATGAGGAGCCTTCAGTGTCTTATCTGTAATTGTATCTTTATTGTAACAAATGCTATGGTTAAACATTTACAAGACCTATGTTACTTTTTCACAAGGCCAAGTACAAGTTAGAATCAAGAGCTTTAAATTCTGGACCTTCTTGAATTATTGATTAAACAATTGGTTTTCCCCATGAGTAAATTGTGTTCTGCTAAGAATGCGAGATATTAGGAAAAACTGGCTTTCAGATATTCCAAGAAATGACAAGGAAATTAACATGTTCAGTATAAGAAAATTTCAAAGTCCCCCTGTGGTGAGAATCAAGCTTTTAATGTGGTTTATATGTCTATGTGGTGTTTTTAATACGCTTTAAGACACACCATGTGTAAGTTCATAAGCCGGCAGCATTGCTGAGTATTTTCTGCTTAAAACTGCATTGAACCAAAGACAGTCTCACAAACACGGTTTGAAATCGCTGGTGTTTCTGACGTCACAAACGACCTTGTAACCAATCAGATCAACGTGCCGGCGGGCTTTAGCATATCATTAACAGCAAAAAAAAAAAAAAAAAAAAAAAAAAAAAATCAGGTACATTTAGCAATATAGTGTGTGAATTACGTATATGATGTTATGATGAACCATGTCTTTCTCCATTGACGTTCTGAGTTGTTCAAAGCGTTTCTAATGACGTTTATATTTAGAAGGCAGCTGCCTAGAACATGGTTTGTGTAACATTACCAACACATTATTATCTGTTTGATAACATAGTCAAGCAAAAGGCTAATCATATTAATTACCATTATGTGTCCAACGTTGTAGAGAGCAATACATAAACACTTAAATATGTGTTTAAATATGAGTTTTAAGCAACAAAATGATTGACTACAGGGGGAGTTTAAGTAAAGAGAGTTTGATTTCCCATGGCACCTGTTAAACGGGTCACACTTAAACCCCCAGGGCCCTGGGTGTAACGTGCAATAAACCAATCAGAGTCTCATCTCCCATTCCCTTTAAAAGCCAGTTGCGCTCGCGCCACGGCGGATTTGCTATTTACATGGAGGAATTTGCAAGTGGAAAACTGAACGCGTCTCGAGAGCGCAAACGGATCTGCTCGTGCGCGAGGTTAAAGCAGACCATCTACGGGACAAACCGGATTCCACAATATCTTTGTGTACACAATAATAATCTTTTACATTGAAATCCTTTTATTTTTAATAATTGGCATGTTTGTGTGCTGCTGTGCGTCCCTGTGTGTGTAATAAGCAGAGTGTGTGTGTAATAAGCAGAGTGTATGCACGTTGTGGACCCCGCCTATAGGCTCATATTACTAATGCGCTCTTTAAATAACAAAAAAAATAAATACTGCGCCATTGACTTTAGACCAGGTTTCAGTTGGTCAATGGCTCAGTCTTTTTCAGTTCCTCAAAATAGCAACGCACCATCAATGCGCCTGAACACACACACTCGTTCTCAGACCAGCAGCCCATGGGCGAACAGACGGGTGCAAATGCATTTGGTATTTAAACAGCGTGGCGCAGGACGTGAAAATGATAATTGCGTCGGGCTGAAGCTAGCAAAACACCTGGCGCTGCACTGCTCCGGTTGTATGATATAGGGCCCTTAATGTTCAAAGCTTGCAACTGAGGGAGACAACCAATCTTCCTAACATGTAAAGTATAATTTCATATTTTCCCCCATCATTTCATTTATATATTCAAAATGTTTTATATTTAAAACATTAATCTCATAACATTATTTATAGAATTGTAGCTGCAGTGTAAATGCATTCATGGGATCTCTGAGCTGCATCAAACAGTCTGTGTAAATACATCTAAAAATATCTTGGAAGTATATGACGAGAAACTGTGTGAGCTCATATAAAAATCACTGAGTTTTGATTGCAGACTTTGATATCTTTGTGAATTAGAGCACATTTTGAGGCCTTGTTGAGCTCTCTTCTGAAACTCTGGAGAAAACACATGAGATTATTTCTTATATGAGATTAGTTCTTTTCTTGGTAGGAAAGTCTCCATTGCTTTCCATCTAAAAGCATTACTGAGTAGGAAAACAATAGAGGTATTAAATAGGTTTCATGCGTGTTTTTTCTTTACTTTTGCTGCACCAGCGGAGGCACCACAGGGTCATTCCTCTCTTATGGCTCGTTTCCACTGAGCGGTACGGTGCGGTCCAGTACAGTACGGTTCGGGTCAGTAAACCATGATCCGGCTAGCGTTTCCACCGCCAACAGTACCCTTATGCCGAGTTCAGACTGCACGATTTTCAAAATAATCGGGTCACTGTTGTTTTCACACTGCATGACTACCTGGGGTAAGATTCAGTTGCTGCTGTGTTCACACTGCACGATGGATCGGCGACAGGAGGTTTCACACTGCATGACTTTACAAAAGAAAGAATCGCCGACAACTTCTGCCTGGTCCGCAAATTACGTTTCACAACCAAACAAACGCGAGAAGTGATACGGAAATAACGGGAGATCACGCGTGCGCGAGACCGGAGTTCTCGCGCGACGCTGAATTTGTTATTAAAAATGATAGCCTACAAGAAGATTGCGATCCAAATTGTGCACTGATTTGTAGCGAAAAAAAAACAAAAACAAAAACAGTTTATGCAGGAAATGGTTGGGAAGGTGAAGGGGAGCAAGGACTGTGTTTTGCAAAGAGAGTTGGGGGTAAATAAATAATTTTGCAAATGTCTTGCTGTTGCTGCTGGTCACGCAAATGTTTGTGCTTTGTTTCTGTTTGATATATAATTATAAATATAAGCCTATCTATTAAAATACTGATATTCTGGTCTATAACTCCTCCCCGAACAGCTGCTGTCCTGTATTTTGCTCTCTCATTGGCTGTCGGTCATCGCCGATGTAGTTTTCAGTCAGAACACATTCACACAGCAGGATTGTGAATCGCCGACAGGTCCAGATATTTAGCATGCCAAATATCTCACGGGTGTCGGCGATTCGTCGGCGATTCTCTCAGATCGCGTCTTTGCTCATTCACACTGCGTGATTGTCACTCGCGTGAACGAGCATTTGTCGCCGATTTCTCAAAACCTGTCGGCGAGCCAAAATCGGGGCTAAAATCGTGCAGTCTGAACTCGGCATTACTTGATAGGCGTGGTGTTTGCTGGAAAGAAGCGATCGACGTCATTTTCGCGTGAAGAAAGCGACATAGTAAACAACAACGGATGACAGACAGCAGATCTTGTTCTTGCTTCTCGGCATGTTTGTCACAAGAAACAAGCGCTGGCATTAGGTGTTTCTCAATACCAAGTAGCCTACGCAAAGTCCGACTCAGGAGAATGATCCCGAGGACGCGAGTCCAGTAATTCTGCTAATGGAACAGCGCGTTCTTGAAAGCGCCACTCAGCTCGCTCTGCTACTCCGGTTATGTACATTTTAGGCAACAATAAAACGAAATATGTTATAAAACACCACTCTGCTTCTTTTTCGATTTCATTTAAATACATTTTAAACATTATAAGCACACAAATGTGGTTCAGGCAACGCATAGCCTATTGATTATTCACTGCATGTATGTAGCCTATATTTATAACAAAACTAAATATAAAACACAACCCTGCCTCTTTTAATTTATTTAAAAATATTAAACATATTCCAGGCAATATGTGCATTGGTAGCCTACAAATGTTGCAATAAACAACATTACAGATGGTCTTGTAATAAAATAAAACATGACAAAACTCAACCCTATCTCTTTTGTTAAATTTCAGTTTTATCAATAATAGCCATTGTAAAAGTATAAGTAAAAGGTACAAAAAGATATACAGTAACGCTTTAATAACATAAAGCAAACAATTCAGTCAAATATACAAATTCAGCGCTCAAATATATGAAACTTCACTTAGCCTTCTGTCAAAACTATTGGCCAGGGAACGAATTATAGATTCACGAGACCAAAGATCGCCTGTTAGGTCTATACAAGACGAATTATATCTCATGTTTAACCACTACAGACAGAGACGTCAAAGTCAGCGGCAAACATCAGAACGACTAGCCGAGGAAAGGCTGTTCCAGGCGGGGTACTTGAGCGCCGATCGAGCGCCCGGTGATTGCTTGGAATGGATCTCAGTCAAATTATCATAAATGTATAAATAAACCACAGATTTGAGCTTTAAAAAACTACATTCTCGTCTGAAAAACTCTTAAAACTACATTTCGTGACACAATAACAGTAGTATTATATGTCAGCTGTATATTAAAAAATGGCGCTTCTAATGCCTTTGTAGCACGCGCAAGTGACGATACTCTGTCAACCAATCACCGTTCTGCAGTGAGTCTAGCTCCACCTTTTAGTACTGTACCACTGTGCTAGGTACCCCAACGGAAGGGTACCCAAAAAGTGGTACGGTACGGTTCGGCTTTTTGGTACCATTCACAACTTTTGACAGTGGAAACGCAAATAATTGCGTACCGTACCGAACTGTACCGTACCGTACCGCTCAGTGGAAACGAGCCATTAATGTCTATCATGCACCGCTGTCTTTGTTTCAATCTTGTCTAAATTCAATGTATATGATGTTCTATGTTATATTTGTTTCCTTCCATATTCAGATTGGGATCCCTGTGGTTGAAGCCTGAGTTAAAAAACATGTCTGATTCGTAATTCAGCAACTGCAATTTGAGCACATTTGACTATCAAAAGTAGAAACACAAAGAGTGTGTGGATTACTGTTAGTGCATTTTAATTAAGATTTTGGATTTCTGTGTTTGACTATTCCCTGTTCCTGAATCCTGTTTCTTTCCGTCTCACTCTGTTTGCCTCCTGCAGTACAACTCTAACCCCCTAATCCCATTAGATTGTTAAAGTGACACGTTAAACGCTCTCCAGAGCCTGTGAGCTTTTAAGAGATTTTAAGGCCTCAGTCTTTAGG
The DNA here is from genome assembly GCF_029890125.1 of Rhinichthys klamathensis goyatoka. NCBI lineage: Eukaryota > Metazoa > Chordata > Actinopteri > Cypriniformes > Leuciscidae > Rhinichthys > Rhinichthys klamathensis. Next base: position 2,024,386 of record NW_026606754.1, on the reverse strand, counting down.
ATTTACCTCAGATGACTCCAGCTTTGTTTTATTTTCGAGTCTTACTTTTTCAGCCTGCTTCTGTTGCGGGTCTAATGGGGTAGTTTACTCAAAAACGACTTCTGTCATGACACGAGGGCAAGAGAATGATGAGAACATTTTCATTTTTGGATGTACTATCCCTTTAAGTCTGTTATTATTAGCCTTTTATACACTGACCTTCAAATTCAACATTCAACCCTGAAACATTTCTTTGTAAAAACAAGGTAGGCCAACAAAAATCTTTAATACACATCTTTAATTTTAAGTCTAAAACTGAGTTATACTACCCGAATTTATGAATTAAAGGTAGTTGTATTCTGGGTTAGGCCGGTTTGTTTATCTACCAGATCATTTATTATCTATAATTTATAGATACAAATTTGTTTGATTGATTGAATAAATTATTATAGGATCTTCACTATAAAGCAAACTGAAAGTGAGGAGAGTTATGAGTACATTAGGAATAAGTGACAGACTAATGGTACGTTTACACAACAACGATACGATTAAAACGGAGAAGTTTTTCCATTGAGTTTTCCATGTACAGACGACACCATTGTCAAAACGATCCCCATTTTCAAAAACTTCCACTTTAAAAACCCGTTTTCAAAAGTTTGCGTTTTCAGGTACCCGAAACGGCACTGTCGTGTAAACAAACGGCCAAAACACATAAAAAGTTTCACGTTCTTGGTTGAAAACGGTGTCGTGTAAACAGCCCCTTGTCCTCTGTCCAGTTTGTCGTCAATTGTTGCCCTGTTGTGTCCCGTCCCATCCAGCCCTGCCATACTGGTCTGTTTTCCCCTACATGGTGTTTCTTTTTTCTGAATAAAGGCCCACATTGCTCTGCGTCTTTGAGTCCTCGCTCCTCTTTCACCTCAACTCTGACACGTTCCCTCTGAATCGATGAACAGAAGTGTTCACTTTCCTTTGTGACTATTACAAAATCAACCAACAACCCTGTCAACTGCTATTGCACTGGGGCAACATTTTGAGATTTTTAAAATATTGTTGAACAACTTTGTCATCAATGATCTATTCTATTTTCTTTGATAAGTACATTTGTATTATATCAAACGCATTATGTAAATATAACTATTGTTTTACATATTCAGATTTACTTTTAAATATTTGTATGCTTATTTCCTGCTTGGCCTTTTACTGTAAAAATCATTTTAGCCAGGCATATCGCCACAAAATTCAAGGACTGAATGCATTCAAAGGTGCACCTCCATCCCGAGAAGAGACCTATTCTTTATGCTCCATGGTGGCAGATCCAGCAAGGCTTCAGTGAAGCATTGGCTCTCAATGCATTTTAATATTTTTCCTCCCACGCTCCCGTCACATCCTGGCTCTCTGGTAAGTGCTGCATATTGTATCTTACAGTTAGTCCCAGATGTCATTTATTCATCCCACCATAACCCCCAGATAAAGATGGACAGATTGATGACTTTACGCAGACGTCAGCACAGAAAGCCCAGGTAGAGCCAATGCCCCGCCAAAGACCCTCTGAGACTCATCAAAGAATGTGCGCATTCATATGCAATCATAACAGAGACACACAAATCCTCCTGGGAATTGCATCAAATCCTTTCCAAAGCAGATATTGGCTCTTTGTAGCACTGTTTACCATATTCACACATACAGTAGATTGACACATGAGATGTAGCACTGCCTCACGACAGGCCGTCACGCTCTCACGTGGTGAAATGACACATCCTGAGTGTAAACCCCAGATCACAAGCTAGTTTTCCTCTTGAAAAGGCACAAGCCCCTCCGTGCTCCCACTGCAAGGGCACTGCTTATAAATTATTGCGATGGGTTGACATACTCAGTATAGCAGAGCAGTAAAAGCTGTCACCATTGCTCTTCGCGAAGCTTAACTCAGCTGTTGAAACCCTCTGGAGGCCGGCTCCCGTTCCCAGTCTGTGCCGAACCGCCCGAGATCACGAAATTCAGATGGATTACGGCGAGCAGAAGTCTACAGCGCGGTTCTCCTGTCTGGGATCAGCTCTCGCTGCTGGTCTCTGAAGAACCGCAGTCCAGAAACGTATCTCGGCTATCAGTGTCAGCAGGGCCGGGGAGATTAGTTAAATTAGATCCAGTTTAGCCAATACATGCTGAGCTCGGGAAAAGGGGGGGCAATAACACGGGATTCCCACTGTAATTTCCCTAATTCCTCTCCTGCCTACACGTTTTCACCCTTAAATCAGCTGCAATATTTAGGAGAGGTACAGATGGAGGCAAAGCACAGCATTGTAAAGACATAGATTCAGTTTTGGAGGAAAAATCTTGAATAAATGCAGATCAATCGTGCCCCTCTCAACTATCAACAGCAACATTTTCGTCAATTACACAAAATCCATTTGAATTATAATTAATGTATGCGTAGGAAACAGTGATGAATCACTTGAAAGTTGCAAAATTTGGATTCGCCATCATACAGTCTGAGATATCGTTGTGTGTTGCTGTGGTTTGCATCTTTCTGCAATAATACTAAAGCAACTGAAAAATATCCTATTAGGTTTTTGTCGAGGGAAACCACGCTGGTTTGGCTTGTTGGCAACAGAGCGCAACAATAGGGTTTCCAATCATTTTCTCAATGGAAAAATTAGCTACCATGAGCAGAGAAACGGTATTCTTTCTGTTGATGCCACAGTGGGACTCATTCAAGAAACACAAGCCAAATTAATTTGTATATAATTATATAAATTGTCTCATTCAATTCGACATGAACATATATGTAAGAATGTTTGGTAACACTTTACTTGAAGGGGTGTGCATAAGACTGACATGACACCTTCATAATCATGACAGGACACATGTTATGAATATGAAGGAGGTTTTATGTATGTTTATGACAACTGTTATTAAGTGTCATTCGCTCAAGTATGACATTTTTTATGCAAATATGACATTGTTTGAGATGTCTTGGTAATGACAACTTGACATAAACCAATACATCATAAATTGTCATAAATATGTCATAAACATGACATAGCAGATTAATGATCAAACGTAAGAAACCACTTAACTTTATGGGTTAACATTACATTAAACTGTCATGTTGCTGGTTTTGACATTGGCTGTCATGAAGCCATTATAACTGTGTCATGAATATTATTCGTGACCTCAACTACAGTGATACACATTGAATATGTCATTAAAATGTTATAATGGCCTCATGACAGCCAATGTCAAAACCAACCACCTGACAGTTTAATGTAATGTTAACCCATAAAGCTAAGTGGTTTCTTAAGTTTGATAATTAATCGGCTGTGTCATGTTTATGACATATTTATGACAATTTATGATGTATTGGTTTATGTCAAGTTGTCTTTACCAAGACATATGTCATATTTGCATTAAAAAATGTCATAATTGAGCGAATGACACTTAATGACAGTTGTCATAAACATGCATAAAACCTCATGTGTCCTGTCATGATTATGAAGGTGTCATGTCAGTCTTATGCACACCCCTTCAAGTAAAGTGTTACCGAATGTTTTTAACAAATTAAGGATATACATAAGGAAATATAAATTCGCACTGTTTAATGTTTTATGAATGTGGCCCAGTGTGATCCCAGTGAACAATCATGAAGAGAGAAACACCAATCAGAATAGTAATTATTACAATGGAAACAACAATCTTAAACCCCACAATTGCTGACAACAAGCCAAATGTATTTACCTTTATGACTCCCCAAAATGAAATAAACATGTTGGGGCTGAGTAGAAACTGCCCTACATTTGATCTTATGATCATTTCTCAAATGTGCGTACGTGTGATTCAGAGAACGAACATACGCACAAGAAAATATGCGTCCGCCTCTCTTCCAGATGTGAAATCTATAAATTGCAAATGAGCTTGAAATTGTGCGTAGCTGAATGGTTTCAGATCTCCGTTTTGTAAACGCCGCCTAATTAATATCATTAACATATAAAAGAGCCCCAGTCAACGTCCAGTGCTTTACTTGAGAACGACGAGCCGCAAGAATTGCTTAGATTTCCAAACTCCTGCAGTTCTCCGACTCTCTGCCACGAGTAAAGTGTGTACGTCTGCTCAGACTCTGCAAATCACTTTCCATGTCGACGTTCTATAAATAAGAAAGCCGGCGTGGATTTAGCGTACACACACTCTAAGATCAAATCTGTGTGCGTGCACATTTTACAAATGATGCCCGTGAACTTTGGTTTCATACTTTTTAACTAGTGCTGTCAAACGATTAAAATATTTAATCGCGATTAATCGCATTAATGTCATAGTTAACTCGCGATTAATCACAATTAATCGCACATTTTTTATCTATTCTAAATGTCTCTTGATTTCTTTTTGTACCATTATTTTTTCTCATTTTAATACTCTTATCAACTTGGAAAAGTGGATTGGCTTGCTTTGTGCAAATGTTTTTTATTGAAAACAACATTGGCATATACTGTGTTCAATTTCACACTAACATTCTCACTTGGAGGAAATAATCTCTCACACAATGTAACACTGTCCATCAATAAAAGGGTGAAAGAAATACTGACGAGGTCCTGATATTGACGAGGGGGCGGAGAATTCGCATCAGCTGTGTGTGTGTGTGTGTGTGTGTGTGTGCTTGGCCATCATCAGTGGTATTTCAGACTGGACGTGCTGCGATGATGATAGCGCAGTTCACAACGACAAAACACACAGATCACTTTGGTCTCGTCAATGGAACCATTTGGCAACTTTTTAAAAGTAAACTTTCCATTCAGAATCTTATTGGCATCCATGTCGGCGTCTCGCACTCGCCATCCACTCAAAACGTAACGTTAACCAACTATTTGGCCGGCTCGCAAGCCCAAACAAGTGTGTGTGGCGTTGCCTGTTGTTGTTTCCGGTCTAGCTAGATCCGCTTGCGCTTTGGTCGACGAAGCAACAAAACGTCCTCGCGCGGCGCAAGCCATTGAAATGAATGGGTTTCATAGCGCAGTCCTGTTGCAAAAGCATGTGAGAAAAACTACAAAGTTTGCTAGGCCAAAAAGACAGTTAATCGCGCGATAAAAAAATTAACGCCGTTAAAATGGATTTGCGTTAACGCCGTTAATAACGCGTTTAACTGACAGCCCTATTTTTAACATATTTTATTACTTTATAAAAGTATATTTTGCACTATACTTAGATGCTATTTTACACTTATAATTAATGATAAATTCTAAATAGATGAATATCTATAAGACATGTTATTTGTTCAGTCTTGGACCCTTGTTTTCTTCAACTCATACACTGCCTAAAAAAAGTGACTCTCGACTCTTGCATTGCCAACAAATCTTGATCAAAAATGTATGCACCTCTTGATGGAAATAACATTTATTTCCATCAAGAGGTGCATACATTTTTGGTTTAAGTTCTTGTATTAACAATGCAAGAGTCCAGCACTCTGTAAAGTCTCCTCCAGAACATCCCAAAAATGTTCAACGAATTTAAGCTCTGGATTCATGTGTGAAAACGATTCTTCATGCAAACCATTCTTTCACAATCTGAGTCTGATGAATCTGGATATTGTCATCCTGGAATATGAACATGATGTGTCTTCATACATGGTTGTTTAAGAAAAGAAAAGCTACACACTCCATCAATTAGAGTTAGAAGAACTGTTGCCAAACACATAACATGCTAGAAACATAATAATCACTGCGATAATGATCCAGTCATCGACTCTTAAGCATTTGCCAATTTAAATCCAAACAGTGACTTTTTGTTTTTGGCCGGGCAGTGTGTGTTGTAATGTCGTGATTCATCTCAAAGCCGGCTGGTTTGGTTTGAGGCTTAGAGCTCTATTGAAAGATTCTCAGAAATCCCTATGGAGAAAATGAATGGGAAAAATACTTTCAGAACCCAGGCTGCTGAAAAAGTGGGTAGTTACTGTTGCACTCTATTGATTTATAGTAGCCATTTTGGTCTTTTTCAAAAACAAAATAGAGCAATGACAACATAAATTGTGCAATTTGCCCGAGTAAAGAAAACTGAATTATGCTGCCCGTGGTAAATGAAAGCTAAATATATATTATGGATTAAATTTAGTGGCAGAACAGATTCATAAAAGCAAGCGAAACAAAAAAATTCAATGATGAGGTATTGTGCTTCTGGAGCTAATACATTTAAATTAGCGCTAACGAGGACATTTCAATTCAGGGGCTGATTACCCTTCACAGACACGCATCGAAGAGCCGCGCAGATCTATCCGAGAACCAAGAGAACTGCTCAAATATCCGCTTAGCCATTCAGTCTACAGATCTGTCAGGTCATCCATGTGAAAAACACACGGGTAGAGTGATGGACTTAAGGAATATGAATAAATCAGGGACTAGATTCCTGCCAAATGAACGAGTCCTCGGTTGCAGGGGTTTAAGAGACGTCAAACCAGCCAGGCCGAGCATGAAACAGAAAGCAGGGAGATGTAGACTTTACCTGCTCCAAGATGACATTGATTCTGTCCACTTCACAGTCGATGAGGAAGCGCTTCTCCTGTCTCCTGTCCATTTCCTCGATAATGCGGCGAAACTCTTGGGGGTCGGTGATGCTGCCCACCGAGCGCGCTGTAACTTGCCAGTTGTTTGCCACTGCGGCCTCCATTATGGCTTGAAGAATGGAAAATCCTGGCAGGAAAACAATCATTTTTGTGTTAGCTCACACTCCAGAGCTTCATGGGTGTTGACATGCTGTCACATAAAATACATTCAGAGTGCGAATTCGATTTTACACAAATGAAGTGTTATGTATATACACAAAGACAATTAATGTGACTTTGTCATTTTGGATTAGATCTCTAGGTTGTCCAACAGCAGTTAAAAAACAACTACTGGGCAAAGTGCAAAAAAATATCTGCAATGCAACCTGAGTTGAATATAAAACAGATAGCGTCGGTCCCGCATTGTGATTGGTCGATTCGGCATTCCAGCGGTGTTCAAATACACATATAGTACCAGCTGTGAAACATCTGCATCGTGCATCACTCATAATACGGTATACACTAAAACTAAAAAATCCAGAAATTCTAATTAACTGGTTTTAATCGAGTCAAAAAAATTATTTAATATTTCTGAATTAAATGTGTATATATATAAAAAGTTGGATTAATTGTATTATTAATAATAGAGAGTGCAAATATAGTTAAATACACATTACTCTAAGTGTAAATAGCAATTGATGCTATTTATACTATGTAGTACATTTTAAAACAGTGTTTATGATTATATTTAGTAAAATCATAAATGGATGCTGCACCTAACCCTACCCGTTAGCACTATTAATTACCCGTTAGGCACTTTATTCCCACTTTTCGAATATTTCATTGATTTTTATTTTTAATGAGCACCTCTCCGAGCTGATGTGCAATGGGAAAAGAGAGAAGAATGGGTTTGGGAAAAGGGGGAGTCTGTGTATTTGAGTAAATGTAATTAGCTACTTTATTTAAGTATCTTTTTGGCCAAATTGTACTTTTACTTAGTATGAAAGATGTGAGCAACTTTTACTCTCTACATGACATTTTTGAATAAGTATGTAATCTTTACTCCAATACATTTGTGATGAGTAATACTTAGTCGTTACATTACAGAATCATTTGTTAGACAAATGTACAAAAGAAGTGATATCGCCATCATTGAAGGTATGCCTTTCGCCCTTACTCACACAGACTTGTCAACAAAGCTACTTTACGTGAGTGTGTGTGCATTAGCATTGCTGAATCACAGGTGTTTCGTATATGAGATGAGGACGATCAAATCCAATGTAAATAGGCTTTGACTGTTTCATTTTACTTAAAAATATTTTATGCATTATATTGAAGAGACCTTTTTGAAGGATATTGGTTTACCTAAGTCTATAATTGTATCTCTTAAAACTCATCTTTGATCACCAAAACGACATATTTAAATGTTTTTTTTCCTTGAAAAAAAATTCTTCATGCCTTAGCTTGAATGTAACTCTACACCCTTGCCTCATTTAGTATACGCGGTTCTATAAATATGCAAATGAGCCCCGCCTCCACTCACTCACTCAGCTCAGAGATCCACTGGTTGACGATCACACGTTGATCTGATTGGTTACAAGGTCGTTTGTGACGTCAGAAACACCAGCGATTTCAAACCGTGTTTTTGAGGCTGTCTTTGGTTCACTGCAGTTTTAAGTAGAAAATACTCAGCAATGCTGTCGACTTATGAATTTACACATGGTTTGTCTTAAAGCATAGTAAAAACACCACATAGACATATAAACAACATTAAAAGCTTGATTTTCACCACAGGGGGATTTTAAGCTCTTTTTGAGCACTTGAGCGTAACTGAGACTTGAGTTTTTGTAGAAGCTGTGTCGATCCTTAATTAAGCCTATTGCAATATTGAGGTGTGCAGTTTTATCTCAATTTTAGAAAATAAACATGTGATCAACTGTTTCTTGTTTTTCACTGGCATTTCTCTCAGTTGTTGAGGACTAAAGCATCTTTAAAACTCAAGTCGTATTGGAATTGGTGACTGACGTATGCTTTACTCTTTACACCTCTGGTTCTGTCTGGCTTAACCAAGCATTGGTGGGTGGAGTTATTGTAAATAGCCTCTGATATCGAGGCAGGCTATTTGCATTTGGTCATTATGTAGAATAGCACCCCTGGATTTTTTTAATATACCAAAATGGCATTGACCGGCAGTGACTGACAGGTCTAAATTGGTTTGTATGGGGTTTGCTAAAAGGATTCATTTAGTTCCTGTACACAGACCAGAACACATAATAAATAGCCATGAGCGCCAGCAAATACAGCTTAAGGATGTCATTATAAAGAAGGCAAAATCCTTATTTGTAAATGCATTAGTGTGCTGTGATTAACTTTCAAAATAATATTGTTGTCACAGTTGTTGAAAAGACCAACTGTACTTCGTGGCAGTGTTTTTTTTTCTTCTTCCCCCGGATATAAGCATGCATTTTAAAAAATGCTGATTTTAAAAGATGATATCCAGAGTAATTCACTGCGGATTATGCAAATGCGTTCATTCACGGCTGAAGATTCAAAATTTCATCTTTTAATATTATTTCATTATTAAATATTATGTATTTGTATTATTATTCTTTATTAATATTCATAATCAGTTGTATCATCTTATGAAGTTTCAAAAGCATGAGTTTGAATGCATGAGGGGCTATAGATAGCATGGGTCCATGGGATGATCATATGTCAGACAGGGAGAAGATATATTTTGCTTAGAGGGTGTGTACAATGTAACATGTTCCGCTGATGTGAGTGTATCACAGATGTAAACAACAAGGATAGTTCTTAATATGGAAGTGAATTGTGACATGTTAAGCATAACGTATACGTATGACATACGTTCTAATTTTAAGAAGCTCAGAGCAACATGTTTTGTTACCTTACAAGGAAGCTGTAAGACTCTCTGTGATGTATAAAAACTCAATCTTACTGTACTACCTCAGAGAAACACGGAAACGCATTGACCTGGCATGAATACAACATCTTGAAGTTTCTCTCCTGACATATAAGAATAAAATCTTTCTTGGCAAGATAACTGGTGTCCGGTCCCGTAAATCAAATAATAACGGGAAAACAAAAGAGGCTTTAATTCCAAGTCTACATTTGGCGTCACGAAGAACAGGATTGCATCTTCAGGCATTTGTCTCAATCATTCAAGGTAAGACTTTTTCTATTCTAAATAATTCCAAGTCTGCCTGATGATTAGACATTGACTGAAACTGCTTAAAAGAACTGTGTTATTTAAAGTACCAGTTGTGTTGCCAATGAATATATGTGTCAGAAAAAGGAAAAATTTAAATAATTATAATTTGATGTGGCTTATTTGAGTTGCTCTGGTCAGTAAACCTCTGAATATTGAATGATGCTGGGGAAGTCTTTTTCATTTTTGAAAAAACTTTAGAAAGTGGATCTTTTTTAGGAAAAAGACCATCTTAGTCAAATTTTGGAAAAAGCTGTAAGGCGATTTAGCAATTAGCTTGTAAGGTGGTTGGAATATTGGGAAACTGCGATAAAGGGCAGATTTATCTCTAAAATATATCCAATACACGAAGAATCGTTTCAGAAGAAGACGAGGATAGTTTGACAAGCAGTGATTTATAGCGGTTTACAGTGGCGGGTCTGTGCTTGAAGTTAGTACAGTTACAAATAAACCCTAAAACGTAAATACGCAGAGGATTGAACCCTTAGAAGAAGGGTATCAATGGAATAGAAGCTAAAATTGCATGCATTCTGATTTTGACAAGAAAGCTGTTCAGTGTTTGGAGGAAAAGACTGATCTGAGAGCAACTTTAAAATACATATATATATATATATATATATATATATATATAAATTGATCTGAGTTAAGACAAACAAAAAAAGGAAAACAGAAATTATTAGAGTTGTTTTTTGTTTTGTTTCCCCAACCCCTTCTTTGTTCTTTGAGAAATTAGAGCAGGTGGAGGGAGAAAAAGCAGAGTGAGGGAAGCAGAGAGCCCCTCCCTTTGGAATTCACTCCCCACACACACTCACTCACAAAAATAGCCCTGCTGTTTGAGCACACAGACACAGAGTGACAAATTATTTTCAATGGCAGAAAGTGGATTTAACAGCAGAACAATATCTGCTTGGTACTTAGAAAGAAAACAGAAAAAGCAAGCTAAGTTTTTGAAAAAAGGACTGGACATTAACACATCTCTTGATGTACAGTTAAGCTGGCTTGAGTCCCAAAAGGACTCTATCAAGTCAAAAGTATTTCCAATCCTCGCCGCACATTGGATTTTGAAACAAGGTGGAATTTGTTGCGGTTTCAATGGGTGCCCAGTCCCACTTGTTGAAGCAATGAAGCCTCAAATTGAAGCATATAACAAACTGAACAAAATTATGTCTATTAAATGTTCAGATGGAGAAAATACAACCAATGACGATTCATTTGATCCAGATTGGACAAATATAATAACTGAAGCTGAAAAGAAATATTCACAAGCACCAGTGAAATCTGCAACAACTGTAACGCCTCCTCCTTACAACCCAATTTATCCAATTTTGCCTGAACAATATACAAATTCATCTAAACCTCTGACACAGCCTCAAGCTTTGAGATCAACTGGAGGCCCAGTTGACAAAATGTATATTGCATCTGCACAAGCAGCTCCGGTAATAACAAGATCTAAAACAGTTCAGCCAAACAGAGACATGCTCCGATGTACACCAGCTCGGAATTATGATTCTGACTGGGGTGATGAGACAAGAGATGACGACATGATCACAATTGACAAGATCGGTCCTGAATTTTCTTCACCTGTAATTAAAAGGGAAGGATCTGAAATGATGACAGAAGAGAGACCATTCACACCAGGAGAACGTCAAGCCATTCTCACAGCCTTGCCTCCTCTGAAGAGACAAGATCCAAACACAGAGTTTTGGCGAGAATTAGACTCATTGATTGAAGCACATCAAATGTCATTAAGAGACATACACACCATTGTGAAAGCTAAAATCCCAAGAGACAGATGGGAACGCTTGCCAGCTTCGATAACAACCGCCCAATGGATAGATTTGTGGGTTGATAGCCAGGGACGACCCCTGGGTCTTTGGCAAGCATTAGATGTGTTCCGAAAAGAAATCCAGGAAATCTTGGGCAGTGGTAAAATTCCTTTCACATTAGTGACATTGATTAAGCAAAAGGATGATGAATCTCCAGATGAATATGCTCTACGTAAGTGGAATGCTTATGAGAGATGGGCTCTCTGTGCCAAGAAACAACCTGACAGAGATGATGTACAGTTCACTGACACACTTGTGGATGGACTTAGCGCAAAATACCAACAAGCCTTATCACTTGGAGTCAACCCAGGTGAGACATTTGACCAAATCATGCAATGGGCTGGCCGCTTAGAGATGGCTATGAGATCAAATAAAGAAGAAGGAAACAAGCCATATCGAAGAGGAGTGGCAACAGCTCAATACAACAAGGACACAAAGAATAGGGTGATTTTCTGCAGCAACTGTGGAAAGCGTGGACACTCCAACATAGATTGTTGGGCTAAAGGAGGTGGAGCAGAAGGTCAAGGTCCATCATTTAGACAGGTCAGTGCAAAAAACCATAATGAAACCCCTCAAGGGAAGACGTGGACTGAAGCACAAGTCCGTCAGCTCATTGAGGGAATTATGCGTCCGCAATAGGAATCAGCGGCCCCCTGTATTAGTAAGAAAAGAGACAATCGCCTTTTCGTCAATGCATTAATAGGGGGCCACCCATGTGACATCCTTGTTGACACAGGAGCAGCCATTTCAATAACAGATCTGAATCTACCTACAACAGATGAAACTATGGAAGTTGAAGGAGTTGGAGGAGGTATCACAAAATTTCGCAAAAGTATTCAAGTTCCACTGCAAATACATGAAGATGAAGTCTTATGGACATCTTTCTGGGTTGGGCCGAATTCACAAGGAAGCCTTATTGGCATGGACATTCTTCCATTGTTGAACATGATCATATTCACTGACAGTCGTCAAATCGCTACAACTGCTGGGATAATACCACACGAAGATCGCACATGTAATCTAAGGTCTGTTGGTACAGCAAAACCAATTATCAGAAACTGGAAAAAAGACGGTGTGTGGGGTCTTCTGTGCAGTTTATATTCAGATGTTTGGGCTAAACACAAATTGGATTGTGGCAAAGCCAACATTGATCCCATTGTTATTGAGGGACCGATACATGCCCCTCATAAACAATACCCCATCCGACCTGAAGCAAGACGAGCCGTGGAGGAGATAGTGGCAGACTTGGAAGCTGAAGGAATCATCAGACAAACTTCATCTACCACTAATAGTCCTGTCTGGCCTGTCAAGAAATCTGATAACTCATGGCGATTAACCATTGATTACACAAGACTTAACAGTGTAACACCAAAACCGCATCCTATTGTGGCCAATCCTGCCACCATTCTGAATGATATTCCAGGAAATGCTAAAATTTTTACGGTACTGGATGTACTGTCGGCTTTCTGGTCTATACCTATAGACAAAAGATCTCAAGAGAAATTAGCCTTCACAGTGGGCGCAAAACAGTATGTTTGGAACAGACTCCCACAAGGTCTTAATCTTTCTCCTGTTGTATTTCATAGAGCTTTGGACCAGTTCTTAACGGAGCAAAAAGCTGAAATTGAGAAATCAGGAAGTGTTTGCCTCCAATATGTTGATGATTTGTTAATTGCAAGCCCAGATGAAAACAGCCATGTATTTGCTCTGAATGTTGTCCTACAAGCCCTTAGGAAAGGGGGATTCAAAGTTAACCCCGACAAAGCACAGCTGGCCAAATCCAAGGTTATCTATTTGGGCCAAGAAATATCTGTGGAGGGAAGGAGAATGACAACAGAGCGTGTAGAGGCATTACGACAACTTCCAAAACCTCTAACAGTTACAGGAATGCGGAAGGTGATGGGACTTTTCAACTATTGTCGTCAGTATATACCTGATTTTGCTAGCATCACCAGCCCCCTCATCGACCTGTACAAGGGAGGAAAGCCTGGAGTGGAACAGATAAACTGGACACCGGAAGCTGAGGAAGCGTTTACTTCTATGAAAGAAAAACTGACTTCAGCCCCAGCTTTGGGACTTCCTGACGGACGGTTGCATTTTCATTTGTGGACCAGGGTAGGAGATGAGACGTATTCAGCAGTACTGTGTCAAAAACCAGGTGATCGATACAGACCAGTTGGTTACTTTTCCTCAAAGATTCCTGTCACTATGATTGGGCAACCACGATGTATACAAGCCCTCGATGGTGCCACATGGGCAGTGGATGCTGTTGAGAATCTGATAGGAGCACAAACTATCATATTGCACACTCCACACAGTATAGTGACACTGTTGAACAACACGAACATCAAAACCATAACTGATGCAAGAAGAGCAAAATGGGATGCAACTTTGTTGAACAAGGATTTAAGAGTGGAAATCATCAGGGACACGTCTCTTAACCCTGCAACAATGATGCTGGAACCACATGAGGGAATACCACATGAGTGTGAAAAACAAGTAGAAGAAGATAGTCTTGGTCCAGTTAATCCAATCCCTCTTGAAATCCCAGACAAAGAGTTATGGGTTGATGGATCCAGTTATTATGTTGATGGAAAGCGACATACTGGATGGGCTGTAGTGAAAGGAGATGGAACTGTTGTAAAGAAAGGAGCCCTTTCTGGGAAATTTTCAGCGCAAGTAGCTGAACTTATAGCACTTACAGAAGCCTTTGAACTATCAGAAGGAGATCGAGTCAACATCTATACAGATAGTCGTTATGCTTTTGGCGTGGTCCATGACTACCTGGCTCTGTGGAAAAGACGTGGACTTATCACTAGCAGTGGGAGCGAAATACAACATGCTTCCATAATTCGTCGTTTGATTACAGCATGTTACTTACCCCGAGAAGCATCCGTGATCAAAGTAAAATCACATCAATCTGACAAGTCCAAAGAAAGTCAAGGAAACACGGCAGCGGATGCAGCAGCTAGAGAAGCAGCTCTACTTCCTCTTACTCCTGTTACCTTGGTAAAGGAAAACAGCAAGGATAATCCTGAGCTCCATCTTCTGTCATATCAACTGGAGACAGATGAAGAGAAAGAACAATGGATAAAAGCGGGAGCGAAAGAGGATGATCAAGGTATCTGGAGAATTCCAACAGGACAAGTGGTGATGCCTATCGGAACAAGAAGAGAACTAATGCAGCTGTATCATGGAAAGGTACATGCTGGAGCAAAAGCAATGAAATCTCAAATCAGTGAGACTTGGTGGTGGCCAAGAATGATGAGAGACATTGATGATTACTGTAGGAGATGCTTGATATGCCTCAAAGCAAATGTGGGAAAATCTGTAAAGGTGCGAATGTCACATGCACCCAGACCAACAGGTCCATGGACACACCTCCAAATTGATTTCACAGGACCTTTGTCACCCAGTGGAGGGTATCAATACATACTTGTAATCATGGACAGATTTACTAGATGGGTGGAAGCATTCCCTACAAAAACTTGCACTGCTGAAGCGACAGCACGAGTAATGGTGGAAGAAGTTTTTCCTCGCTGGGGTCTTCCATATGAACTTGATTCTGACAATGGAACTCACTTCACTGGAAAACTGATGAAGGAAGCAATGAAATTGATGGGGATTAAACAAAAATTCCATATTACGTACCATCCGGAAGCATCAAGGCTTGTGGAGAGAATGAATCGATCATTGAAAACCGCACTTACCAAAGCCATTCTGCAAACTGGTCAAGGTTGGCATAAGTTATTACCTGCTATTCTGTGGAACTTGAGAGCAACTCCAAACCGAGTTACAGGACTAACCCCTTTTGAACTAATGACTGGAAGAGCAATGGTTCTTCCTCCTGATGCTCCGCCACCTGCGGGAACAGGAGGAGACTCTACTTTGTTCCAAGAAAAGTTACGACGCTATCTCGCAATGCTGGATAAAGCTACTAAAGACAATAATAAGAAAGTGCGAGAAGCTCAACAGCAATGGGATGAAAAACACACCACTACTGACATTCCACACATTCCCGAGTTAGGCAGTTTTGTTATGATCAAACGAATTGCTAGGAAAGGTTTAGAGCCAAGATGGGAAGGACCATATGAGATACTCCTAACTACTGATACAAGTGTTTGTCTCAAAGGGAAGGGTGTAGGAACAGATAGATGGTATCATTGGTCACAAGTTAAACCTTGCTTAGTGAATGAACAAGATGATAATGATGGCTTATGGCCTGAGATTGAGCAATGTTCATCCATTAGTTTTAAAGATTGGGAACAAAGAAGTGATGTTAATTATTTCTCTGCTTCCATTTCAGGAATCAATTCCATTGACATTGATTAGAGATGGTTGCAAGTTATTCCAAGTCCTTATATGTGTTACTAGAAGGAAAAGTACCAAACCTGTCAAATTGATTATTTCTAACCAAATGGATAGAACTAAGAATGGGACATACAGCGTGAAATAAGAGATTTTACACATTCTACGCTACCTCACAAACAATGAACATCCGTTTACTGATTTTCAACCCCAAGGGATAGGATCCTTTAACATCAACGTTTATTTTAATTTCTTGTTTTGGTTCGGAACTGGAGGATTTAATTAATTAACGAGTTAATTAATTAATGAGTTCAGGCACGGACAGAAGACTTTTTAGTTTTTCTTTTCTTAGATGATTGGGGTTCATTTTAAATGCATACACATAGATATTAAAATACACATAGTATACGGGGACATATCATGGGTTGGGGTTTTGTTCTTTGTTTTGTTTTTGTTTCTTTGTTTTGTTTTTTCTTTTCCTTTTCTGTTTCCATTCTTCTGTTCTGTTCTTTCTATTTTCTTGGTCTGCTATTTCTTCTCCTCACTATCACTTCTATAGGTTGGCCACCTGGGAATGATGGTGTGGAACTGACGGCCGTAGTTCCAGTGGAGGGAAATGAAGATTCAAAATTTCATCTTTTAATATTATTTCATTATTAAATATTATGTATTTGTATTATTATTCTTTATTAATATTCATAATCAGTTGTATCATCTTATGAAGTTTCAAAAGCATGAGTTTGAATGCATGAGGGGCTATAGATAGCATGGGTCCATGGGATGATCATATGTCAGACAGGGAGAAGATATATTTTGCTTAGAGGGTGTGTACAATGTAACATGTTCCGCTGATGTGAGTGTATCACAGATGTAAACAACAAGGATAGTTCTTAATATGGAAGTGAATTGTGACATGTTAAGCATAACGTATACGTATGACATACGTTCTAATTTTAAGAAGCTCAGAGCAACATGTTTTGTTACCTTACAAGGAAGCTGTAAGACTCTCTGTGATGTATAAAAACTCAATCTTACTGTACTACCTCAGAGAAACACGGAAACGCATTGACCTGGCATGAATACAACATCTTGAAGTTTCTCTCCTGACATATAAGAATAAAATCTTTCTTGGCAAGATAACTGGTGTCCGGTCCCGTAAATCAAATAATAACGGGAAAACAAAAGAGGCTTTAATTCCAAGTCTACAACGGCCGAGATCACGTGCCGTCGCCCCTCTAAAGCCTTATCTCGGGCGCTGAACACAGGCACGGATGCAACAAAGTCAACAGTTTTTGGCAACTCGTCTATACTGCAGATTGCTTGAACTTCTCCTTGGACTTCCTCTATTCAGGCTTTGCACGGCTCAGTTGCTCTGCCCGGCCCAGGTGGCGTGAAAAGCCCTGTGTCTGCTCTCCCAGCATGCAGCTGTCATCCTACCGCTCCGCACCACATTAAATGACTTTTCAGAAAAACGCTGAAAGAAATCTGCACTTTATGACCCGCCTGCGACAGAAGAGCAAGACGCCCAAAGAAGAGACATGTCAGGCGTCACAGGAGCGCTCCGAATGAATCGATGTGATGCTCGGCACGTCTCATCCCCATCTGAACAATGTGTCCAGTTCATAATATATGAGCGGCTGCACGTGTGTTTGCTTCTGTGACTTGATAATGTCTTAGAAATGAAGAATTATGGTTTGTAATGTGCATTTACATGCACTCTCTAGCGCTCTGATGGGAGAATGAACTTGAGAAATGGGTTCTCGGTTTCATTTTTTTTTTTTTTTACCTATACGCTACGGTAGGGAATACTCAGTTCAGTTTAATTCATTTACAGTCAACATGATGTATGCCTGTGGAAGAGGTTTTAATATAAACTAAAATGGTCTTACGGCAGTGTATCGCAAGACCTCTAAAAGCCATGGGAATGTCTTTGAAGATCCGGTTATCCAGGTAATAGTAGAATGTTTTAGGGCAGGGATTTTCAAACCATGGAGCCCAAAATAAGGAACCCCTTCCTAAAATATACGGCAGCATTTTTGAAGGCCGATACTCAGTGTGAGAAAATCACGAATCATACAATAATTGAATACAATTATCATTATTTTAGATATATTGCCACTACACTAAGGCCAAAGCAAATTATTAAATGATATTCACAATTTTAATATTTGTAACATTTTCTTTTTAAATCTGGATATATATTTTTTTGTATTGACTTGACAGCTTATATAATGACAATGACAGCGTTACAATTTTTGTAAAAAGTAATTGTGATAAATGTCATGATTTACGTATGTCCATTCTTTAGACAAATAAAAGTAATGATAATAGTGAATGTGTTCACTAAACCCCTGTTCTGGCTGGATTGGTTTCTAGTGTAATGGACCGTGACCGTGACCGTGGTAACCCTCGTTCCCCGAGGAGGGAACGGAGACGTACGTCATAGTGACGAAGGGGAACCAGGGTCGATGTATATTTACTTAAAAATAAAACAAAGAATCATACAAACAACACTGTAAAACATTAAATGATCAATTAGTTATGACAACATATGTTTTCACATTGCTTTAACTCACCAAAATAAGTTGGTGAAAATAAGTCCTAACATAACAATATTCAACACATTTTTTTTAAGCCAGTTTAATGTAATTTAAGTTGAAATGACTCAAACATCCAAGTTGATTGCACTTAAAAGAATTTAAGGCAGCAACTTCACTTTTTTTCCCAGTGAAGCTAAACTAGGGAAACCGAGGAAAACGGGGAAACCAGGAACTGAACTCGACAGTGCACAACATCCAGGTAAGGACAGCAACCGTTAATGAACATATGAAACACAATTGGATATATACCCACAAGGAAAACAAGCTAACAAGACACACCTGGGAACAATCAAGACTAACCAACGAGAAAAAAACTACAAAGAACTACAAACATGGCACTCGGGACAGGAAGTAACGTAAAAGTCCAAACATAGCACAGGGAACATTTAACACTCAGTAGCACAAAACGTTTTCATCTTCATCTAAACCAACAAACGGTTCAACAGAGACAAAGTTGATGAATTCAATCTAAAAAAAAAAAAAAGGTTGCAAACGGTGGGTTCCCCAAAAAACCTTTCAGTGACCAGTTCTTAAAGGAATAGTTCACTTAAAAATGGACCCCATTGGCTTCAATTGTATTTTTTTTTTTCCTATTATGGAAGTCAATGGGGTCCATCAACTGTCTGACATTCTTCTAAATATCTTCCTTTGTGTTCAGCAGAAGAAAGAAACTCACACAGGTTTGGAACAACTCGAGGGAGAGTAAATTATGACAGTATTTTCATTTTTGGGTGAAATATCCCTTTAAAATAACCATTTTTTCTTAGTGTGAAGAACAGTTTAAAATTCTAAAGAAACATTTTCCGCTATATAAAAAAAAAAGGTTAAACATTTTTATACCTTTTTTATATATCTTTTGTGGAATGGACAGTTTCCATTGTTTTTAAAGGTTCTTCATTGAACCACAGATGCCAATAAATAACCTATATTTTTAAGAGTTGAGCAAAATATTTAAGAAACCTTCAACAAACACAACATACACTTCAAACGGGCTAGAACTCTCATAAAGCTGAAGAGCAAACCGAGCAACATCAGACATAGAGGCAGTGTGATGAGGACGATACACAGCAAACCACACCACCACTGTGAAGGGCAAAGCCCTCGGGACACACACAGCAGTGCATCTGCATCTAAAGGACAAGGACCGCACGTTTCAGGACAGTGAGATGAAGATTTTGGACAGAAAGCATATATGGTTTCAGGAAGGAGGCCACCTGTGTGAAAGTGCACCAGCCGACAGCGACCACAGACTCTCCTGTCAGATTCACACCTGTGATCACACCAGTAATGAGCCGTTATTTCATTTCTTTATGTGACTAGCCTATATATCAGTGGCGAGCGGTGACTTTTTTAACCGGGTATGCTCATGCTGGGTGCGCTTTATGTCAGAAATGCACCTGGTGCAGATACCAGAAGTGCAGATACCAGGTGGGGTTCGTGTTCGCGTTTGGATGGGGTTCGTGTTCGCGATCACTGCTTAGATGCTTACTCATGACACATAGCAACACAGCTAAAGTTTATAATATATTAATATATTTGACCTTTAATTGAAAGTAGTCTACATTTACAGTTGAGATGTGTTTGTTTTGAGTCAGGTGTGACACACAAAAGGGAAAAATATGCTGTATTTTTGTAGTTCCGCTAGGTGGCGCTAACGTCGCAGAAACGACACGCTTCCGCTTTAAAACGCTACAGCGCAAATAAGAAACATCATGGCAAGGTTCAATTTAAATGTATGCAATAAGTGTTTTTTTATTGAGTTAAAAATAAGCATACAATAATACATTTTAGAAGCCTATTATAAATGAAATGTAAGTAAAATATACTTAGAATAAATCTAAGTAGGCCTAGCCTATAGGCTGATAAAAATATATAAGTATTCTTTTAAAATATGTTGAAATAATGCAAATTGATGACTTTAACAAACGCATATACCATGATTAACAGCCTCAGATTGTAGGTCTACAGTTACAGTAGTTCTATCTTTAACAGTTTATAAGTTTTCATTAACAATAAATATTCTAAATGGAGACATGAAAATGGTTTCAGTTATCACGTTTTCCCACTTGATTTAGTCTATTTAGTTTTGTATCAAATACAATGTGACTTCCGTGATCGAGATCTATTTTTCCTCTTGGGCGAGCGATCCGTGGACAGCTTTCCCTGCGCATTAAATCCACCATAGGCCAGCAAACCAATGAGAACTGTGTGAAGTGATGACGACACATAACAACAGAGCGCACGCGTCAAAGCTGCTGTGGATCAGCTTATCGGTGTTGTGCCGAATTTCGACCCCTGCCAAATTATTCCCCCCTAGCATTGGTAGGTGTAGGATTAGTTGTGGGGGAGGGGTTAGGATTAGGGGCGGGGTTGGGATTAGGCATTCAGGTACTGACTTCAACGAGGGGGGTAATAATTTGGCAGGGGGTCGAAATTCGGCACAACACCGGAACTATCAGTGAGTGGCATTTGAAGAAAATTACCGTCGTTTGGCACATAAATAAATTACGGAAAGTTCCATACGTATAATTGCCAACATTTTATCGTGTAAGCACCTGAGACGGGTCTCTCTGTAGGCAAGGGTGTGGTTAGCTGGTGCCTGCTTACATCACAGGGTCCCACAACTTCCAATAGGAAAGTTCAACTGCAGTAGCCACCGTTCGACCTGAAGAGGGCAGCACTCAGACGTTTTTACACCATATATTGTAGAATTAAAACACTTTATACCCAAATGTCAAAAAAATTACTTGAATCAATGAACAGCATTAATAAAGCCCCAGTCTTACAGATCATTAACTAAAAAAAGTTGTTTTAGGGTTTAGTTACCCTTTAAAAATCTTACCGATCCCAAACTTATATACCGGTAGGCTATCAGTGGCGTGTGGTCCATATATAAATGGACCGTACACCACTGATAGCCTATATAAGTTTGGGATCGTAATATTTTTAATGTTTTTAAAATAAGTCTCTTCTGCTCACCAAGGCTGCATTTATTTGATTGGAAATCTTAAAAAAAAAAAAATATTATGACAACTTAAAACATCTGTTTTCTATTTGAATAGTACGGTTTAAGTTATTCCTGTGATCAAAGCTGAATGTTCAGCATCATTACTCCAGTCTTCAGTGTCACATGATCCTTCAGAAATCACTCTAATATGATGATTTCATGATCAAGAAACATTTATGATTATTATCAATGTTGAAAACAGTTGGTGTGGGGTTTGACCTGACTTGTCTTGGTCACCTGCTCTGCACAATGTATTTCTATTCAAGTGCAATATGGCAGATCAAGTGAGAGTTTTGAGAACTCTTGAAGAGTTGTTAAAACTCACTAGACTGTAAAGAGCAACAGGAGGATTTCAAGAGACGGTCACATTACAAGGGGAAAAAACTTCAGCTGTCAGTCCCTGAGGAGATCTCCAAAGATCAGTGCTGGAATACCATCAAATCCTCAAAGAAACCTCGGGGAACCGCACACCTCTTCTTCTATTGAGGATGTCTTTGATCATGCGTCACCATCTGTGGCATTCATGGGTTTTGACTATAAAGGTTCTGCCTACAAAAATGCAGTCCATTTAAACACCACTGGTTTTTGCACAGCACTAACCGAACAGAAGCTTCAGGATTGAATAAGATAATGTTACGCTATAGTGATGCCTTTCGAGGCTTAATCTTAAAGGGATACTCCACGTTTTACAACTCCCCCAGTTTTACCGGTTTTGAATCCATTCAGCCGATCTCCGGTTCTGGCGGTACCACTTTTAGCATAGCTTAGCATACATCATTGAAGTGGACAAGACCATTAGCATTTCTAAAAAAAAATGACCAAAGAGTTTAGATAATTTTCCTATTTAAAACTTGACTCTTCTGTAGTTACATCGTGCACTAAGACCGAAGGAAAATGTAAAGTTGCGATTTTCTAGGCTGATATGGCTAGGAACTATACTCTCATTCCTGCGTAATAATCAATAAACTTTACTGCCGTACCATGAGTGCAGCAGGCGTAATGATATGACGCAGCGCCTGAAAATAGGCTACGGAGCTGGGGACTACATTTTCCTTCGGTCTTAGTGCACGATGTAACTACAGAAGAGTCAAGTTTTAAATAGGAAAAATATCTAAACTCTTTGGTCATTTTTTTTTTTGAGAAATGCTAATGGTCTTGTCCACTTCAATGATGTATGCTAAGCTATGCTAAAAGTGGTACCGCCAGAACCGGAGATCGGCTGAATGGATTCAAAAACGGTAAAACTCAACAGTTTAACTCTGGGGGAGTTGTAAAATGAGCCTATTTCCAAAAAAAAGTGGAGTATCCCTTTAACCCTATACACTGTAAGAAATAAATCCATATAAAAAGAGAAAAGGTGGTTCTTTCTTCCAGGACATTATCCATTAAGTTTACAGACATTTCCTTCAACCCTAAAACACAATGCAATGCGTATGGGTGAAACACCTGTGCAAAATCAAGAAAGCTCCTGCATTTAGGGAACTTCTTGAAGTGGGCATGTGAAAAGTTGCATGCGTGGTGTTTGCTAGACTATCCCGACACAGTCAAATGAAAGTCAAATCAGATGTTAGGAGCCATTCATACCGAAAACCAGATAATTGTCACACAACTGTACATCTTTTATTGTGAAAAACACGATTAATAGGAGCACTATCTCTCGTTGGCTGCCTGACAGAATCTGAATGAGTACAATGAAATTCACTGAAGATTCATCAAAAGATTCCAAGCCGGTCTGGATCCACATTTGTATGGAAATTAAGAGATGAAATCTGACTAAACATTCTCCAAAGAATTGGACGAGTTGTACTTTTCACTTCTTCAAAGTCAGCACAAAAGTTTCCCGCAGACATTAAAACCCAAGACGGACAAACTTTGACAGGCCTGATAAAGCTGTCTGCACCTATAAACAGAGACCCAGCTGAGCCGAGCGCACAGTTATCAATACACATAATGGCTTATTCACTCTTTTAGCTGTTTTTGACAGTTAATTAGAGTGTCAAAGTTAATTGACTTTGAGACTGAATTGGAACGATTCTATGACTCGCCTGCTGGATTTGCATATGCATCCTGTAGTGAGTCATTCCTCCAAAAAAAGAAATAAAAAAAAAGTCCCTGTCCTTGCCAATGATAATATACAGCAGACGTGCCGTCCACCCTTGCCAGTCTCCATCCAGGGCATTAGTGGACCAGAAGCACTGCATCTGCTCGAGCTGAACGGGCCCTGGTGTCGTTGTGTTTTATTGATATCTCTCTGACCTCTATCTGCACCCCCATAAACTGCATCCGCTTCTTTAGGTAAATAAGCCACAGCTGGGTGGGATTGCGGCAAAAGTAATACTGGCGAGAACATAAATTCTGACGACGAGATTTCCGTATTGTGATCTATAAATTTGCTGCCTGGTGAAATGTGGGCGGTGTGGGCAGTTTCTGATTGCTCTGCTAAGTGCTAATCATCGCTGTGAGTCTGCTTCATTGTAATGCTGTAAAAACCCTGGGCACTGGAGAGCAAGCGGCCGTACGGCTGTCGGCTGATTCACAGGCTGAGGACCGAAACCGCTCACTCAAAGTTTGCCATTACTCTGTTTTTGACAATGTCTTTCCCAACAGGATTGAGCAGGTTTCACCTGATTCTCCCTGATGTTAATGTAGTGGAAAACGATCTATGAGGTAATTTCATAGGGGTCTCCTCTATAGGTTTTAGAAGGGATCTCAACAATGTGTCAAACTGCCCTCAGATTTTCTAAGGTCATATTATTTCAATGTGAATATAGGGCTGTCGGGGTGAAGGAATTTCCCTTGCGGTAATTTTAAAGTGGCTCTTTAAAAATATTACCACTTTAAAGTGGTAATATTTCGTATTACCGCCATTTATTTGTTTATATTTAATTTTGCTATATAAATACGTGTTATGAAGTGGTCAGCATACACAAAAACAATGTAACCGAAACTAAACAGCGTCTCTGCGCATTGAAAGGCTGTCACTCAGCGCGCACATTGTTACGCCAACGGACTGTCTTTGAGAGAGTCATTAAACCGTTCATTCAACGAAAACGTTCAAAAAAGCTGATTCCTTAAATGATAGATGTAATGAAACAAGATGTTAATTATTTTTTAACTTTGAGCTCCACTTTTTTTAAGGCTCAGCTGGCCAGCAATGCTTCACTTTTGGGCAAAGCTGAAGCAATGCTTCACTTAATGCTGACCAGCGCTGACGCGCATGGTGGTAAATACCCTTACACGTTAAAAGGATGATACGACAAATATTTCGCTTTCCTTGGAAACGGCAACCTTTTCACGAATATACATGACTTGACTTCAAAGACAGACGCAGGTAATCGCACGCGCTCAGTCGATACATTCACTGTCTGTTTAGGCTTAAGTCCAAATCCACGAAGCCTCTGTACAAATCACCATGATAAACAGTCTTGTTGTTATCATTATTAACTTACTTAACATTCAATACACATGGTACGAACTACGAAGGATGGCCTTATGAAAAAAGAAAACGCGGTTCGCGGTTGCTGCGGTTACTTGCATTCCTCTGCGGTTGGCCTGTCAGTAGCGCGGTATTGCAATATTGCGGTTATCGCGACAGCCCTATGTGAATACATTTCTTATCATATGCTGTACATCCAAGACCAAATCATCTCAGATATGCTATTTACATTCGTTTCAAAGAGTAATCAATCCAGTATTTTTAAGTCCTGTTCACACCGGGACGAATTTCGCACGCGATATTCGCCGACGTTTAACGCCTCGTGACTAAACAAAGGGAAGATGCGCCAATGTGAGTGTGCACACCGGCGCGAAAAACGCCAGGCATAAAAGCGTAATTTTTTTAAAAACGCCTCGGGTTCGTTTTTTTTGGGTTTGACGCACCGCGTCAAAAACTATCCGACCAATGAGATTGGCGCTTTTGCTCACGTGTCTGTATGGAGGGATTATTGGGACAGATTGAAAACTAAAAGTCTAAAACTAAAAGTCTTAAACGAAAACCAAAAGTCTAAGTTTGAAACTAAAAGTCTAAGTCGAAAACTAAAAGTCTAAGTCAAAAATGAATTTGGTATTTAGGATTGGGCATTTGGTATTTAGGATTGGGCATTTGGTATTTAGGATAGGGCATTTCGTATTTAGGATTGGGCATTTGGTCATTTAGCCATTTAGGATTTAGGATTGGGCATTTAGGGATTTAGGATTGGGCATTTAATCATTTAGCCATTTAGGATTGGGCATTTGAGGATTGAGGATTGAGGAGTGTATGCAAATAAGGAGGCGTGGCCCAAATACTGGAGGCTGGGTTTGAAATGGCTGGTGCAGAGGCACCTTATGGACAGCAGAGGGAGCTCCAGTCAGTCCAGTGCTAAGGAGCACACTGTAATGAAACCAAACAGAGCGAGTGAGCAGGTCTGGAGCGAGGACTGTACTTTATAATGTGATAACTTCAACTTAATGACAGCGTTGTATAGGGGTACTGGAACGGTACATGTATTCCTATTGAACCGAACCGGTAGCCTACGGGCGTCACGGTTCGGTGCACGAATTTACACGGAGAATACAGAATACACGGTATAAAAATAAATCAAACTCTAAATAGCGATACATTTCGCTCTACTCGCGTTTGGTGTGAACGCAGCATAATAAACAGGCTGCGATATCAAGATTGCAATGCTGGAGTGTGTGTGTGCGCGCGAGAGAGAGAGGGGGAGGCGTGGGCGCGAACGAACTAGGTGTGTGTGTGTGTGTGTGTGTGAGAGAGAGAGAGAGAGAGAGAGTGTGTGTGTGTGTGTGTGTGTGTGTGTGTGTGTGATTTTGGTTGGGTGACAGTTGTAGGTTACAGTTTGACAAGATTTTAGAGTGTGACAAAAGCACAATGTTGTATTTTATTGCGAGTGTAGACAAATATACACACTTTGCAGTTTGAACTTTGCAGCACACACTCCAACATTGCAATCTTGATATCGCAGCCTGTTTATTATGCTGCGTTCACACCAAACGCGAATAGAGCGAAATGTATCGCTATTTAGAGGTTGATTTATTTTTATACCGTGTATTCTCCGTGTAAATTCGTGCACCGAACCGTGACGCCCGTAGGCTACCGGTTCGGTTCAATAGGAATACATGTACCGTTCCAGTACCCCTATACAACGCTGTCATTAAGTTGAAGTTATCACATTATAAAGTACAGTCCTCGCTCCAGACCTGCTCTGTTTGGTTTCATTACAGTGTGCTCCTTAGCACTGGACTGACTGGAGCTCCCTCTGCTGTCCATAAGGTGCATCTGCACCAGCCATTTCAAACCCAGCCTCCAGTATTTGGGCCACGCCTCCTTATTTGCATACACTCCTCAATCCTCAAATGCCCAATCCTAAATGGCTAAATGATTAAATGCCCAATCCTAAATCCCTAAATGCCCAATCCTAAATCCTAAATGGCTAAATGACCAAATGCCCAATCCTAAATACGAAATGCCCTATCCTAAATACCAAATGCCCAATCCTAAATACCAAATGCCCAATCCTAAATACCAAATGCCCAATCCTAAATACCAAATTCATTTTTGACTTAGACTTTTAGTTTTCGACTTAGACTTTTAGTTTCAAACTTAGACTTTTGGTTTTCGTTTAAGACTTTTAGTTTTAGACTTTTAGTTTTCAATCTGTCCCAATAATCCCTCCATATGTCTGGAGCTTCTGAAGTTACAGTAAAACACAACTTGGGGGCGCTCAAACACAAAACGGTCTTGCCGAGCACACATACCTAACGGCGAAGAAGAAGATATACGCCAAGTAGCGTCTACACTGCCGGGAAGAAATAAGACGAGGAAGACGCAAGGCAAGATGAATGTAGAGCTGTTTTACATTTGGCGCCATCTAATGTCAGGGAATGAATTTGCACGTTCACTCGGCTCATCGTCAGCGAAAATCGCTTGGGTGTGAACACAAAAAAAGCGTTGAAAAACGCTGGCGAATAACGCGCGCCGATATTCGTCCCGGTGTGTACGAGCCTTTAAATAGAATTTTACACAAAACACCAAATAATTTAATTTAATTTAATTTTTCAAACCTTTAATTACATTCTTGCTTTGGATTAAAATAATTATAATATCATTTAAAAGATTGTTGCCTTTTTAAGTATTAATTTATTGAAGTTTTGGATGATGAAGTAATACTGTTTTACAGGGGAAAAATACATGCATACATACAACATACATACATATAAAAAAATAATAACAGTAGGATAACACAAAGAACATACATTGCCTGGCCAAAAAACAAACAAACAAAAAAAACTTGCTGTTTGGATTTAAATAGACAAAGATCCTGACCAACAACTGATACACCTTTTAATGGAAATAACATCACAACATTTATTTCCATCAAGAGGTTCATCAGTTTTTGGTCAAGATCTTGTATTGTCAGTGCAAGAGTCCGGCTCTCTGTAAAGTCTCCTCCAGAACAACCCAAAGACTCTCAGTGAATTTAAGCTCTGGATTCATGTGTGTGAAAACGATTCTTCATGCAAACCATTCTTTCACAATCTGAGTCTGATGAATCTGGATATTGTCATCCTGGAATATGAACATGATGTGTCTTCATACATGGTTGTTTAAGAAAAGAAAAGCTACACACTCCATCAATTAGAGTTAGAAGAACTGTTGCCAAACACATAACATGCTAGAAACATAATAATCACTGCGATAATGATCCAGTCATCGACTCTTAAGCATTTGCCAATTTAAATCCAAATATCACTTATTTCTTTGGCCCAGCAGTGTATATATGTGCTATTTTTTGTTCAAATCTTTAATTAAATCCTTGATAAGTGCAACGCTGTGGATCAAAACATGTTTTAGAACATCAGTTAATGTATTGATTCATGTCATTGTAGTGTTTAAAGAGTTTACAGTACTAGTTCACTCTTCTGACTGAGAAGCATTTGCATTGATTCTGATTCACAGTTTCTGATCATGTTACTGTGCAAATTAACAGTTCCGTTAAAGAAAACAGAAAGCGATTCACAATAGCATAAATCGTTCCAGTTCATGTTTTTACTATTTTAAGAGCACATTTTACTGAAAATCCTGAGTAAAGCTTAACCAAAGGCAGTGGAAGTTACCCAAGTCTTACTTGTCTCCAAATTCTCCTAAGCAGAAACGTCGGAGACAAAGATATCAGAGAAGTCTTGTGAGCTGTGGAAGAGCAATAAAAGGGACAGGATTCAAGCAGAGCTCATGTGTTTGTTTGTCCTGGTCTATGCTTATTCATTCCCATCTCCCAGTAAACTGTGCGCTGTAATGTCCTGATGTGTCACTTTAGGACAGACGCAGAGATCCGAGTGCGGGAATCCAGCAGAAAGCAAGCGCCCTTTCCTCTGTACTCTTAACTAGATCTTAACACGATGAAGTTTGAAGCATTACCCATGGAGGCTTAGCTGTAATTGAATTTAGTTGTTTCTAATCTCTCCTCTGCTCTTGTGCCGCTCGCGGTGGCTAATTGAAACGCCACGGCCGGTATGGGCCGCTTGTGATGCGAGCCGTGACGGCTCTGCCACCTCCAGAGCGCCGTTTCAGAGAGGTTGCTTAGCATCCGTTCTGTGACGAGACAACTGAGAGATTTCGCTACCGGCTCTGAATGTATGATGAAGATGAAATCATTCACGGTTGCAGGCTAAGACATGACTGAACTGATCTGCCATGCTGCTGAAAGTGCTAGTTTTAACAATGCCATTTCCGGTTTGGTCAAACTTAGAATAGATTCACAGTGATGCATATATGCAATTTGTAAAGGTAAAAAAAAAAAAAAAAAATGAAGGTATTTCTGGGTGAAGCACTGATTAATGAGATGATACATTTCAGTAAGTTGTACTGTATCTTTCAACATACTTTCTGATGTACATTCTTAATTATTTTGTGATATAACTAGTAGTAAAGTGGAAGAGATGATCTGATACAGTGATCTGTCACGCCACATTTAATAGTGCCATAACATTTATTGTTTGAATTTCATGATAAAATGGACAGAATTTGAAAGCTAAGACATGGCAGCTCATCAACAGGAACAAAGCACAAAAGAGATTGTGATTATTGGATGGGAGCGGTGCTAAATGGGAAGGGATACAATCGGCCCTGACCCTCGGCTGATCCGACCGTTTCTTTCAGCCAATACCGATTATGTAGGTAGGACAGATATTGTATAACCAATATATAGGCCGGTGCATCCCTATATATATTAAAATCATGACAACTCTCTAAATAATTTTAATGTTAATGTATTTAATAGCTTGTGCCATGCGGTAATGATATGATTGCTTGCAGACTGCATGTAAAGGACCATCAGCCGGCACCCACTAGAGTTTCATTACTAAACTGTGCAAAAGTCTTAAGCATTTTAGCATTTTCACCCAAAAATTTAGCCAGCCATCAAGTCAAGTCAAGTCAAGTCAAGTCAAATCATCCTCATTTATATAGCGCTGGCTTTTAACAGATTGTTTCAAAGCAGCTTTACAGAGATTAACATATAATTTAAGGTAACAGAGATTGGTTTGGTTTAATAGCGGTTCTTGAATAATGTTATTTTCCAGCTAAAGTTAGTTTTGATTGATTCACTTCCGGTGAAATGATCATTAGTTATTAAATTAGGGGCCGCTAAGACGACACCGTTCTCTCTAAACAGACTTTAAACTGAACCTGTGATAAACGCTGATGCCGTTCACATGCGCATTAAGAGTTGATTCTATAGTTATGTGCGTTTGAATATATGTGCGCAGGTTTGTAATTCCCTACAAACCATACCTAAACAAACTACTCGTCTTGCCTATAAATTTGATACAGAATTGTATTTTATTTTATCACTTCGGGGTTGGTACGCGAACCGAAATCAGCCAGTTATTTCAACCCGATCTCACGGCAATTCGTACGGATTTTACGAGGTGGCTAATTCGTAACAATTCGTACGACCTCACTCGTACGATTTTTGGTAAATCGTACATATTTTACGAGTTGCCCAATTCGTATGAATTCGTACGAATGACCTACTCCTGACCCCGCCCCTAAACCTGCCCATCACGTGGGTTTAGACAAATCGTACAAATTCGTACGAGTGAGGTCGTACGAATTAGCCACCTTTTAATCACTCGTACAAATTCGTATGAATTGGTCGTGAGATAGCGTTGGTTATTTATATCATTTGCTGTAGCGTGTCAGTAGGAAATATCAGTTTACATTTCCAAACGTCCTTTTTGCCATTAATTACAATAATCCAGTTATTGAGTCTGACAACAGCCAGTATGATCTGATCTCACCATTAGAGTCTGTGTTTACATGAAGAAACTGAGACAGACTAAATCCAGAAGAACTGCGGCAACGTCTCCAAGACTCTTGAAGAAACCTTCCTGCAAAACTACAGTACTGTAAAGAGTTTTAGGCACTACTGTAAAAATGATTTAAAGTGAAGTTGCTTTCAAAAATAATGTCATAAATAGATTTTATTTATCAATAAACTTCATTTAAAACAGCTTTTTTGCACATAGTTTTTCAGGTAGCTTTGCAGGAAAGTTTCTTCATAAGACGTTGCCGCAGTTCTTCAGGATTTAATCTGTCTCAGTTTCTTCATCTAAACACAGACAGACTCGATGATGGTGAGATCAGACCAAATCTCACTGGATTATTACAATTAATGGCAACAGGAATGTTTCGAAATGTAAACTGATAGTTCCTACTGACACACTTCAGCAAAAGATATAAATAACTAGTTTAAAACCATTTTTTGGGGTGAAAATACTACCGTGCCTAAGACTTTTGCACATCACTTGAAGATTTATTTAGCAAATCACCTACCAACCCTCTTGAATAATGGATAAAAGTTTTGTACAGGCATAACATTTTCATCAGAAATAATAATTTAAAAATAAAAGTCTAGTTATTTATGCGATTACCATCATTAGTGTCATAGAAATGACAGAGCACAGGCATAATTTAACATGAATTGGTTGTGTGCGTCATAATTTGTACCTTGCTCTGGATAAAAGCATCTGCTAAATGTGCAAATGTAAATATGTGCTGCTGTCCGTGATGCTGAATCACCACTCAAATCAACACGATCCATCATGAAATGAGCACTACAGAGTTACCGTTGGATTTTACGCTCCACAAAATGGAAAGTTCCTGAATTTAGCCCAGCTATCTCATTGGGTTTATTCTGGACACAAAGCGTGTTTCATTGATGTTCAGTTGCACCACACAAACACTGGAGGAACAGAAAAAGACAATGTCATTGACTTTCAGTTAGTTTACTCATACTTCATGTTTCATTAGGCAGATATTGCCTTCTCCCGAGAACACTCGCTCCCTGGGTTGTTGCTGGGAATGAGCGCACATTAATGAGCAACCGCTTCTTGGATACTTAATCTTCATAGTCCTCTGCCACAGCCAAAATAAATACCATCTTAACGTTTGATGAGTGTTTGCTTCTGCTCACCTCATGCTAAGAGCGGACGAGTGCGTCTTTAATAATGCACGGCTATCAGCACGAAATATCTCCGAAATTCCCCACCTCTCAGTGCATGTGTTGTATTGTGCAATAAAGAAGATAGATTGGAAGTGTCCTAAGTGTGCTTCGCAGGAACAGTTGAGGGGGGAGCGAGTCTTTGGTGTGGTGTGTTTATTCTAATTAAAACCATCTCGAGCCAAGTACAGTTCTAATCGGCCAGACAGCCGATGCGAAAATAAAAATGCAAAGCAGCATGTCAAGCATATCTATAAAAGAGCATGCATGCAGCGAGTGTAGGGGCTCTCAGCGCTGTTTTTCATTCGCACAGCCTACAGACTGCTGGAGCCAGCGGGTACACACACACACACACACACACACACGGTAAACACCTCCGCAAGAACACACAGCCCACACTTGTGGATGGATGCTATTCAATTATCTGTTACATCAGCCATATGACTCATACAATGATGTGAGCACACTTTTATTCTGGATAAGAAAAATATCAATAGTCAATATCTAATCCACCTTAGTGTACCTTTGGCCACCCCACAAACATTAAATCAGAAGTTTAAAAATGAACGAGACGAGGGAGTTTCAGGCAACTGGTGCAAGATAATGCTTTTCATTTTTGATTTACATGATTCCTGGAGTGTAATGCTTCGAAAGGGTAATGGTAAAATATCCCATTAGGAAGGAACAAACATGACAAAACACACACAACCAGCCTGAGCTCAACAAAATGTTAATATCATGCTGGGTTATCATTACCATCGCACTTCAGTGAGAAAAAAACTCATTAAAGAGGAACAACTTACAAATGATGGCCTTATTTTCCCTGTATCCAAGGCTTCGGTGATCTAGCTTCAGCTCATATAAACGCAGACATATGAAGTCAGTGCTAATGTAGTCCTACTGTATACAGTCACACAGGTGTCTTAGCAGAAGTTCATCGCATTAACTACGGACATTTATTTGCTTTGAAATAAATGTCACTTGCTTTGAAATTTTGTTGTCTAATGCGGTGACATTCATACTTGTTAAGTGTGACTATCCTGTTGCTATTAATAACCAATCAGAGCCTTACGATATACTTATGATTTGTAACTTAGGTAAATGGCATCCATTAATGAATTCACATATTTGCGTATTTTAGTGAACCCCCATGCTGCAAAGGAATTATACAGTAACTAAATGTCATTGTCGAGAGAATGGAGGGTTTCGGGATCTAAAATGCTAAACAAAATCTAATATAATATTGTTTGCCCAGTGTGTGATGTGAGCAAATGTCAACACTAATTCAACCAATGTGTTTGTTCAGTCTCATTAATGTCTGGTTCTCATGTTAATTATGCCAGATTGATGCATGTCTCCTCATGCTGATGTCATATCAAGCAGTCGCTCCTCATAAGCCATTACCTTATAATGTTCTCTGCATGTTGCATGTTTGCTCACAAACATTTCACGTCTGCGTGATACATACAGCAACATCACAGTGATCTATGGAAGCTTGTTTCCGCCACAGAATAAAAAATAAATAAAGGAAATTGCGAGTTTTTATCTCACAATTCTGACTTTTTTTCCTCACAATTGCGAGTTTGCATTTTGATTGATATAAAGTCGCAATTGTGAGTTATAAAGTAAGAATTTCATGATATAAAGTCGCAATTGCGTGTTATAAAGTCAGAATCGCATGATATAAAGTCACAATTGCGTGTTATAAAATCAGAATTTCATGATATAAAGTCGCAATTGCGAGTTATAAAGTCAGGATTGCATAATATCAATTCGCAATTGTGAGTTATAAAGTCAGGATTGCATGATATAAAGTCGCAATTGCGTGTTATAAAGTCAGGATTGCATAATATAAAGTCGCAATTGTGAGTTATAAAGTCAGGATTGCATGATATAAAGTCGCAATTGCGTGTTATAAAATCAGAATTTCATGATATAAAGTCGCAATTGCGTGTTATAAAATCAGAATTTCATGATATAAAGTCGCAATTGCGTGTTATAAAGTCAGGATTGCATAATATCAATTCGCAATTGTGAGTTATAAAGTCAGGATTGCATGATATAAAGTCGCAATTGCGTGTTATAAAGTCAGGATTGCATAATATAAAGTCGCAATTGTGAGTTATAAAGTCAGGATTGCATGATATAAAGTCGCAATTGCGTGTTATAAAATCAGAATTTCATGATATAAAGTCCCAATTGCGTGTTATAAAATCAGAATTTCATGATATAAAGTCGCAATTGCGTGTTATAAAGTCAGGATTGCATAATATAAAGTCGCAATTGTGAGTTATAAAGTCAGGATTGCATGATATAAAGTCGCAATTGCGTGTTATAAAGTTAGAATTGCATGATATAAAGTCGCAATTGCGTGTTATAAAGTCAGGATTGCATGATATAATGTCGCAATTGCGTTTTATAAAGTCAGAATTGCATGATATAAAGTCGCAATTGCGTGTTATAAAGTCAAAATAAATCGCATGATATAAAGTCGCAATTGTATGTTATAAAGTCAGAATCGCATGATATAAAGTTGCAATTGCGTGTTATAAAGTTAGAATTGCATGATATAAAGTCGCAATTGCGTGTTATAATGTCAGGATTGCATGATATAAAGTCACAATTGCGTGTTAAAAAGTTAGAATTGCATGATATAAAGTCGCAATTGCGTGTTAAAAAGTTAGAATTGCATGATATAAAGTCGCAATTGCGTGTTATAAAGTCAGGATTGCATGATATAAAGTCGCAATTGCGTGTTATAAAGTCAGAATCGCATGATATAAAGTCACAATTGCGTGTATAATAAAGTCAAGATTGCGTGACATAATGTCGCAATTGCGTGTTATAAAGTCAGAATCGCATGATATAGTGTCGCAATTGCGTGTTATAAAGTCAGAATTGCATGATATAATGTCGCAATTGCGTGTTAAAAAGTTAGAATTGCATGATATAAAGTCGCAATTGCGTGTTATAAAGTCAGGATTGCATGATATAAAGTCGCAATTGCGTGTTATAAAGTCAGAATCGCATTATATAAAGTCGCAATTGCGTGTATAATAAAGTCAAGATTGCGTGATATAAAGTCGCAATTGCGTGTTATAAAGTCAGAATTGCATGATATAATGTCGCAATTGCGTGTTAAAAAGTTAGAATTGCATGATATAAAGTCACAATTGCGTGTTATAAAGTCAGGATTGTATGATATAAAGTCGCAATTGCGTGTTATAAAGTCAGAATCGCATGATATAAAGTCGCAATTGCGTGTATAATAAAGTCAAGATTGCGTGATATAAAGTCGCAATTGCGTGTTATAAAGTCAGAATCGCATGATATAATGTCGCAATTGCGTGTTATAAAGTCAGAATCGCATGATATAAAGTCGCAATTGCGTGTATAATAAAGTCAAGATTGCGTGATATAAAGTCGCAATTGCGTGTTATAAAGTCAGAATCGCATGATATAAAGTCGCAATTGCGTGATATAAAGTCAGAATTGCATGATATGTCGCAATTGCGTGTTAAAAAGTTAGAATTGCATGATATAAAGTCGCAATTGCGTGTTATAAAGTCAGGATTGCATGATATAAAGTCGCAATTGTGAGTTATAAAGTCAGGATTGCATGATATAAAGTCGCAATTGCGTGATATAAAGTCAGAATCGCATGATATAAAGTCGCAATTGCATGTTATAAAGTCAGAATCGCATGATATAAAGTCGCAATTGCGTGTATAATAAAGTCAAGATTGCGTGATATAAAGTCGCAATTGCGTGTTATAAAGTCAGAATCGCATGATATAATGTCGCAATTGCGTGTTATAAAGTTAGAATTGCATGATATAATGTCGCAATTGCGTGTTATAAAGTCAGAATCGCATGATATAAAGTCGCAATTGCGTGTATAATAAAGTCAAGATTGCGTGATATAAAGTCGCAATTGCGTGTTATAAAGTCAGAATCGCATGATTTAAAGTCGCAATTGCGTGTTATAAAGTCAGAATTGCATGATATAATGTCGCAATTGCGTGTTAAAAAGTTAGAATTGCATGATATAAAGTCGCAATTGCGTGTTATAAAGTCAGGATTGCATGATATAAAGTCGCAATTGCGTGATATAAAGTCAGAATCGCATGATATAAAGTCGCAATTGCGTGTATAATAAAATCATAGTTGCGAGATAAAAACTCTTAATTCTGTGGAAAAAAGTCGACTTCATATCCCACAATTCTGAGAAAAGATGTCAGAATTGCAAAATATAAACACAATTGCAAGAAAAAATGAAATAGTCGCAATTGCGTGTTATAAAGAGTCGCAATTCTGACTTTTTTCTTGCAATTGTGAGTTTATATTTTGCAATTCTGACATCTTTTCTCAGAATTGTGGGATATAAAGTCGATTTTTTTCCACAGAATTAAGAGTTTAAGTGGCTCGCAATTCTGAGAAAAGAAGTCAAATTAGGAGATGAAAACTCGCAATTGTGAGATAAAAAGTCGCAATTATCTTTTAAAATGTTTTATTCTGTGGCAGAAACCAGCTTCCGTGTTTCTGGCTGTTTAAAGCAAACAGAAGGTCATTTGGTCTTGTATAACATTTGTAATGAAATAAAAGCTCCCAGCAGTAATCTCGCGGCTGCCAGAGCTGGAAGTGTGGAGGTGAGCGATCGGCCTTATTCTAGCCTCAGTTAGCAGTGGACATTACAGAGCAATCCGGCTCTTTATAGTTACCACTATACATCTCTAAACATGCTTCTGACAAGAGACACACGCGCTCACCTTGGAATAGCTCTGAGCGTTTCCACCTGGAAAGTAGAAAATGAAAGGGCCTGTTTTTCTCCAGTCCTTTTTAAAAACAAGCTTCTCGGTGTCCTCAGGCCTCGTCTCAAGTGTCCTGAGCTGTCATTGTGTCACAGCTGATTAATTCCACCTCGTGCATAATTTATTCTCTGATGCAGTGAGACAGGAGATGCTGGTGTAAAAGATCTACTGTACAGCTGATCATTTTTGGACTGTCACATCAGTCGACTCGACAATCCATTACAGACCTGGGCCCGTATTCCTAAAGAATCTAAGAATCCTTTTAGAAAACTCTTAATTTAGCTTAAAAACTTTTACGTAGGAGTCTTAGCTTAAGAGTGATTCGGGACCGATCTGAGAGCAACTCTGAGTAAGGAAAAGACAAAAACTCTCATCTTAGTGAGGAGGCGGGGCTGACCCCGTTGCTATGTATGACACAATCTTTTGAAGACTGTGATTGGTTGGTTGTCCAAGAAGGAAAAAAAAGAGCCATTTTAAGTATAGAGTTTACTCACACACGCACACACACACACGCACATTATTTTTATGTATATAAATCCTTTTTTTTACCTTGCTGTTAATTTGATTGGCTTAGAATGATAAAAATTGTTCCACTGTTTCCAATTACACTGATTGCTGTCTATTTAAGTGGTGGTTTGAATGTTTGTTTTGAAAACATGGATTAAAAAACAAGAAAGACGAGAAAGCCTGACTGGTCAGAAGAACCGTGTTTACTGTTAGCCGAGTTAGTGGATGAACACTAGGCCGTCCTTAAAGGAAAATTCGGGCAGGGTGTCACAGCATGGAGCGAGAAGCGGACGTGGGAGCTTATAGCGCACATTATTAACGGTTCATTCCCCTGCTTGTGCGCACCAGGGAAGCCTGCTATATTCATAAATACAGTTTTTTGAGCCTGCAAGGTGGGAATGTCCAGTGGAAACTAAATGAACTGCGACACAATAAGAGGTTCTGAAAGTGCTGTAATGTTTGTGTGATCACTGCTTACAGAAGGTTGTCACAGACCCAAATCACTATTGCTTTATTGCATTTACCCATTTGCCAAATATCTTAATGTAGTGATCATTTCTGGCGTTATGGCATTCCTGCGCTGTGTCGGAGATATTAGCGTGTCTCTAATAAGATCAGTCACAAACATGATCACTGCACAATCTCATCTATAGCGTCTTATTAACT
This sequence comes from Rhinichthys klamathensis goyatoka, assembly GCF_029890125.1. Classification (NCBI taxonomy): domain Eukaryota; kingdom Metazoa; phylum Chordata; class Actinopteri; order Cypriniformes; family Leuciscidae; genus Rhinichthys; species Rhinichthys klamathensis. The sequence goes on along the minus strand of NW_026606754.1, from coordinate 1,986,431 downwards.
CACTGTCGTCATCTATTGTCTGCATCACATTTCTTCTCCCTCTTCATCGTTCTGTCATTTTCTCCTCTGCTAAAGAAACTCTTAAGCCTCTTAAAAGTCCTCATCCATACTCCTAACAATTTTGACCTTAAGACCTCTTTTAAGGGTTAAGATGCTTTCTGAATTACTTTTTTCTTTACTAGGATTTTTTCTTTAATTTTAAGAGTAAACGCCCACATTTCTAAGAATTTTCTTAGAATTTTGTCACTAGGAGCTACTTTTTACATTAAGATTCTTTAGGAATACGGGCCCTGGTCTTTAAAGGGTACTATCTGTTACTTTTTATTGTTCAAAATTAACAACATTTCAATACATCATCAATACTTCTTCCAAAACCTTTTTCTGTTTTTGTCTTACCCTGATTCACTCTGGTAAGCCAATTATAAGCGTTTATATTTTAGAACGGGTGGGATTGTTTTGGCGGGAAATTGCGTATATGCGTCACTCGCCCGTGTGTGTCTCGTCATATCCGTAAATAGAGAAAAGCTGCTCTGGATACTGGTATGGTGTGGGAGCGGCAGAGGTTAGTGGAGTGTGTGTGTGTGTGTGTGTGTGTGGTGTGGTGTGGGAGCGGCAGAGGTTAGTGGAGTGTGTGTGTGTGTGTGTGTGTGCGTGTGTGTGTGTGTGGTGTGGTGTGGGAGCGGCAGAGGTTAGTGGAGTGTGTGTGTGTGTGTGTGTGTGTGGTGTGGGAGCGGCAGAGGTTAGTGGAGTGTGTGTGTGTGTGTGTGTGTGTGGTGTGGTGTGGGAGCGGCAGAGGTTAGTGGAGTGTGTGTGTGTGTGTGTGTGTGCGTGTGTGTGTGTGTGGTGTGGTGTGGGAGCGGCAGAGGTTAGTGGAGTGTGTGTGTGTGTGTGTGTGTGTGGTGTGGGAGCGGCAGAGGTTAGTGGAGTGTGTGTGTGTGTGTCTGGTGTGGGAGCTGCAGAGGTTAGTGGAGTGTGTGTGTGTGTGTCTGGTGTGGGAGCGGCAGAGGTTAGTGGAGTGTGTGTGTGTGTGTGTGTGTCTGGTGTGGGAGCGGCAGAGGTTAGTGGAGTGTGTGTGTGTGTGTGGTGTGGGAGCGGCAGAGGTTAGTGGAGTGTGTGTGTGTGTGTGTGTGTGTGTGTGTGTTTGTGTGTGTCTGGTGTGGGAGCTGCAGAGGTTAGTGGAGTGTGTGTGTGTGTGTGTGTGGTGTGGGAGCGGCAGAGGTTAGTGGAGTGTGTGTGTGTGTGTCTGGTGTGGGAGCTGCAGAGGTTAGTGGAGTGTGTGTGTGTGTGTGTGTGTGTGTGTGTGTGTGTGTGTGTGTGTGTGTGTGTGTGTGTGTGTGTGTGGTGTGGGAGCGGCAGAGGTTAGTGGAGTGTGTGTGTGTGTGTGCGTGTGTGTGTCTGGTGTGGGAGCGGCAGAGGTTAGTGGAGTGTGTGTGTGTGTGGGAGCGGCAGAGGTTAGTGGAGTGTGTGTGTGTGTGTGTGTGTGTGTGTGTGTGTGTGTGTGTGTGTGTATGGGAACGGCAGAGGTTAGTGGAGTGTGTGTGTGTGTGTGTGTGTGTGTGGGAGCGGCAGAGGTTAGTTGAGTGTGTGTGTGTGTGTGTGTCTGGTGTGGGAGAAGCAGAGGTTAGTTGAGTGTGTGTGTGTGTGTCTGGTGTGGGAGTGGCAGAGGTTAGTTGAGTGTGTGTGTGTGAGTGTGTGTGTATGGTGTGGGAGTGGCAGAGGTTAGTTGAGTGTGTGTGAGTGTGTGTGTGTGTGTGTGAACAGAGGAGAGTCTGCTGGAGAAAAGAGAACGAGACAGAGCTCGTAATAAAACAAGAATCAACATTTCTGAGTGAAACAATGAAAATAACATGGAGTGGCGCTAGATTAAATACTTATGTGTATTCCATGTGTTATGCTAGAAAGTAACACAAAGTAACACAAATCAGTGTTTTAAACTGTATTCAGATTGACAGTAACATGGTATGTACCATTTTATTTGAACAGAGTCCCATTCTATAATATTTAATTTCTAAGAGAAAAGGGAACATGAAGAAAAATCGTAGTTAATTCAGGGAGTGCCAGAGCACTCTAGAGAAGCACATATATGAACAGGGAAGTTAAAAATAGAAAGGGCAAGGGTTAAATAGGCCGTCCCTTTAAAAGCTGTTCATTGACCGTGTGAACATGACATAGCCATTTCCTCTTCCCGAGGTTGACTAATGAAATAGAGTGATGATCTAACTAAGTGTGGTCATCTAATCATCCCATTCACAGGCGCCTTGGCCCCTGTGCCGCCCATCTCTGCCAACTGTGCCAGGCGGCATTCATCCCCTGCGTTACACTGAAAGCCGCTAAACAGGCTCATTATTGTGAATTATGGTAGTTTAATGCAGAGCCAATGGCCGTCATTTAGAGCATCCTTTTGATATTCTTCAATGAGCTGCAGGGAAGGTCTCAACATTAAACCCATTCAACGGCTTCCTTCCATTCACAGCATTCACAAGCACGTTCATCACTCCGCTTTGTGCCTTCCCATTGATTTTGTCCGACACTGGACGCACTATGAAGTGCATGAAGTGACTCAAGGGTACTGCGGCAGCATAACACACATTAATGGAGGCTATAAAATATGCATCTTTATATGTAGTTCATGTGGGGGATGTCTGACCTGTCCCCACGGTGGGTCGCTAAACTTAGCACACATCAGGAATAATTCATTCGGAAACATAAGAAACTGCCAGTAAGGATGCAAATGAGCAATGTTACTGTTACAACGGCTGACAATCATTTACGACCGTGGCATCTGCTGTTAAACAGTGTGACCTATGTCAAAGGTGTGTGAATGACTAATCAAGATGTGTGAACACAAATCACTTCCAAAAATAGAGAATAGTGAATTGCAACGCATACTATAGTTAACCGACTCTCCAGGGTTGTTATGAGCAACTAAAACTATTAAAAAGATTTTAATTAATTTAAATAAGGCTGAAATAAAATATAAATATCAGATTAAAAGTGTAAACTAAATTTAAAAAATAAATAAATTTTACCTTGGCAACTAACTGAAATAAATTAAAGCATTAAAAGTAATATAATGTATAAAAACTAAAACTGAATATCTGCCGATACTGAAATCGCTGCAATATATACTGCAAACTATACAGGGGGACCCTCTCATATACACTCACCTAAAGGATTATTAGGAACACCTGTTCAATTTCTCTTTAATGCAATTATCTAATCAGCCAATCACATGGCAGTTGCTTCAATGCATTTAGGGGTGTGGTCCTGGTCAAGACAATCTCCTGAACTCCAAACTGAATGTCAGAATGGGAAAGAAAAGTGATTTAAGCAATTTTGAGCGTGGCATGGTTGTTGGTGCCAGACGGGCCGGTCTGAGTATTTCACAATCTGCTCAGTTACTGGGATTTTCACGCACAACCATTTCTAGGGTTTACAAAGAATGGTGTGAAAAGGGAAAAACATCCAGTAAGCGGCAGTCCTGTGGGCGAAAATGCCTTGTTGATGCTAGAGGTCAGAGGAGAATGGGCTGACTGATTCAAGCTGATAGAAGAGCAACTTTGACTGAAATAACCACTCGTTACAACCGAGGTATGCAGCAAAGCATTTGTGAAGCCACAACACGCACAACCTTGAGGCGGATGGGCTACAACAGCAGAAGACCCCACCGGGTACCACTCATCTCCACTACAAATAGGAACAAGAGGCTACAATTTGCAAGAGCTCACCAAAATTGGACAGTTGATGACTGGAAAAATGTTGCCTGGTCTGATGAGTCTCGATTTCTGCTGAGACATTCAGATGGTAGAGTCAGAATTTGGCGTAAACAGAATGAGAACATGGATCCATCATGCCTTGTTACCACTGTGCAGGCTGGTGGTGGTGGTGTAATGGTGTGGGGGATGTTTTCTTGGCACACTTTACGCCCCTTAGTGCCAATTGGGCATCGTTTAAATGCCACGGCCTACCTGAGCATTGTTTTTGACCATGTCCATCCCTTTATGGCCACCATGTACCCATCCTCTGATGGCTACTTCCAGCAGGATAATGCACCATGTCACAAAGCTCGAATCATTTCAAATTGGTTTCTTGAACATGACAATGAGTTCACTGTACTAAAATGGCCCCCACAGTCACCAGATCTCAACCCAATAGAGCATCTTTGGGATGTGGTGGAACGGGAGCTTCGTGCCCTGGATGTGCATCCCACAAATCTCCATCAACTGCAAGATGCTATCCTATCAATATGGGCCAACATTTCTAAAGAATGCTTTCAGCTCCTTGTTGAATCAATGCCACGTAGAATTAAGGCAGTTCTGAAGGCGAAAGGGGGTCAAACACAGTATTAGTATGGTGTTCCTAATAATCCTTTAGGTGAGTGTATTAGAGGTTAAAATTAACAGAGCCCAAACTATTATATTTATTTTCAGAAATAATAATTACACTCAAAAAAACACTGAAAAGGTAATATTTATAAACACTTGTCTTATTCAAAATGTCACAAACGCCAGCTGGAGTACACATGATCTCCACCAGAGGGCACTCCTTCCACCTGCTTTATCTCACCATGAAATACATTTCCCATAACCCATTGCCTGGACTAATCACGTTCTGAATCCTTCCACCTGTGTGTTATTATCTCGTTTACTCTTGTCTTTTTAAGTCCTGTATATTCACTGCCGTACACACCGGGACGAATATTAGCGCCCCCAAGTTGTGTTTTACTGTAACTTCAGAAGCTCCAGACACGTGAGCAAAAGCGCCAATCTCATTGGTCGGACAGTTTTTGACGCGGTGCGTCAAACCAAAAAAACGAAATTCATCCCGGTGTGAACAGGCCTTTACTTTGCGAAGTCTTGTATGTTGTTCCAATGCATTTCTGATTGTTATCCTGGTTTCCTGTGTCTTGTTTTTTTATTCTCTGCCTGTATTCTGGATGACCCTTTTTGCTTGTGTTTTCTGCCCTGTTGCTTATTTGGATTGCTTAGCCATGTGTTTGAACCTTTGCTCGTTATATGAATTACAATTCTGGATTTTCCCAATAAAGCTGCATTTGGATCTTCAATCCAAGTCTAGGAGCAGTTTATAACAAAAACATGCATATATAATTAACAGTAAATAAGCTCCTTTCTAGTGTTTTTATATAGCAAACTACCAAACTGTGAACATTGGATAACTTTCCTGAGGCAAATGTAACATTACGTGACATATTGTTCATAAGCTGTTTTATTGACATCTTTCCACTGTTGAAACACTGAGCGATTACATCTTACATGACACATGATACAGTACATTTCGGTAAGTTGTACTGTATCTTTCAACTTACCTTCAGCATCAACTCCATGATGCATTGTTGAGATCCACTTTGAAAGGGAACATCTCAGGTTATGACTGTAACCATGGTTCCCTGAGAAGGGGAACGAGACACTGCGTCGCATTGCCATATTTACGACATGCCTCTATGTCTTCCTTCATTCAGACAATACACAGTTGATGATATTCTCTTCAAGCACCCTTTAATATCCTGCCGGCGCACCTGTGACGTCACCTGGTGGTGGTAGCCAATCAAGATTTCCGTGTAACACACGTGCTTCACACACTGGCTCACGCGAAGGCTTCCTATATAGTCAACTCCATGACGCAGTGTCTCATTCCCCTTCTTAGGGAACCATGGTTACAGTCGTAACCTGAGACATTTTCCCAGCACTGTACTCAGCCTTCTGTAAATATTTCTTCTGTGAGCAAATGTGCCCTAATGTAGGTGCGTTACTCAGAAAAAGTTAGTTATATTCAACTGGTCATGTGATCTCAACATGGCTTTGTTGAGAGAACATACATGGAGAACACATGGCTCATAGAAACAAACACGAAATCCACGTGTTCACAAAACATAAGACGAGAACACAAGGACAATGAGAACCTCCACAGACCACGTGCTTAAAACAAATCAAAACCCATCTTGAGAACACACAGCCAATGAGAGCTACCAATCAAAACATAACTTGAGAACACACGGCCAATGAGAGCTACCAATCAAAACACAACTTGAGAACACACGGCCAATGAGAGCTCCCACAGACCGTGCGTCCACACAACACACCACAACATAAAAGCACGTGGCTGTTGAAAAACACGAACCGCGTGCTACACAGAACATGACAACACAAGAACGATGGATGAAGCACGCGAGACACGAGTGCACGGTGAGGGAACAAAAACTAGGATGCGTTCACAATGAAAGACCAAACACGGAGCATGATGTCGGAATCCCGGCAAACCGAACTAGACAGAAGTGGCGTGATCCGCACACAATGCTCCGCATATACGGCATTTCATGTGGACGAGAGGTCGTACAACCCACGCACGCTGGAAGCCGCACACTCACACAAGACAGGACGTACATGAGAGTCAGGGCTCGGCCACCAGACCAAGAATAAAGGCCCGTTCACACCATAGACTGTAACAAAATGGACAAAGCTTCTGTGACGTCACCCATTAGCCTTTCTGAAGAACGGTTTTGAGGCCGTTTATGGGGGGTATGGGCGGCGCCATCTTTTGAAAATCTTGAGAAATCCTAACCCCGCCCATCTTCTGGCCAATCCATATATGGGTAAAAGGGTGGGCTTTGTGTGAGACTGAGCCGGCCGGTGGACGCGCCTCTTCAGCCAAGCAGCCTCAGCTATCTGTAACGTTACAAGATCAACTGGCAGACTAGGCTACTTTTTACAGCCAGTATCATTCTTATGTTGAAACTCCTTTTCCTCGATTTACTGAAGCCTATATGTAAAACGCATTTGCAGCTGCATAGCTCGCTCATAGGCAACTGCACATCCAATGGCGCGGGCGCCTCTGACTTGCGACCAACTAGCTCGCAGATCAGTCTATTCTTATGTTAGATTTATTCATTTGGCAGACGCATTTACAGTGTTCAAAACGTCAATTATAACCATAGGTAAAGTACCTCGGACGCTAACTTATCTGAGGCGATTTAATGCTAACTGTTGCAGTGCCACTGCCTACAAACATTGATGCTAAATAGTGCTAACTACGTGAAATAGTAGTGGAATGTTACTTACCGGAAAAAAAGGAGTGAAGTACTCCTAGTCCTACAGTGTCGGTTAGTGCAGTTTATAGCAGAGCAACCCATGTTATGTACGATATTTCAATAAAAAATGTTCAGAAAGGATACAGAGGGGTGGTATTATGTGTTGTGTCAGATCATGGCCGAGACGTCAAATTTCAGGAATTCCACTCGGCGCAGCCCGTTATCAGCTGTCAATCAAGCTGTCAATCAAAGTTAACCACGCCTTTGTTTGTCATATATTTTATATCTAAATACGATCTACTAACGAGTTAGAAAAAAATTCACCCCCCTCACAGTTGTCAGGCTCTCGGAACCTATCGAAAAATACAATAAAAGTCCATGGGACCAACCTGTAAAAACATGAATTTATGCTGTGAAAACGGACATTTTAACATGGGGTCTATGGATATTTGCTCCCTTTTTGGGACCTCCCTCTAGCCGATTTTCGATGTATTGCAGTTTTTCACACTTCCGGGTAGGCTTCATTTTTCAGATTAGAATGTTGCCGCTTGGTTCACACCAATGACGATAACTATAAAGATATAGTTCTAAAAAAAATCTCAATATTAAACAATAGCAGAGTTCACACCCCAGCTATAACAATAACTATAACGATAACGGCACAAAGAAATGATATTGCACTTTCCAGCTGTTTTTATCTGGAAAAATGAACGATAAAAACATTGACAGCCAATCAGAATCCATCCTGCTGCAACGAGCTTGAGCATTTAAAGCGACAGACAAGCACGCGCTTAGAATAAACAGAACGATATTGCGGTGTGGACGCTAATATAGTTATCTTGGTAACACTTTACATTAAGGATCATTAGTTAACATTAGTTAATGTATTAACTAACATGAACTAACCATGAGCAATACTGGTACTGAATTTGTTAATCTTTGTCAAAGTTAGTCAATAAAAATTCATTCCAATCAATTCAATGTTAGTTCACAGTGCATTAACTAATGTTAACAAGATTTTAATAATGTATTAGTAAATGTTGAAATTAACATAACAATGATGAATAAATGCGGTATACTGTAAGTGCAGTTAGTATGAACCAATTAGTATTGGTTCATACTTATTAGTGCAGTTAAGTTAACTAATGCCAACTAATGAACCTTATTGTAAAGTGTTACCGTTATCTTTATAGGTGTGAACGGGCCTTTAACTCGACTAAACTGACAGAAGCCTGAAAACTGTCCACTAATACTGGAGATATAATAGATATAGTAATTTTCAAGATAATAAGAGTTAGCTGACATGTAGTTGCAAAGTTACTTATAGTTAGTAGAATGTCAAAAGTGTTACCAAAATGACTATATTTATTTATTAAATATATTGAGTAGGTTTGCCACTTTAATGTAAGACAATACATGATATTCCTGCCATCACAAGACATCTGGTCTCGGGGGAGTGCAGACAATCACCAGACGCAATAATATGTCTGAAAAATATGTGACAAACTGTGTCTTGAAACGGACCACTGACAAACCCAACCCCCAAAGCTCTTATATATGCAATGCAGCTCAGCTCTGCCATTGTTGTTGTTTTTCTTGTGAATAAATAAAGCTCTGCCATAGTCCGGTCATTGATTACACAGACTCAGGAATTGCACATGTATTGATTTGTGGCGTGTTGAAATCTTCACGGGTGGTTGGGTCATTTGAAGGACATGTCAATATGGGGCCAATTCGTCTCTAATTATTATGCGCATATGAAACAAATCATACGCTGTTATATTGCTCGTGTCATTAGTGTACGAGAGTATTTTACCCCTGGTAAGAATAAAAGTGAAGAATCCCACCAGTGAGACAAAAACAAAGAAATATCATCTGCTTGATGTATTTCCCCTCTTGTACATTCTTTTTATATACAAAATAATGATTTGTTGTTCAACATTTGTGATGTTTTTTCTTCCCCAACTGTGAAATATGGATTTTAATTGTACGCTGCAGTGGGTGGAAAAAGCTCTCATGGTGGGAGGACTTGGCTTCTCTGTTTTATTTACCCTAATGAAAAGCTTTTAGTCAATAAAGGAAAGATACTGCTAGATTTAGTCTGACACACATCACAAACCATCTTCACTTGCAAGTCCTGCCATGCAATATTGAGTGTTGTTGTCTTGGGCCTGGTAATGGTTCACCGCACAAGGCTTCTAAGGAAAACGCTGGCCATTTAAATGCAGTTTCTCTCTGCCTGACCAGCATTTACATTTAAATCGTAGCGTTAAAGGGATAGTTTACCAAAAAAACAAACAACAACAGCAAACCCGAAGAACATTTTTCGCCTACTATATAGTGGGAAAGTATGGAATTACGGATTCAGTCGTTGTTTCAGTATTTTCCTCAAACTAAGCTATTGTATGTGAAAGTCTTATGGATTATTTTGTCTGATGCTCTTCAAAAATTAAACTTTTGTGTTATGGAACATATCGTTATGTTATGGAACATATCGGGTACTTTTTGCCAAACTCTTTTATGAGTACTGTGAATTTTGACATCCTTCCACCATATCGGTGGAAGGATGTCAAAATTCACAGTACTCATAAAAGAGTTTGGCAAAAAGTACCCGGATGACCTACTACTACTTCCAGTGAGATCCTGAAGAGTTCATACCATGGACACTTTACTATCCCATGAGGCCACGGGAGAGGATTTATGAATGACAGTAAAGCGATGCAACTAATGCTGGTAGGTCACATGATTATGACAACATTGCGAATGTAGTATACGTCCAGATTACATTCATACTACATAACATACTTTTTTACTGCTCACAAAGTACTTATTTAAAATGAGTACCTTCTCAAGAAAGTATGCGATTTCAGATGCAGCCGACAAGTTGTTATGTTCTAGTTTGCAGCTTAATGGAGTGATAGCATGGCCTGCGCACTAGTCATTCTGACTCGTTTATGATATTTTTTATTTTGCTTTTGCATTCCTTTTGAAGTTTGAAAGCTCCATCGTAACTGCATAGGAGGGAGAGACATTATCTACAATGTCTCTTTTTATGTTTCATAGAAGAATGAATTTACATTTTTGTTTGAACTACTCCTTTAAAACAAAGCTAAACACTCTGTTCTACATCCATTCATTTCTGCGCAGATATGCGTTCTAGAATATTTTGTATGTAAAGCGTCTAATTCATTCCCTTCCAAACAAACACAGATCCCGATCCCAGCTCAGTGAACAATGTGGAGTGAATGATCTGTTTATCAAGACGTTTCACATTTGGTTGTGCGCGTATCAGTCATTTGTTTAACAGTTAATCAGTGTGGGCAAGGTTTAGCACAGGCCAGTGCAATATTATTTCTCCATAGCTGCTGCAAAGGGAAAAATGATAAATTAGTTTTTTCATTGAGCAAGCCTTGTATTGACAGTTGAGGCAGTGCACAGTAGTTGTGTATGTGCGCATTATGCAGATTAGTGTTTTCTTGCACATCACACACACACATTTAGTAATGGATTGCAGTCATTACACTGAAGATGTTCTCATGCCAGCTGTATCGCTCGCAAACACCAACAGCCTCATAACACAGACATTACGGGAGTTGTTTATGTGAGGGGTAGTGTAAATTCATTAAAAGTGAGAAAACAATCACATGAAATCATGACGGATGTTAAATATAACCCGAATGTGGATATGCAGATCTTTCACATTTAGTATAACCAGAGGCGCAATTGCAGACCCAAAAAGCAAAAGACGCATCAAACATGTTTAAAATATTATATATCATACTACAGTTTTGGGTCGGTATGTTTTTATTTTAATGCTTTTGAAAGAAGTCCCTTCTGCTGCATTTTTCCCTTGCTGTTGACCCTGTAAGAACATAAGACTGTATTTATCATTTTATGTGTCCATGTTCTTGGTTGAAATTATTGATGTTATTTTTCAGGACTGAACATGTAGTCATGCCCTGATTAGCCTGCATATCATTGATTGGACTGTATGATCCGCAAGTATTGATCAGGGTGTCTCTCCCTAACAACAGAGAGTAGCAGACTGCAAAAATGCCCTTCTTGAAACAAGCAGGATGCTCTTAAATCTAGGTAAAGTGTACCAAAATCAAGCAAAAAAAAAAAAAAACTGCCAACGGGGTAAGCAAAACGTCTAGGTTACGACTGTTATCTCTGTTCCATGAGAACAGGGGACGAGACACTGTGTCGATGACGCTATGGGGAACACCCTCCACGTGAACCAGTGTCTGAAAAACTATCCAATCACGGCAATCGAAATTGATCAGCGACAGCCTATGACATCACTACTAGTGCGATCTGGAAGTATAATAGGGACGCCTCGAGAACATGTCATCCACTTATCATCTGAAGGGACTGTTCAGCAGGCATCCCTGAGGCATGGCTAACAACGCAGTGTCTTGTTCCCTGTTCTCAGGGAACTTCCCTTTCAAAAGGGTGCATCTATGACGCTATAGGGAACAATGTACAATCCCACCATACTGACGGGAGTGCATGCCAATTATGGCCTGTGGCAGAAACGTCAGAACTGGCAGTTTCACCCTGAAATGCCAAGAAACACTCCCCCGTCATGTCACATACAGGCTGTCAGTGACATTATTCCCTACATTCACTGCCCAAGCTATAAGCCTCAAAGAGGCCTCCTAACAAGGAAACGCCTACCAAGGCAGCTCAAAGGCTTGGAACCAACAGCTTTCATGGAAGGGGTTCATTTAAGGGAATATAGCCAGGGGGTCCGAAAGGAGTCCTGTCCAGTCACTTTCTGAGGGGGACATAAAGTCAACCCCACATGCCACCAGGGAGGCTGACCTGATCAAATTTACTGACCTAGTCTTGCCAACAACCTCTCTGTTTCCTAAACAGAGTCTCTCACAAAACCCAAAGTGAAACCGGATCATAGAGACGGGCATCCTGGAGAGTAGAACTCAGCATAGCGCTTTATAACCCTTGCAAACGAGGGGAGTAACAACTCAATCCTGGATCTACACAGTGCTTTGAAACATTGTGGAGGCTGGGCGCTCTAAGAGAGAGTACTCAGACCTGTCCCAAATGGGTGGGAGTACTAAAGTGAGGCCCAGTGGTGCAGGGCGAATAAACTAAAGCTGTGGTTAGCAAAAAAAAAACACTAAGCCCAAGGGAAATGGAGGCCTCAGCTATGAGGCCAATGACATTTTAACCTTATGACTTGAAAATTAATTCAAGGGGCCTAGATAATCAACTTAAGGTCTAGCTGGGGGATTCTAGCTACAATATATACAGTTCTGAAAGTTGAGACCAACACTGCTTCTAACTCTCTCTTCCCAGAGAGAGACCGGTCTGACAACGCCCAGAACACCCACATGGGAGGCTTAGGAATAGCCTGGTACCAATGCTGATATTTATTCTACCCTTAACATCCACTAGCATTATCGCCTAATGCAAAGGCGGGCCTAGGCTATACGACTGTTGTAGAAAGAGTACCAGGGAAAACTAGACCTTACAGAGATAAACTTCAGACGATCTAACTCTAAAGAGCCTGACGCTCAGATACTGAGGGACTCAGGACGAAAAAACTTCTAGCAGATCGTCTCCAACAAACTCCTAGTACACATGCCTAAGCCACATATTAAGGCAGCTCCCGTCTGGATGGCACTTGAATATCAAATGTCTGAAGTTCAAAGCTATAGTCTCATAAACAACTCTCAAAAGTGAGAGAAGAGCTGCCATATAAATACAAGCTGCCTATCCAGGTGGCCCGACGAGGGGCAGCGCTTGGTTGGTCTATCTGGAGCTTTATACAAAGCGGTGGCCTCAGAAGAAAAAAACCCAAATTGGAGGAAGCCATCTCACGCCGAACATAATCTGTTTGATGCTCCCCTGCATGGTGGCCTCACTAGAGATTTCTCTATAAGATGAAGCCAACCTGTACACCACTGGATGACCAAGATTGGCACCACCTACTACATAAACCTGACGACTCTAACACCAGAGGAGGCCTATGACAAGGTATGCAAGCCTACCTATAAAAATAATAATAAAAATCCTATTTTTACATAACTTCATATCAAACATACCTCTTAATATTTTCTAAACAGGGAACCGAGGTCTAAAGTTTAACAACCTTATAATAAAGACCTACAAAGATCATCCTAAACTTTATTCTCAGAATGAAGGCTTACCACCCAAAAGCTAGGAAGGGCGCAATCACTACCAAGCCCGACTCCAGACCTTCAGAAGGATTTTGTTTTAATGGGAAAATATCATCATCGATCCAGGCCTGCTGTAAGAAGTGCCTGGGGTAAAGAAAATTGGGGGAGAGAAAGAAGAGAGGACGGTTGTTATTCACCTTCAGAGGAAGGGGATCCTTCACTGACGCTGTGTTGGATCACCTCCCTCAGATCCCTCTTCTTCCTTGAGTCACGCCTCCTCTGCGACCTACTCCTTGGACGAGGAGAGGCGCGAGAGGCGGCGCTGAACCTCTGGCCCTGTCTCCAATCCTTGAACCAGGATGGGCCAAGACCCCCTGGCTGTCTGTGCGTGGATTCGGACCACAGTGGAATGAATGATTTAAATGCAGCCAAGCGCGCCTTCGCCTCTCTGAACTTTACCACCACCTTCTCAACAGAGGTGCCGAAAAGTTCAGATGGCGAAACCAGGGCAACGTGGAGAAAACCCTTTTCTTTCTCCCCGGTGTCAGCCAGGTTCAGCCACAGATGTCTCTCCATGGCCACCAACGCCGCCATCGACCTTCCAATCGAGGCAGTGGTTTGTCTGGTGGGCCGAAGAGCCAGATCCGTGGTGCAGCACAGTAGGTCGGGCTTGTAACACAAAGTGTTTAAAGCAGCTCCAGCCTGACCTGCTGCCGCGTATGCCCAGCCATTCAAGCGAGATGTCATCTTGAGTGGCTTGGAAAGCAGGGCTGGAGCTTTCAGTGCCGATGCCTCTCCAGCGTCTCGTCGATTGGGAGCATCGACATATAGGCATGTTCACGCATCCCCTCGACATCAGCGTAGTTCGCCCACTGCTGACGATGGATGCGTGCAGAATATGGGTTGTCCCATGCCTTCTTGATCTCAGTATGCAGATCAGGAAGGAATGGAAGGCTCAGGGGAGCTGGGGAGTTATGGCCAGAAAGGAGCCGCACATCCAGCCTGCCGCGAACGTCTCCTTCCTTCACGCGCTCCCAAGGCAGATGAAGCCTCGCTGAAGTGCGCTCCATAACACCCAACAGCTCATCATACGCGGGGCAGGGAGGGTGTGAGGGTTCAGGTAGTACCTCTTCTTCACCCTCATCCTCCATCTCCTGCTCCTTTGGGCTGGGTACCAGTAGAGCACTTGCTGCTGGATCAGAGGATGTAAGAGATAACTCATCCTCTTCCAGCAGCTCACCCTCGCGAGCTTCTGAGGGGCGTGAGAGAGAAACAAACTCAAACTCATCAGCGAGCTCCATCTGGGAACCCCATAATCCGAGTCTCCGAGGACCCGAACCACTGGGCCCAGATGCCTGTCCCTCTTCCCTCGAGAAGAGGGCCAGACGAGAGCAGAGTTTTCTTAGCGGAAAACTCTCACATTCTGCACAATCAGGTCTCTCAAGAGCTGATCGTGCATGCTCTTCGCCCAAACAGTAAACGCACAAGTTGTGTGTGTCATCTGGTGTCAGATACCTGAGACACGGATCCACACACTTCTTGAAACGCTTATCACTTGCCATAATTATTTATTACCTTTTTCAGGTGATTGCAAATCAAACAAAACAGTCCCTGAAGATAAGTGGATGACATGTTCTCTAGACGCCGCTTTTATACTTCTGGGTCGCACTAGTGACGTCATAGGCTGTCACCGGTCAATTCTGATTGCCGTGATTGGATAGCTTTTCAGACACCGTTCACGCTGAGGGTATTGCCCGCCATCGACACAGAGCGAGTTCCCTTTCGAAAGGGAAATGACTTGATAAGAATTCTTGAAAATAGCATAAATATCTAGTCACTAATAAATGCTATTGGATCTTAAAACTAGACAAAAATGCTTTTCATAAGAATTTAAATTGCATTAAAACAATTTAAAATATTTTATCTTTAATCCAGTCACTAAAAATACTGTTGGGTCTTAAAACTAAACAAACATGCTTAAAAGTTTTTACTTTTTATAAGCACTAAATGATAAGTAATTTTAGTGAAGATTGCATTAACTACAATATTTAACCTTAAATTCAGCTTATTTAAATTATAACAAATATTGGAAAAAAATCATATTTGAACTTTCTTAATTAGGATTCTTGAAATTAGAATTTTTAGGAGCGACATTATTCTTAAAATTACATTTTTTATTACAACAATCTAATTGAGCATGCAAAATAACTTGCACTTTATAGCTGTCACTTGTTTCTGGTAAAAATGCACCTCATTTTGAGCTAAAATTCACTTGATAAGACTAAAGAAGACCAATTCTCTAAAAATAATATTTATAGTCTAGTGTGCAATGTATTTTATAAGACTTTTTTTATCTTTCATGGCAAAAAAACTTATTTTCTAGAAATAAGATTTTTTTTTACTTTCTTAGATTTCAGTTTTTGCAGTGCATGCAGTTGGAAAGGTCAAGATAGTCAAGGTCCTGCTGGGATAAGTGCTGTTCTGTACCTAAATAGATGGCTGGTGGATCTCTTCCATGCAATGTCACCAAAATTGACAGTCACAAATGTCAAATGAAAGAAAAAGTGCTTTCAAACAGTGAGAGTTGCACCCTGGGCTGCTTTTCTCTTCTGTTTCTAGAAGAGATTCACAGTTTGTGAAATGGAACTGAATTTGAATTGAATTGGCCACAGGACAGAATGACTGGAAGAGGAATTTACTGATGTCAATTGAAAGAAATTTAGCATATTTTGTAAGTGCAACCAGTGTTATTAAAGAGGCTGTTTACACTGATTTGTATAGCTGAATGAACCCCCTTCCAGAATGGTTAAATAAGAACACAGGACCACTAACATATGAAATCTTTTTATGCGCTTTGGCCGTTCATTTACAGGATAAAGGTGTTTTGGGGGCCTGAAAAACGCGTTTCAATACCATTATCACCTCTGTGGAAACAACAAAAACACGAATTTGTGAACAATGTGGGTTATTACGAGTGTATTACGTGTTCAGTCTATTTTAGTGCCAATGCAACATTTCTCATATTTATTGACTTAGTCAATGGGGTCCAACAACCGTCTGGTTACCGACATTCTTCAAAATATCTTCTTTTGTGTTCAGCAGAAGAAAAAACTCATACAGGTTTGAAACAACTTGAGGGTGAGTAAATGATGACAGAATTTTCATTTTTTAAGTAAACTATTCCTTTAAAACTAAATAAAAATGAGAAATGTTGCATTGGCAACTAACTGAAATAAAATAAGGTTATAAGGTTTTTAGATTTTAAATTATTGAAGTTACTATGTCTTTTGTTTCAGGTGGAAAGAGGTATGGTTTAGTTTTAGTTAATTATTTAGTTGACCCTACATTCAACCCAGTCTCATGAGAATTCCTCAGCATTGTACGGTTTGGCGATTTCATTTGAATTTGTATGACCCGACATGTAGTACAAAGAAAAATATGATGTCTAGGCAAACATCACGAATGTCCAAACCCCTTATAGCTAAGTTAATATCAAATCAGTCCTTGTGCATGACCCTGTGTCCAGCAGAGATGGACCTACATCTGCACCAGATCGACGACGAGAAACACAGTGATGGAAAAGAGGAAGAAAGCGGATGGGAGAAAGAATTCAAGCAATATAGCGGCCATGATGAAGCCTGAGCGAGGGAGAGAGAGCCACCGAAGCCCATAAATCAAGTGGCAGTGAGTGTGCTGAATCAGGGACATGAGGTAAGGTTGATTGTGCCTGCGAGAGACAATAAACCCTGTAATCATCCGTCTCTGCTGCACAAGCCCCGCAATTATCTGCCCATACCTGACCGCCACTTCAGAAAGGGCAAAATCCATCTCACTTCTTCCCAGTGCTCCCACACACACAGCGTCTTCTCTTTTACTTGCATGCATACAGTGGATAAATGCATTCACTCCTCAACTTATGTCAAGGAGAAACTCAAAGTCTGCAGAAATAAAGAAGACTTCTACCGCCGTTTGATTTGTTTCTTTTTAAGGCCACAAACAGTATGCAGATGCTGGCGTGAATGCCTTTTGTGGCCATTCCTGGCATAAAGTCTTCTTTATATATATTATATCATTCCAATAGCTGACTATTTGGAAATGAAGAGAGTGTTTGATGACATGTTAAAGGGTTAGTTCACCCAAAAATGAAAATTCTGTCAGTAATGACTCTCCCTCATGT
Organism: Rhinichthys klamathensis goyatoka; assembly: GCF_029890125.1. NCBI lineage: Eukaryota > Metazoa > Chordata > Actinopteri > Cypriniformes > Leuciscidae > Rhinichthys > Rhinichthys klamathensis. The sequence continues at coordinate 1,969,063 of NW_026606754.1, read as the reverse complement.
TGTTCCAACCCCGTAAGACCTTCGTTCATCTTCGAAACACGAATTAAGATATTTTTGATGAAATCTGAGAGCTGGATCACTCCTCCACACTAGTCCATAGGCTTCTTCAGGGATTGAATTTACCGGCCTCGAAAAGTTATTAAAGACATCGTTAAAATAGTCCAAGTGACTACAGTGGCTCAATCTTAAGTTAACGATGTCTTTAATAACTTTTCTGGGCCGGCAACTTTCAATCCCTTAAGAAGCCTATGGAGGAGTGATCCAGCTCTCAGATTTCATCAAAAATATCTTAATTCGTGTTTCAAAGATGAACGAAAGTCTTACGGGGTTGGAACAACATGAGGGAGAGTAATTAATGACAGAATTTTCATTTTTGGGTGACCTATCCCTTTAAGCAACCTGAAAGTTTGTTTAGATTTTTGCTGTTTAGGGGAGAGTTTATAGGAAATTCATGGACCTACATGTAAAACAGATTAAATTAATAATGAATGAAAGAAAGACAGATAATATTTACTCAGTGAAACACCACCCTGCATCAAATTTGCTTAATGAAATGTAATACTTGTTTCTGACTAATTTTGAAATGCTTATTTCCTGATTTGCTCTAGCATGTCATACTTTCTCATATGATGTGCGTTTCGTAGCATTTTTCCTTTCGACATCCATTTGTAAGGTGAAGAAGTCTTGATCATCAGATAAACTGCCAAAACTGTTGACATGATTCCCAACTTTGCTCAATTCTCAGCTGGATTTCACATGTATGACATTATTTTAGGCCTAATCCTGATTTCAAGGTTAGAATTCAGACCAGTGACAGAAGAAATGCAAACATGACCTCGATGTTTGTGGGTGTTTTACTGCATCCAATAATCAGTGACAGAAAATGACAGAATTTGGGGAGAAAAAGCTTATAAACTTGTATTTTCAGCTTCGTTGATAGTAGAGATAGACGCTGCACAGACACATTTAATTCACTCACACACACCTCTCGAGAATAATGCATTCAAATAAATTATATAATTCATCAATTCAAATAAATGTAATCTTGCCACATTACTTTATCTCTGTCTCAGAATACTAGATCTTGACAAATCTACATTCTTATTTTGTGACAAAAAATGCACATGATGGAACGTTTTTATTGATATTTGTATGTAATATTAGGCCTGTTTTTGCAAATCAACAGAATTTATTTTTAATTCAACAGAATTTATATGCAGGGCTGTGTAATTTCTGTTTTGCCCAACATTGGTATTATTTCACGAGTACAGATTATTTCAGAGACATAACTCAAACAAAGCGGTATATACGAATTTTACGAGGTGGCTAATGTGTACTAATTCATACGACCTCACTCGTACAAATGCGTACGATTTTTGCTAATTCGTACATATTTTACGAGTTACCAAATTCGTAGGAATTCGTACGAATGACCTACCCCTGACCCCGCCCCTAAACCTACCCATCACATGGGTTTAGACAAATCGTATAAATTCGTACGAGTGAGGTCGTACGAATTAGCCACCTTTTAATCACTCGTACGAATTCGTACGAATTAATCGTGAGATAGCGTTGGCTCATCGGTATATAGTTTACTTACTAATAAGTGCCAGATACAAAGCTAGAAAGTATTTTCCAAACCTGGCAAACAGTGATTAGTTAGAGACTTTCAGCTTAGGACCTTGTAAACATGACTTTGAACTGTTGCACAAGCAGAACAGTAGTTTACCTGAAAGAGAAAACCATTGAACCAAGAACTGCAGAATCAAGCTGGCTTTTCTAGATGCATTATAGATGCATTATAGATGCATTTATCTGTCCTTTGCATGGGACAAATAATTGCTTTTATTGAGCTGATGGGTGCCGGGGGGCAGATGGGGGTTTGCTATTATCCTACACGAATGAACTGGAGATGGTCCTGTAGCAGTAACACAGACAAATACCTAGCAGATTCAAAGCTAAAAGTAGGTTTACAGAATATAATATTTCAGTGTACAGACCCATAATATTGGGCTGACTAAGATCATCAAGTAGGACATGTTCAGTGCCATGTATCAGATTTTTTTTTTAAATGAGAAGGTCCACTCTCTGCCTCCCTCCTTTTTTGTCAAATGTAAATTATTACTATAATATTCGTGTGTGTTTATATAAAAATAAGGTAACACTTTCCTTGAAGGGGTGTGCATAAGACTGACATGACACCTTCATAATCATGAATATGACACCTTCATAACACATGTCATGAATATGAAGGAGGTTTTATGTATGTTTATGACAACTGTCATTAAGTGTCATTCGCTCAATTATGACATTTTTAATGCAAATATGACATTGTTTGAGATGTCTTTGTTGTGACAACTTGACACCAATACATCATAACCTATCAGTGTCTTTGTCATGACAACTTGACATTACCAAGACAACATAAATTGTCATAAATATGTCATAAACATGACATAGCAGATTAATCATCAAACTTAAGAAACCACTTAGCTTTATGGGTTAACATTACATTAAACTGTCATGTGGTTGGTTTTGACATTGGCTGTCATGAGGCCATTATAACTGTGTCATGAATTTTATTCTTGACCTCAACTACAGTGGTCTTAGTAATGTCAAGTTGTCACGACAAAGACACTGACAAAACATCTCAAACAATGTCATATTGGCATTAAAAATGTCATAATTGAGCGAATGACACTTAATGACAGTTGTCATAAACATACATAAAACCTCCTTCATATTCATGACATGTGTCATGTCCTGATTATAAAGGTGTCGTGTCAGTCTTATGCACACCCCTTCAAGTAAACAATATTTATTAAAACAAAGTAAAAATTGTATCAAGTCTGCACATTTTTATTGTCTTTACATTGCAAGGTGTCATGATGATCGCAGGCACAAAGTTGCAGCTTTCATTTAACCGGGCTAATAACAGCTAGCTAAAACAAGCTTGCATGCAGACCATCGTTTCAAGTCATTTTAAGTTGATGGAAAGTGTTGATGTCTGAGTGAGTGAGTTTTTTACTTTGTAACGAGTCTGTCCATCTCCACCAGTTTGACCCGTCCAGAATGATCAGTGGCCCGAGTGCGCGCACGAGAAGTGGGCTTTATCACACTGACAGGGTCGAACAGAGATGTTCCAGAGTATCCGTGTCTGGCCTTTCCCGCTCACACCCACTTCACACTGCTTGAGCTCAACGAGAACATAATGTGCTCAAGGGGGGTTTGGGTGTTTCACATACTATCTGATCTCATATTGTGTAATATTCCTTCCCCCGGTATCACAGACAAGGCTTAAGCTAAATCCAGACTAAAATTCATGTTTGAGCTGTTTTAGCTGAAAGCAAATTGCACTGACAGATCTTAAAACATATCAGATCCATTGGTTTGTCTCAAGATGCACCAGTAATGTGTTTTAAAAGGCATGTTTATAAAAGCTACTTAATGGCCTAATTGAACTAAGGCCTAATCCTGGCTTAATCTAAGCCCTGTCTGTGAAACCAGGCCCTTATGTTTTGTCTTTGCAAACTGTTTATTTTCTTTTTAGGAAGCGCCTTCCTTGACTCCTATATAAAACATCAATAAAAACAAATAAAACATCCCTGGATGTGTTCCTGGATCAACATCTTTTGTTGGTATTGAGATAATATTTCTGTCAAACAAACACTCAGCCTATCCTACATCCTGCCCTGACTCCAGTGTTTCGCATTAATTACCTAGACTCTGCTGGCCCGATATAGGTGAATATGTGCTGCCACAGTTTCATAACCCAGATAGCACAAGTCTATTTGATGTGATGTTTACATCTAGAAGACGTATTTCAAGAGTGTTTGCTCATCTGCAAGACGTCTATAGGACGTTTCCTGTCAGATGTCAAATAGACGTTTAGAAGATGTCTTTAAGATGTAATGATTTAGAATGCATGTTAAACTGACATCTTCTAAACGTCTATTTGATATCTGACAGGAAACGTCCTATAGACGTCTTCCAGATGTAAACATCACATCAAATAGACTTGTGCTATCTGGGTATGAACTGGAAATATTTCTAAACTTCTCATAATAACATAAAAGGTCTCAAGCGATGTTTTGGACCATTGCTTTGGCAAAGTATCTTTTAAAAAAATCGAAAGCGCGATATGGCTTTGCGCCCTCGTCAAATCGCAAAAGACATGCTTTTTAATTTAATAAGTATATAGTCTGTTTGCGCTGCATGTTTTGAAAGTGAAACGCTCACTTTGCTCATGCGGTCAGCTTGTGATCCGGTGTTTTCCGCATCTCAGAACGGTTTAGATCACAATGAGTGAATGCAGTGAACTCCATCTCTGCATGTGCTGTGAGTTTAGTGTGCATTTGGGCGCCATTACAGTGCATTTGTTTTATAATAGTTGGCTATTACTGTCATAATATATAATAATAATAATATAAAATGATTGGGTCCACCCCCCAAAATCTCACAAAATCCTGTGGGAAACACTGTAACCCCAACAATAAACTAACAACAACAATCAAAATGACAGATTGATGAGAATATAAGCACCCTAACCTTACCCCCAAATTAGTGATCCATGCCAAAAACCGAATAAACACTCCTGGCCAGCAACTCTGTGCCACATCCGTCCATGTCGCGTCAGGGTCGTGCCATTTGATGTACGTGTCCATGTGCCAAGTGTCAACTTGACTTAAGGCTCCTGATGAAGTGCTTTAATAAACTCAGTTAATCCTCTCATGGGGTTCCAGTAATAAGGATTACATTTCACCGCTGCCTTTGAGGGAGTGATGCTGGACGGGCTTGAGGCTGAAATCTGAGCCAATAATCTGAGCGAGAAGCTATAGTGTTTTAATGCAACATAATTGCTACATTATTTAGTTTGGCTGTCTTGCATTAGATGCACGTGTCTGCTGTAATTAGTAATAATTTGGGATGCCAATTTAACACATTAATTTAATTCAAATATGAATGCATTTAATCATGCTCTTTAACCCATTCATATATTCCTTAACCCTTTAGCTGTCACCCCCCTTTTTGAGCGTTGACGTGAAAATGCACTACCCAAACTTAAACGGTTGTAATTCATGAAGCCTTTGTACTAAAGACTTACGGTTGGTCTCTTTTAAAAGAAGACTCTTGGCAGATTATTGCTGAAGTGGAATAAATTAATAGAATTAAATTATTTAAAAGTTATTGAAGTTTAAGTTTATTGTTATGAAAATATATATTTTTCTTTTATTAAAAATATAAATTGATATAGGTTTCAGCCTAAAAATGACAGAAAGTCAAAGCCATATATCTAACCAAGTTGTGTTCCAAATTCGAAGTTGATATCACAAACATTGAAGTTCCCATGAGATTTTGTTTAGGCGTAATACCAAAAATACCCACCGGGTGCCATTGCATTCCATTGAATTTAATTGTATGCATTCTGCCATAACAAATTAATACATTTCTATCCAAATATCACTTCTGTCACTAAATATGGAACCTTGAGACTCAGACCTTTCTGACAATATGTGTTTTGTCAAGATTAGAACATTTTTGATAATAAATTATGAAAGATGATGCCCAAAAGGGGAGGGGCCTAATAAGAAATGCCGTTTCTATGGTAACGCAACGTCCAATTTCAAAACGGTTTTTACAGGATGAATTCTGAGTTCGTAAGCTTTCAAATGATACCTAATTTATGATAAATACTAAAATATGTGATATAATAATAATAAAAAATTATATATATAATATATATTATACTTTTTAAAGGACTTTTTACTTTACTTTTTAAAATATAATTTTATCTTTTTTTATTGACAAATACTGGATTATGTTTTATTATGAACTTTTAGCATTAAAAACCAAAGTTTCAATTATTAAAAGTGTGTGCGTCAACTTTTTGTGACAAAGGTCAGAAACTCCTGTAATTACGTCGATTTTTTGAGGCGCACTCTTGTCATAAATTCATATATTACTGTTCATACATAATTTGTAAGAAAACAACAGCGCTAAAATATCTATTAAGGAGTCTTAGACCTTTCCAACGATATATAGTTTGTCATGACTAGATTAGGATTTAATAGTAATATAGTGAAGTAAATTTAGGTTGCCCGTATACGGGCAGGTGACAGTTCCATTGAGCAAATCCAACACCTAAACTCGACACAAAAGATTCTCAATTTCAAGCTTTACTTGTCTGACATATTAATAATGCAATGCCTTCATAATTTTGGGGCTTTTTCAGCAAATACTGTTATGTGGTACTGTTATGTCAAATGCTATTGACTGTTTTTTGGTCAATTGAGAATGAGAAGGTGACGTCACGCGTATCACTCCGTGTTGCATTGTGGGAAGGATTCGCCATCTTGGTAGGATACGCTATCCGTTGTCATGGTTACTTCGACCGCGAGACCGAGAGAAATAGCGACAGAGAGAGAGAGCAGCTTGATATTTGTTTGCATTTTTGCGATAAGGCACAGTTTCTTGGGAATAAATGAAGGAGGGGGAAGCAAAAGGAAAGGGGCTCTATCGGGAGAGACTAAATAACAACACAAAGCAGCGTTATTTAGAGAAACTACTTGACATCAACATGGACCCGTCCGACCTGCTACAGAATGGACGAAAGACCAAAGCACTAGCAGCTACCACCTTTCACATACGCTGACATAGTTAATTACCTGGTTTGTTTATGGTATCAGTGACTAACGTTACTGCCTACACAATGCAAGAGTTCAGAAGCTTTAAGTCATTCGAAGCTGAACAAGTCTGCTGCGGCTGGGTGCAAGACTTAGAAACCCCCAAACCTGTAACGTTAAACTGCGAGAGCTCAGTCATACTTGATGTTTCATTCAGGCCTCATTCATGTGGAAATAAATCTGATATGAATCAGATACGTGCATTTGCACCTGCCGTGCAACGTCCAGCGGACAGATCGGACATTCCCCTGTCAATGCGAATCGTACGTCATTAAAAAAAGTGTATTTTAAAAACATTTCACGGTACAGATATATCTATAACAAATGAAACAACTCTAGATGAATAACAGAGTATTAATTTCGTTCGTTTGTGTTAAATAAAAGGCGAACTGTGCTGAAATGTGTTGCTTTTGAAAGCAGGCTTTGCTCGCTGTTGCTGCTGTCAGTTTATTGACAAGCTAAGCTGGCTGCATTGTTATTTAGTCTCTCCCGATAGAACCCCTTTCATTTCTCTTCCTTCTTCATATCTTCCAAAGAAACTGCGGCGTATCGGTAAAATGTAAACAAACACTAAGCTGCGCTGTCTCTCTTTCGCTATTTCTGGAATGTTTAGTCGCGCCTCTGTGAAGTTCTGAAGGCGTTGCCCCTGGCAACCGATAGCGTCTCCTACCATCATGGCCGACCAGCTCAGACCCCGCCCAAATCGGCACGTGACTCCTCACTCTCAATAGACGAATCCGACGAGCGTTCTGTGTAGGCTGCCATCTTGTGGCGACGCCATTACTGAGCTGTTACCGGTATGTAAACAATCCTCCGTGATAGACTGTGGTGATAACGCACCCTCGATGACAGCTCTATGTGACAGCTACAGCCAGGCAGAATGACTTGTTGGGTTGATGATGTTTGACAGTAGCCTCCAGTCACAGATGAAGGTACAAACGATCTTACAGATTATTTATGAAAATAGCTTGGCAAGCTAGCTAGGCTAACGTTAGCTAACGAGGAAATTATAAAAAGATCTGTCCATTTGGCAACAATAAATAAATGAATGACATCAAATAAACGAATTCATGTTTTTCATTTGTGTCCATCATTTATCTCATTTTTACATTGCAAAAGGCAAGGGTAAGGTAACGTACAGCTAGAAAGTATACATAATATCGACCAATTAGTGTTTTTAAACCATGGAAAGAGGTCAATATAACAGCAGGAGAACAATTATGTCACATATTGTTACATTTAGCTCAGGAAAGCCATTGAATGACCATAGCATGTTAATTGAATAGAAAAAATAGCTAGAGAGGAGATTTTGCGGAGGACTATATTACATATTTATTATATATTTTTTTTACTTATGTCATTAAATAATTGTTATTATAGCAAAAAATGCATATTTAATTTAATTTATTTAAAAAAAAAATCTGTCACAGTCAAGCAAATCAAACATTAACAACAGACATAACAGTACTGTTACTAACGTTACTACCCCAATGCGCCCCTTCTGTTGTTTTAAAGGTATTCACGAGTATTTTCTCCTTCGCCTGGCATCCGATGATTTTTCAAAATGCCAACATGTTTTCCCACTTCGACATTATAAAAGTTGTAACGTTAGTGACAGTCGTAAATCGCGGGCTGTTTATTCCAGTGGACGCAAGTTGCAAATAAAACAATAGGAGGCAATGGCGCAACGCTACCCAGCAACAGCTCAGTAATGGCGCCCGCTTACTTCCGGTAGTTTCGCCGGATTCGTCTATAGAGTATTGTGAGAGATTGAGTAAGCGAGTGTACCTGCATTTACAGTAGATATAGCATCCTCCTTCAGCTCAGTCCTATATTCCTAATAAAAATCCGTTTGAATGTCGGCTGCGATATCTTGAACTTTTAACAGTTAAGGGGTTTTCCCGTGCCCTGACACGCTTGCTTCTCCGTGTTCACAACAAGTTTCAGTCCTTTCAATATAGAAGTCTTCTCTACTGACTGACTCGCTCATAAAGAGAGTCTTTGCCGCCATCTAATGGCGAAATAATGCAAAAAACACAATAGTCAGGGACTATTTTTTCCAGCGGAAGGAAGGCTTTTAGTGATTTTACTTCATGAAAGTTGCATTGATACATATTTTTTTGGCTTTAATATTTGTATTGTGTGGTAACCGTTGTATAAAAGCAATAAGGTAGCCTACTCAAGGTATATCGTGTATATCGTGAATAAGTCACGGCTGAAGGGTTTGCAGACACTACACTTTACATTGCTTACCTATATCATATTAGGGGTGTCACAATATTTCGCAATTTTGTAAAAAAATCCAGCAGCGTCTTTCTAAAAATTCTCTTCCACTGATTCATTTTCCAAAAAAAGATCAAACTAAATCAACAAAGTTCATCAAATGCTGTGACAGCCCTACATGATATCATGTATGTTAATGTGATTTGATTAAAATGCCATTCAATTTACATAGTGTCATTGGTTGCATGTCCCGGAGTTTGAGATATGCTAAAACTGCTCTTTGCATTGTCTTTTACTGAACTGAGAAGCTCCTTGGCAACTTACAGCAAAATGACCTTTAAATCGCAGTGAAACAAATCCAGGCGGAAGCTGCTAGGAAGGACACTTTGGGATGGGAAGGAAGGGGGGAAGACTCATTGAGCTTTTTGAGCTAGCTCTGTGTCTCCTCTAATTAGAGATGCTTTTTGCAGGAAAAAACCATTGTGAACTGAAGCGCAGGATGCTAGCAGGCTTTAATGGGACCCGAAATGCCAGTGTCACCGCCTCAAGCTTGTGAGACGCTTTGACTCATCGCAGATATTCCTCAACAGAAAGCACTTGAGTTTAATTAATTGCTCAATCCGTCTGAGATGAGCGATGGGAGATGATGATTTCCTCGCGAGTAAATGAATGGTTAAATAGGATGAGCAGCGCGGCGTCCACACCAAAACAACAGCACAGATGTTGTAACTAGACGAGTGCGGCAGAGAAGCCGACTGCAGTGCCATCTGATCATCGGCCAGGTGTCTTCTGGGTCAAACGGAGAGTGTGACCTCTTGATGATTAGTAAACACAAAGCATGGCCCGAGAACAGGTGCGCTCGGGGGAGGGGGTGATGAGGTATTGACGGTGTTGTGGCCCTGAATTTTAATTGGGTCATTTTAGGGTGCTATTATTTTACTGCCACGTCTCATATTATTCATTGTACAAAATAAAAATTATGTGATTATTTACTCTTCCTAATTCTATTCAAAACCTGCATGGATTCCTTACTTCGGTGTAGTAAAAAAAAGAAAGAAATGTAAGTAAATCAAAGTGAATGAGAACAGATTCACTTCTAAAATGACAATTAAATCATAGTAAAGCACTATAAAGGTAGTCCTTCTCTACATTCTAACACCGTGTCCTAACCAGACTCAAGATAAATGGGATCTTTTTCTTTTTTGTCCTAAGTAGCTGTGACTGACAGGGGATTTAATTGATTTCTATTTCTGCAATGCTGTGGTTGACAGCTCAGTTACTGATTCTGTTTTGTATGACAATAAAATGCTTTCATTTGAATTTGTATATCATTGTGCATGACTTTAATTATCCACAATGAAAAATTTACATCAGATCTTGAGTAAACAAGTATATATCGTGACAAAAACTGTTTTGGTTACTAATTATGTGTTTTGAATAATGTTAATCTGGGTTAATTTTTTGTGAATTTTGATTAAGTACCCATCCATTTCGTTGCGAGTGCTAGACAGTAGAGAGCCCGCCCACACACTCTTCTGATTGGCTGTGATCTGTGATTCACTGAAATCTGATCACATGCTGTCTGGTTAGGACAAGGTCTTCTGAAGCCAGCAGTATTTTATTTATTTTTTTGAGTAGCTGATATTTAAGTCATTACTTACTGATAATCTTGCTGATCTCCTAAATATCAGTTGTACTTCCAGAATGGTGCGGCATAAATTAATTTTCAAAGAATATCAACTTATTTTTCTATTCCTTGCATAAACCTATTGTATGGCTTCAGAAATCTTTGAATATATAGGGTGCAAGTTGCTTTTATGGTGTTTTATGGTCACTAACTCATGGCAGTTCATTTCTATTGTACATTTTGGCGATTTGGTGGCTATATTGTATGAATTCGAAGAATCTCATTTGTACGTTTTTCCTACAATCTTACACCAAAGTGATGGTTATGTTTAGGGGTGGACCTTCATGCTCACTCTTTTTTTCTTTTCTAAAAATGATTCAATTTCACATCATACAAATTCATACGGAATTGCACCTCGTAAAATAGTAATGTTTTCCTGTGAGACAGTTCATTATATGCTTTCACTGTATGGACAAGAGCAATGTTAACCTTCTTTAGAACATCTCTTTTTTGATTTCTTGAGTGACTTGTGGGTGAGAAGGCACAGCTTTCTTATTTGGGGTGAATCATTCTAATAAATAACTTGATGTGTTTGTATGAACTGTTTGAAATCAACATCCCTGTGCAGTGCTAATGCAGACGAACTGTACCAGGAAAGTAAGGTGAGCTATTTAATAAGTATTTTAGGGCCCCAAATTCGTCTATGCAGCTCAGAACTGGGGCACATCAGTTCTAAATTCATCATGTATCCAGAGATATCTGGACCTTTGCACCAGTACTGCAGGCGCTCTATCCAGACCCTAAGGACCCAAATGGGGCATCCATCCTCCATCATGCCCTGCTCCTTATGTGCTACAAACCCCGCAAAAACAATACAAATCAGCACTCTTTCACTCATGTAGGCCAGCCATTTTGCTTGGAGTTTCACATGCAACTAAGAGGACTTACCTCTGTCTGTGTCATAGAGGTAGACAAACTTGTCCCACTTGTAGTGAGACAGGAGACTCAGGACGGCGCCCTTTAGAGGAGGGCGCATCTGGATGACGAACTGCACGTCCGAGTCGATGGGGTAGCTGGGAGTGACGAACGAGGTGTGGAGAGCCCCGCAGAAGGAGGTCAGCGTGTTCATGGACTTCTTGTCATAGAAGCCGAAGATGGCGTACACCCCTCTGGAGAACTGCGAACAAACTGGAATCAGAACGAGACCAGTTTTAGTTTGTTCATGACCAAGTTACAGTACAAACAACTTCATAATTCTACACCAATCCTACAAAATGGAATCGGATGATCTTGGCATGTGAGTAATTGCAATAATTGGAAAATCTGTACAAACATGGAAATTTGTTTTGACTGCATGAATATGAGCGGAGAAATAATTGCATTATTTCCAGGAGATGAAAGTGCTGCGTTGCGTCTGACAGTGAGAACCCATCAATACACTCTTGCCTTAAACAAAACACTGTCTGATTGGCTGTTCCTTATTCTCCCAAAACACTTGAAGCAAATGAAGCATAATTATGCACATCTCTATGAACCAAGAATAATCTCATTACCGACACGGGTACAAAGCTGTTTGCGGAAAACCTCTGCTCATCTGTGTTACAATATTTAGCCAAGGGCAACAACATGGCTAGTTTTGCATGCAAGAAATAAAATGAATTTATGATCGATATATAACCCTTAAATGATATTTACAAATGTTCACTGTGACAACAGATTTAGACTTTTACAAACAAATACGTGGCTAAATTAACAACGTTATCAAGATAGTGAAGAACCCTGGAGAGAAAACCAGCATCCGGTAACACTTTAGAATACGGTTCCTTCGTTAATGAATAACTACACAGGAACAAATGAGTAACACAATATTAACAATCTAGTAACTACTATTAACTAACAAGAAATTCTTATTAACAAATTAGTAAGTAATAGTGCACAGATGAAAGTGGTAGTTCACTATTACTAATCAATAACTACTTTTTTTGAATGCTTCCCAGAGAACTACTGTAAGAATCATGGTAACTAACTAGTAATTACTCAAGTGTTACTACATACTTCTAAAGGAATTACTAATTCTTTTAAGCTTTTGAGGTTTTTGGTGAAGTTTTAGATAGTAATTCCCATAGAAGTATGTAGTAACACTTGAGTCATTACTAGTTAGTTACCATGATCTTCACTTTAGAATACGGATCCAAATAATTTGTTATTCCTTTAGAACTATGTAGTAACACTTGAGTCATTACTGGTTAGTTACCATGATTCTTACATGAAAATCCTAAAGTGTAGAATCTTCTAATCCTTCACAAGATATTTGCACACACGTATATGAGCTAGGAGACATAAAAAAAACATATTTTTTTGCGAGGTAGGTTAAAAAATAAAATCACTGTATGTATATGGTATTTGGATGGCTGATAACTCAATATGTTCCAGCCGTCACCGTGACTCTGGCCAATTTTCTGGCATTCCTCTGGACTGGCACTGAATCACTACAGGACAAGTAAGGTCCCGACAACTGCATTTAAAAAGCTCTCTCTCTCTCGCTGCTTTATTTTAAAGGGGCTTTTAATGTAGCAGAGACATTTTACGTGTTTCATTTCAATTTCAATTAAGAAAATACTGACCTATGAATGTCATATTGGAAGTAGACATTTGTACTTTTAAAAGCTATGAAAAGTATGTATGAATTACTGACGTTAAATATAAATATCGTGCAATTAATTTGTTAGCCATTTGTAGAGATGTGAAAAGTTTTTATGTTCTCCTAACAATTTGGACGTGTGACTAAACTCTCTGAACAGCGTAGCTCTGATGTCTTGGTAATGGTTGTGGGGAGTAGTGCTTGATCTCAGACAGACCCCTCACTGCTGTTCAATGGCTGTCTGACACATGCTGCACTCAAAAGCTCAAGCTCCAACCTGATTGGTCCATTAGACTCAGATGGTGTAGTTGAGGGATCAGCCATCAGGAGCTAACAGGCTCACCAGTCAAACCGGGACCACTAATTAATCCAGCAGCACTCCATTGGTATCAAGGATTTCGTATTTACCCAAAGCCCAAACATAACATATAAACTGCCTGTTCTTGGCTTGAATAAGCTACTAAATGGACCAGATCTTATGCTGATATCAAAAGTCTAACTAGGCCAGAGTCCAAAATCCCTGTCTGGTCTATTGCTCTAGAAGATGGCATCTCAACAGCTGGACATTCATGCAGCTGCAATACCCTGGCATGTATGTGTGATAACAGGCCTGCAGCGGACTGACAATTACCCTTTGAATGGGGCTAGGTAAGTTGCCCGTCTCCTACTGGCTCTGCTGGTTTGCAGGATTTCCTTTAGTTTACTCCTAATTTGGGCCAGTTATGACACAGCCTTTGTCCTCAGGGATAGGAGCTGGCTGCTTCCCTTCCATCAGTTGTCCTGGACTTATTAGGACAGGCTTTGAACAAACTCAAACCAAATACATAAATTATGTCAGATGCCTTTGCTTGCAATCGTCTCTCAACCCCTACGCTTACTCGTTTCAGGCCTGGCACCTTTCTCTTCCTGACTATCTCAATATCAGTTGGTTTTAAGACTAAGGCTGTTTTTTTCCAAAGCACACAAGTAGTTTAATCTCTAAATCGCTTTGCCAAAAGAATCATTATCTAAGCAGTACATAAATTGTGCTACTTAAATTAGCAGCATTGGACTCCCCATTAAACCACATTACTTGCAATTTAATCCGCTTTCACAGTTAAACGGCAAAAAAGACAAAATAACCAATTGGACAAAAATAATAATTGGACAATATGAATGTATGTGGTCGACAATATTGATGCAACTGGATTAATGCAAGACAACTGTATGCTATATTCCAGAATTAAACGTTTTTCATGTGCAGGCTTCATGATAGGCTTGAATTTACAAAACAATGACGATTGACAATAATTGACAATTGATTATAACTATGAATATGAGACCCTGCATGAACTTTCTGAGGTAGAATGGACGTTTTGATGGAATAGACTTTTAATGGAGGGACATAAATGTCTCCGGTTTTATTAAAATATATCTTCATTTGACTTTTGAAAATGAACAAATAGGTCTTATAGGTTTGGAACGACTTAAAGGGTGGGTGAGAATTTTTTTTTTTAGGTGAACTGTGCCTTTAGGATTATCCAAAGGGAAGGGTTTGCAACATTTGAGTGCAAAGGTCCTTGCACACTGAGTCCGTAATTTTCGTCCAAAATGTTCGCATGTTAAAAAATAAATACGACCTCATGTTGTGTCAATCACGTTTACACACTGCCTCCGAAACTTTCGTCCGTAATCGGATCGGGTTCGATTTTCGGCATTTTTCGCATCAGTAGCAAGCATTTTGAGAGGTGTTTTGACAATTTAGAGCCACCGTACAAGCGAACGCCAAAATCCAGAACTGTACAAGATCAATTGATTCACGGAAATTGGTGGTCTTCTTTTTAATATGTGTCTCCAGTATTGCTAGCAAAGCATCAAACATCCTGAAGTAAACTTTGAATCTCTCTGGATAATCCCGCAGAGGTGGAACTCTCCTAACTCTCTACGCAATTTTAGGATTGGGTCGACCCAATATTTCCTCTTTCTTTTTCTCTTTTTAAGAAGAGAGAGGACAACAAAATCATCCTCACATCTTGAAGGCTCCATTTTGTATTGTTTTGCGGATTTTTTCGCAACGGATAAATTAATACGCATCGGAATCAGTGTGCAAGGTTTCTGTGCTTGATGAATTTTTAGGATGACAAATACGAAAAAACGCATTCGAAATTTTTGGACTCAGTGTTCAAGGACCTTGACTGAGTGATTGAGTGATTGAGGCCCTTCTTGAACATTCTTGAACGTGAAGAACAATGTTCGTACTACTGGTCTTGCCTAATTCCTTAAAGTAATTCCATGAGATTAAGACGAATCTCAGTGCTTGGACTCAATATAAACCCTGTTTTGAAGTGCGAGCATCGCCTCATTGCTTTTCATTACGCAGAGAGTCCTGGCATGTCACGTCACATCTCGATAACATGTTTACTCTGCTGGGCGAGGGGCATTCAGCTCAGGGAACAGTGCTGAGCAATGTTAACCACAGCTCGCTCAATGGCTGAAGGATCCTTCCTCAGCCCCTCCATCTTTACCTTCTCACCCCCGAGCAACTAGAGGTCTCATTACCGGGTATTCGTCAAAACGTGCCTTCGTTCTGCTAATCAGGATGCTCTCTGCACTGCAGCGGGAACAATGCATTTCCACATGCCTGGCTGCTCCGGATGACCGTGAGGCCACTGGTGTTGAAACGATAAGAGCCATTAGAAAAGGCTCGGTCCCGACGGCTGCGTTTCGGACTGAAATAATGTAATCGCAGTGTCATGCACTTGAAGCCATCTTTCACCGCCATGATTGTACATGGCCCAGAGACCTAGAACACATCGCTGCAAATGTCAGAGTCGATCATCCAGCTTTCGGTATTCGCTGTCCTCTTCTGTCCTTAGTGCTCTCTCTCTCTTCTTGTTCCGCCGCTTCTGCTATTCCAGCCACCCCTACAAACACTTCCCCCCAAACACAACGCTCTCACAGGATGATAGTCCTCTGGGGGTTTGAGCAAGTAATTGTATCTGCTCTTGTGAGGAGACATGTGAAGTCCTTCAAACTGTTTCTGAAAACAAGAATCCCCGTCCTCCTAAAGAAGCGTGTAATTGTGATTTGTCTATGAAAGGCAAATACTTTCAGATTCCACATCCTCTTGCATGCACAGACATGTATTTTTGAGCTGAATTTATCGAACTGACCACAAAACAGTGCTGCTGCCTCCTATAAGCAGAAAACAGAGCTTGCATCTCTGTTGCTCAAAAGAAAAATTATCTGCGGGATCTTTTATGCTGTCAAGCTTGTAAATAATTACAATTTCTTTTCTAAATATTTCATTGTTCTATTCTGACCCCCTGCAACAACACAACACTGCTTAGGGCACTCATTTGGCCAGCAGCGGCCCTGCATGAAACTAATGGCCATTTCATAACGTATCCTCTGTCCTTTGGCCATTTCAGATCTGGAGCATCAGTTAGCCTTCAGATGGCATTGTGGCTGTTTATGGGTTACAAACTGGCTCACTATGATACATAAGTAGCAATTTGGACTGCATACTATACATAGGCAGCATTCCAGCCAAAATAAAACCCCATACTTGACGGATTTATAATGTCTACATAGGGCATGAAAATCCTAAAACTCCATAGAACATAGGAACTCTTCACGGTCACTCAAGCACAGGACACAAACAGGAGGGTAAGATGGGGTAAGAAGATATTTCTTGTGTATCGAGGACCAGGACCACAAGTAATGGGGTAAGAAAGCCTCTTTGAATAATTTGAAGTGCTTAACTCATATCTATATACGTTTAAAAGTAAAATGCTAATTTTTCTTAAGAGGGATATCTTCCCCTTCTTACTCTGTTTCTCACAGGAGACTAACGCTTACAGCTGTATGTAACAAAGTTTAACGTTAGTACATATTGCACACAAATATACAGCAAAAAATCATGGTCCTAGAATTTGGATAAAACAATATGTAGTTTACATTTAATTATTTTCAATAGCCTCTGCGTCAGGAGTGTGCCTAGTTGAACAATGCTCTGAAGGAATGCATCCACAAAGGTTTAGAATAGAGTTATCATGTCTTGCTCCCCTGTCCAAGGGTCATGACTCACCACACCAATACCAACTCCCCAAACACACACACACAATGTACCATAACTCTTCTCTAGACCCTTCAACCTCACGTGACATCTGCAATTGGTGTAGACAATGACTAATCAGCTGGTCAATATCATGGTTATGTCTCCTGATCTTTGTAAAAAAAATGACATTTACAATTTCATAACCCAAATGCAATCATTTCAGCCTTTGTGTGTTTCAGAGAGAGACCACATTTTTACCTTATTCCAGTTCGTGGTGAATTAATTACAAGAACTGTTTCAGATAGCAGTTGTTGGAGACCTTTAATAGGTCAGAATGACAACTACATTGCAAATTCCATAAAAAATTCATTGCATTTATGAAGTATACAAAAATACAAAATTTAAGAAAATGATTTCCACAATGTTTTCTAAGCTCACACATTAAATAAAATTCTGTCATTGTGTATTCATGTCATTCCAAAATCAGATGACTTCCTTCGTTCTGTGAAACACTAAACGCGATGTTTATAAGAATTCTCACACTGTTATTTTTCATTCAATGAAAGTGAATGGTTACTTGGGGCTATCAAGCTTAAAAAATAGCAAAGCATCATAAAAGTGCCCTTCAGAACATGACAGCTATGCAGCTTGATGGTAACATAAATCTGAATCCAATTATTAAAGGTGAACTGCGTAATTTCACCCCAAGCTTGTGGTTAATCCAGAGGTCGAGAGGTCGACATGTCGAGCCACTCAAGCAAAACAGAGCAATGTTTTGAAAGAATAGATCCATAGTGCCACAGTGCCTACACTCTTAAGTCAACCTACGGATGACTTACTTATAGCTGTCTCTGCCCTTTAAACAAGGATAGAACAAAGTATTCTGACTTCCAAAGACTGCATACATAACTGATATCTTTCCCTGTTAGAAAAAAAAAAAACAGTCTCTACATAAAAGAACAACCCAGTCTCATCCCAAGACGTCATATGACTGACGCTTTTGACCATACGTCAACATCCGACGTTTTAGGGTACCCTTTAACGTCAGTTAGATGACGCTATCTAATCCTAAACCTACCCCAGACCTAAACCTACCCGCGTCATCTAACTGACGCTAAAGGTAAAGCGTCAGTTAGATGACGCCCTAGGATCATCATCTAACTGACGTTAAAGGGTACCCTAAAACGTCGGATGTTGACGTATGGTCAAAAGCGTCAGTCATATGACGTCTTGGGATGAGACTGTGTTAAAAAGAACATAGAAGTAATGACCACCTATTCCAGCAAATAAGAATTGTGAACAAACTGTTAATTCACTTAAGCATTTTCGGCAATCCACTGTTGTCGCAGTATTTTTCTGTTCCTGCTAGAATCCAACAAATCATCCATTCTCCACAGAGGAAATGTATTACAAGGGCAATGGTTGCAACAATCTCCTTCTACTTCTTCTCCCCCTTGGGGGTTTATGACTGGGGTTGATGCATGTACAGCTTATGATATTCTGTAATTGGATTTTCAGAAAGCTGTTGACAAAGTCTCCCACAACTGCCTAATCCCCAATCAGCAGTGCAGCACTGAGCATGTTCCCATAGCTGGGTAGAGAGCAATGGAAGCATGCAGCCCAGAGATGCCATTGTAATATGGCATGAGGGGGTGCTGTGGATTTACTCTAGCATTTGACAAAACAGCGCATTTTACAGGGCATGTAATAAAAACAGCCAATCTCAAGGAAGCACTAGGGAGAACATGCTATCATGTAACCTAACTCACATCTACTAGATAGTGTATCAGGTAATGAAGCCAGTGAAAGTCCACTGACACTGAGAACCAATTACTCTTTCCCATAGACCGATGATAATTATCAGGAAGCTATACTAAACTTACCTTACAAAACACATGTTAGTAGTATCATGGTGTCAGATGGCAATATTATGGTACTGAATAATTATTTTCATGTACCATGGTATTTATATGGTAACTTTAAATTGTACCCAAATAATTGCCAAGAAATCATGGTATCAGCACTGTACAGTTTCAAAACTATGCTACCATTTAGCTATGCTTAGACATGCTTAATATATGTAGCTATATACCAAACAATGTGCTAATTCACTCTAAAGAATCATTAACAGTTGTAAACAGGGCTTGACATTAACACCAAATGCAGGTGGATTACATGCAGTGGCGTGTAGTGCAGTCACTGCTACAAGCCACTTTGGCGGGTTGAATTTTATATGTAATATACATATTTTTCAGTTGTAGTCTTTTAAAAAGGCATCTGAAATAATAAACTAGGTGCTGTTAGTGTTGTAAAAATATAGATTTTTCGATACATTTTGATAATTGATTCTTAAATATCTGAAATGCTTCCAATACTCATTTTCTCTCATTACTAAATTAAGTTCTTCCTTGGCGAGTATTAAACACAGTCAGTTAGGTTTTAAGTGAGTGTAAACAGTTGAGAAAAGAAAACGCACGTGTAACAGTAATGGATCCGTGCGTCAAGAATTAAAGTGACAGCAGCCTAATATACCTGCCGCCAAATTATGAGATAATATTAAAAATATCTAGAGGATATGGCAAGTTTTTCACCATGGTATCAATGTCAAAATTGTGTCCAGTGAAAATACTGAGTGGCTAGTTACTTTGGAAAACCACTAGCCACAGTGGCTCGTGAGCAAAAAAAGTTAATGTCAAGCCCTTTTTTAAAACTACTGTATTTCAAAAAAGGTTGCAAAATGCTGTGTGAAAATTTACATTTTCAATAAGCAAGTGCTTCCTTACTGATCAGAAGCTGTCTGAAATCACAGAATGACGCACTCTTACATGCTTGTTTGTTGTAGGAAAAAAAAGTTTTCTGTCACGTACACAAAAAGCAGAGACCTTGGACTCAGTATTTCTAGCGTATCATGCTAGTCGCCCCCATAGCAGGAGCTGGAGTGGGCAGCGAGCCTCGTTGAGGAGAGAGAGCTCAGGGGAAGTCGTCAAGGAGGCCATTTGCAAATCGCCTCTTCCTCTGGGTAACTTAGCTGCAGTTTCCAAGAGAGGCCATTTTCAAAGGGGAGAGACGAGAACTGTGGGTGGTATGTGTTTCAACTGGGTTTCTTGTAAAGCAGGATGAAAAAATGGCAGCTCAGATGCACCATTCAGTCTCTCTCTTTCTGTGCTTTTCTCTTTTTAGAGGCAGCTCACTCATATCACCCACATATCTATCCATCACGGCCTCCTCCACATCACCGATACTAACCTGCAAACCACTGACCAGCTCTTGTAATATAGCTTTTACCATAGAGGTGTTCTCAAATGATATATAGGAATTCATGACAAGCAATGCCTGATAAAAACTCAATCCCAGCATGAAAGGGATTTGCATTGTTTGCTTGATTACTGGCATGAATTTAAAGCAAGTCTCCCAAGGCACTCTCTTTCAGCTCTGGCGTTACTGTCCAGAATATCTAAACAGGCCACGGGTGGGAGGGGAGAGGACTCTTTAACCTTGAAGCTATCATGTAAAGAACGCTCTATGCTCCTCTCTGCCTTGCTCTCAAGCCTACTTTCGGTCTTAAAGAGCAAAGAGTCCACTTTCCTATCTCAGTTTTCAGGAGTCCTTACTGAGGTTGTAATGCTAAAGCAAAGAGGGCCTACTTCATTACAGGCTGAGCCTCAGAATCCCTTTATTTCAGAGCTTGGCAGTATGAATATATCTCGGCATTTCTTATGCCTCGCCTGCAGGCAGCCCGCAGATGTGCCTTCTAGGAGCGGCTCAGTGACTTGAGGTAAAGTACCCAAATACCATGAAAGAGATGTGGGCAGCATCCCAATTTGCATGCCACTACTACACACTAAAGTACTTTGCTGATGATGGGAACGTACATGCCCTACCCTGACCGTTAACTAGCCCTGAATTTGAGAGACAGTCTCCAGCCCTAATCCAACCAATCAGAACCAACTTGTTGAAAACCACTGCAAGCAGAAATCCACACTCTTTGAAACATTTCTCCCAGCTCTCCTCCAAATCTATCTCAGTGCTATATAGCACTAATAGTATGTAAATTGGGAAGTCAAAGTCATCGGTGGGGTGAGGATGCAGTCGGCAGAGCTCTGAATCCTCTCATCTCTGACACTGGCCTTCATTAAATGCTCGCACATCCAGCAGATCCTAGAGCCTGTGATACCAGTGGGCTGCACAGGGAGGAACGAAAGACAGTAATAGAGATAGAGGAGGCGGTGTGTTCACAAGAAGCTGCAGTCCAGCGTGAACAGCATTGGAGATGTGAGCGATGAGGAAAGAAACACACAATGCCTATGAGAGGCCCAACTATTACCCGAGGGGCCGTCGGGTTAACGCAGGGTCAGGGCCACAAAAAGGGAGAACACAGGTGACGGAAGTGGCGTCTACTCGAGCGCTGAGACAGCCAGAGTTTCAAAGCCGCTGACTTGAACAGAAGGGAGAGTCTGTGCTGCTTATTTTGCGCAACCAAGTTTCCAGGTCGCCCAAGCCAGCACAAAAGCACAATGACAGGCTTAGGAGCCATTGTCCCTTTTCAAATGTCTTTAAACAGTGCTTCACTTCTGACAGATCACATTTTTTCCCCTTTCTTTTGCCTTTCCAAAAAGAGGACTTCTGAGGCAAACGCACCATCGGGAGGTTCAAGCATGGAATCGCTCCAGATTGTCTTTTCAGTCTGCAGCTGGACGGGATTAGGGATCATCTCTGCCTGGGGTGAACTTTCTGATCCACTTGCAAGCCTAACAAGAAAACAATCCAGCTGAGGAACTTGGGGGAAAGCAGTGAGAGCCCACACAAAGGAAGAGAGAGAGAGAGTTATAAATCAGAGCCATGTGTCAGGCCTTGCATTTGCAGATTGACTTGAGAGTGACTTAATATTTCATTGGTTGTCACACAAACAGCCACGGACACATAACGGCAAGCTGAGAAGTCTTCCTATTGAATCTACCCACAGCTTTTGCTTGCTGATGCGTGAACTAGCGAGAACAACTGCTCAAATGAACCATTTCCAAAGTAGCATGGAAAGAACATGGATGAGAGAGCAGAAATCATGATTGTTTAACTCACGGAATTGGTTAGGGTCAGTGCAGCACTACCACAAACTCCAACAAGCAGTAAGAAAAGGATAATGTACAGGCAAAATAAACCTAGACAGGGTGATCTGGAAGTAGCACCATCATGTGATCAAACATGTTCTTTGTTATATTCAGCTAGATAACAGCCTACAATAATGCAACACTGTTGTAGGCAGTATTATTCCACTCCATTTCTACAACTGACACAGGAATCAATAGAAATGTTATCAAAATTACAACACAGTTGGATTGGGGGTTCTATAATAGTGAAAATGTCAATAAAGAGCTAGAATATCAAAATGCTGGATGTTATTGATGTTCTGCTTTCTGTTTTTTTTTTCTGAAAGCAGACTTTAGCTAGCGAATCTTGATCAATTTGACCAGTACATATGACACCTCAGTTAAAGATCAATGTGAAACGATGATACCCCTACACTTGATAACACTCCTCTTGGCCAGCCCTACTTTGAGTCAAACTACTGCCGGCTGCATTAACCTGTGTTATTGTGCTTGATGGTGCTTTAAACCAATTAAGCATTTTATGATTTGCTGTATGTACTGTAACTGAGAACAGTGGGGGCACTTATCTTAAAGCAAGACTTCAGAGAATCTTAGCCTAAAAGGATAAACACCAACAGCTTGTTTGAATTACAGTACATTTCTTTGCACAAACCAGAGCTATTTGGCATTGACGGTGCTCCTAAGGTAAACTAAAAGCTTGGAATGATAAAATATACATTTAGGCCCGGTTCCACAGACAAGGCTTAGATTAAGCCAGGATTAGGCCTTAGTTTAATTAGGACAATTAAGCATATTTTATAAATATGCCTTAGAAAAGAACATTACTGCTGTACACATTTTACTCTAAATTGTAATGTGCACTCATGCATAAGCTGTGTGTACTGTGAAAAGCGCTGTACAAATGAATGTGAATGTGAATTGAAGTGAATTGAATATTGAAACAAAACAACCCAGACGGCAACATGGTGTCGGCCCAGCTGCGGTCCACATCTGGTACACATGGATTTCAGATGTGGGCCGGATCTGGGCCGACACTAGACCCCATTTACACCTGGTATTAAAATGAGATCTGTATCTAGATAAGTTATCCGGATAAGAAGTGTTCTGATCTTACCTTTGCGTTTACACCTTGTATTTTTAATGCCTTCTCGTTATCCACATTGAGTTCGGATCTCTGTCCTCCAGAAAAAAAATGACAAAAAAAATGACGTTTGGCAGGTATGAATGCCATCAGGTCGTACGGATTACGTTTACACCTAGTAAAGATCCGAACACAATGCGAGCCAGACTACCTCCAGATGTGGTCAGGCAGATCCGATCACAATCCGATCACAACGTATTTACACCTTGCATTAACATGCGTTTTTTATTATCCGGATAACTTATCTGGATACAGATCGCATTTTAATACCAGGTGTAAATGGGGTCAATGTTGCTGTCTGGGAATGGCACTGATACATTTTAAGATATGTCAGTGGAAGTTGCTTTCAGTTAAAATAGGCCGTGAGACAGAGGCTCAGAGGCAAAATTGGTACCATTTTGAGGGATTAAACCGCATGGTGATTTTTGTGTAGGTATATGACCCTGTATTTGAAAAATGTGTGATAGCATTAGATTCAAGATAGTTTTTGGTTACGGAGGACGATTTTCAAACATATGTCAAGAAAAAAGATAAATTAATTTATCTTTAAATAAATTTAAAATTTTATAAAATTTTATAAATTTTTATAATTAAAAATTATATTTTTTTTTTTATACATTTTTAAAATGATAAAAGGATCATTTTTTCTCTCTTGTAGTCACTGAACACCTTACCTTGAGGTAGGATGATATAAGTGTTGATTTATAATGAAAGCTACCATGGATCGGATGCTATCACACATTTTCCAACACTAGAGATGTGTACCGTCATGAAAATCAAAAACAAATTTAATCCCTCAAAACGGTACCGGTAGCCCAAATTTGGGGTCCCGTCTCATGGCCTAAAACAGCTCAAACATGCAGTTTAGTCTGGGACTAGCTTAAGCCTTGTCTGTGAAACGGGGGGTTTATGTTCTATTTGTAGTTAGCTGGTGGAAGGCTGCCTTCTATGCATGGGCCATGAATTATCGTACATCATATTTCTGGCCTCTACATGTAAGATCTTGGCAGGTGTTGTTGCAGACACAGGAAATGTGCTAATCTTGTCCATTTCAGCACATTATATCCTTGGAAAGCTAGTAGATTTATATGGTTACGCTAGACCAAACCTTCACTTCCTCCCTAATGATGTCATCTTTCCTGCAGGGCAATGGTTTAAATGCTCTCAGTGGCCTTGGGATCGGTGGGATCAGTTTTCAATCCGGGGATCTTCATTAATCTTGACAGGGTCTGGAGACGTATGTGTGTTCTCCACACTGAGGCTGCTGAAAGCTTGCCAAAATCATGTTCCATAATAAACTTGGGATGGGAACCATCTGAAAGCTTGTCCTAGTTCTACACGCTCCGTTCAAATGAGACTTTTGTCATCTTTTGTGCCTTTCCTCTGCTTCCTAAATACATGCTCCACAAAGCCATAGCAATGAACAATAGAGGGGTCCTGGTGCACCAGAGTAGATTATAGAAAAATATGCACACAGTTAACTGATTTCCATTATTCCCGGAGAGCAGCTGAAGGCAACGGAGTGTTAAATGTAGTTGAAGACATCACTCTGACCTTCAGAAGCACAACACAGCTGAAACACCGGCCTAACAGGTGGCTGGGAGAGAAAAAATACAGAACGGGCTGAAAATACATCAGAAAAAAAAGATGTGCCGAACAGTACAGAAATCCCCAATTCTGTAATTACTGATATTATAAAGTATGGGAACGTCTCAAACGAATCAAGATTTGTTTTTAAACAGGCTAGGAATAGGGAACTGTTTTGAAGTAGTCAGGTAGGTGAGAGTGGGGAATGCTTGAATGTGTCCAAACATTAAATTTTGAAATACATAATATATCCTTAAACTGTGTATATTCGTTGTCACAACCGAACAACAGCAGATTACGTTATAACATCAAAACATAGATTTTTTTTTTAAATTTTGTGCATGATTTGACTTAACAATACAGTACTTATGACACGGCTCTGTGGAAGACTTCCATCCAGCAGTATGTTATTATACCCCAATAACACCCGGTAAAACTGATAATGCAGACCCATCAGGGTAACTCGCAGAAGTCTGCGCTTTAAGCTTGCTAGGAACAGTTTTTCTCTGTGGAAGTTTTGCGTTTGGTGAGCTAATCAAATATTAAAACTCAAATCAATATTTTGTGTACAGTTATTTTATTAAGTCATCTCTTGTTTCATACTAACGCAGCTGCTGCCATTTTGCAATGATCGTTTTGTACACTGAAATGGATTATAAGATGAACAGTAAATATATATATAAATTATTTTTGTGGTGAAATGCAGTTTAATAAGTGGTATGACTGTACCGTATCCCTTAAATGACCGTCTAGTTTGAACTTGCCACTTACTAGCAACTGCTCTCTCCCTTTTAAGAGCTAATAAAATTTTTCAACTCAAGTCAATATTTACTTATGTGGCAAGTAGCCGTGTAATAAGCAGGATCCCCCTGTCTGGGTTTATTCTGCGATAACTATCGGCTGGATGTACATTATCCCTTACTTAATGTTGTGCCAACACCCATCACCCCATTTTAACCAAAACTAGTAAACATTTAACTCAAAAGAGCAAATAAAATGTAAATTGTCATGCTGGAGTACTCAGAAATGAGAGCCAGAGGATCCAACTGCAGTTTTTAATTAACATAATAGCAAACACAAACAACACATGGAAACCAGAAAACCATGGAATTGAGTAAACCGACAAAGAAGGACAAGAGCTGACAAACACAAGGGTTTACAGACATTAATAAGGGAATGACATGGGAATAACATGACAGAAATGCATACAGAAAGCAAGATATTTCTAGCTCTTTACATTTATGAAAAGGTGTGTGGGTACAACAGGGCTAAAGGACACCTTAAGAAAAAATGCTTTTCACTACTCACATAGAGTATGATGGCAGAAAAAATATATTTGTTTTTGAGCAACACATTTTGTGCGAAAATAAATCATAAAAGTGGTTTGTTTTGTTCTTAAAAAAACATATAAATGTTAGATGTGGCGAGGATGGCCTTTTACCCCACAGACACAGTATTCATACAAATACTGTAGCTTAAATAATATGTTTTTAATAATGTTAATACTTGTTAAAAACAATCACTTTAGCAAAGTTTGTACTATTTTCTGTTTATTTTAATAAATAAAATAATTAATTTTTGTTCAATAAATATACTGTAAAATATATTTTGAAAAGTAAAGATTCTGAAAGAATTGAAGGAGATCCCATAGTAACTTAATATAGATTTACAGTAGTAAGAATAAACTATATTTTATTATATGATATGATTAATATCACATTTTTAAACATGATGGCTTCATTATAAATATGGTGATTATCTCTAAGGTTGACACCCAACTTTAGTAAATATGATATTATGGTAAATATGATATTTACTAACTAAATCTAACCATGTCAACAAATGGAAAAGTCAGACGGCTGATTACTATTATGTTAATTATTGTGCCTTTTACCCCAGATACCATACTTGTACATATTCTTCCGTTATTGAAAAACTGTTGCTTTAATTACCTTGAAAAAAAAATGAACAAGACTTTGTCTCAAAATATAGTCAATCATTTTAGCGATTCTCATTTTCTACTAAAATCTACAAAACTTTACAAAACATCAAATATTAGATCAAATTAGCGCAGAATCAACTTTGCGCTGCTGCCCGCGATCACGTCAGGAATCAGCCAAATGTCCACGTGCTTCTTGGAAAGCGGATGTTTAGGAAAGTGTGCGGCAAGTTTTTGTGCATCAAGTGTTTCAGAGGAAAATCAAATCAAAGTCGCCTTTCCCCCCGGTGCGCCTTTAGCCCTGTTCTACCCCACACGTCAAATCTGCCGATTCAGATGAAACCACTTCTGGCATTTCACATTCACAAGTAGAACTCAAATTGTCCTTCAAATCCATTCCATTTTTTAAAACTTCTAGAGTCACTCGAGGAGATTTGAGCTCGAGTATGACACAGATTATTCCCCTGTAGCTCATTTTTAAATGGTTCAACTGATGAATAGGTTGAAGACTCCCCGGTCTGATTTGTTTACTCTCTCTGAACTACTCAATGAATCTTTGAGAGAACACCGTATCCTGTTTTCCCCATCTCTGTTTGTCCTAACCCTACAGCTGGTTTGTCACAATTACAAAGGGCCATTTTCCCCTCCACAGCTGTGACGCATGAGTGATAAGCAGTCCGTAATAACAAGTCATTTTCATTTGTGTGATTGTGCACACCAGGAGCGTGTCATAAGGTTGGCCATAACCCATCTGCAGCTTTGTGCTGCAGATAAACCTTTTCAAAGCATAAATGAGGTTTTATGAGTATGTGGGAATATGTACTCTTATACTTATTTCCTCCTTCTGTTTGCCGGTGATGTTTTATGGTCAGCTGTACATTCTTGTCAAATCATCACGCTGATATCATCTTCAATAACAACAAGGGCAAGATCTGTTGATTTCTGCCTCAAAGTGATTTATGGGAAAAAGAACGTCTGGAAATATGGTCCCAGGAAAACAACAGGCAGATAAGAGCAGCGCTCTGTCTAATAAGAGCTCAACGGCAGACCGGCGCCATCGTTGTCAAAACGTCCCCTTGGTTTTGAAAACGGTCAAAGCGCTACTTCAGCTGGATGGATAGCATACGCAGCACCTGAAACAACTAGAGACTTGAAAGCTACGGTTATATCAAACAACATCTGCTGCGCGCACCAGTGATACCAGGATAAATAAGACAGCGCTACTATACTTCCCTTTGATATTCCCATTAAAAATGCATTGTGTTTTATTTGCCTTCAAGTGAGTGAAGTGTTTGTTGGCTCCTGTCTTCCCCAAGCTATCTCGCAGGATCTCTCCAGAGCTCCATTCTTGCCGTGTTTTGTACTGCTCTTTGAGAAATAAAACCTTAATTAAACTGGTTTTCATAACACAGGATGATGTCATTGTTCTGGTGTAACGGCGAGGCCCGTGGGATCAAGTGGCTTTGGCAAGGGCAGTCGTTCAGGTCCAAGGACAGAGACAACACAACAATGCTAAAACTGTATTGTTGGAGGGATAGGGCATGGAGTAATGACTGCGGTGCCCTTTACTGACAAGAATCACACGGGTCCATCCCACACCATGTGACCGCCCCGCTGCCTCTTCGGGACCTAAAATCCGAACCTGCCTGTATAGAATTAAAACGGCCTTGGAAACCCCCAACAAATTCACTGATTGACCACCACCCTCTGATGACTGCGAACTATGACCGTCTCTATGGGACCTTTTCAGCATAATGCTCTGCATATATCTGCATATATTTCCTGCCACATGGTGCCAGCATATTGATTCAGTTATTTATTTTTTAAAATGTGCTGAATTTTCTTTATCACATGAGGTAAATATAATGAAAAACTAGATCTTTTTACCTGTCTATGCACAACTTGCCACCGGTGCTGTGCTAACTGAACGGTTCGTTTGGGTTTTGTAGTTGCAAATCAAAAGCCCCTCCATCAATGTAAGTCTACAGGCTATTCTAACCGGAACTTGACATAAACATAGACTCACCAAGCAATGGGTTACATGGACAAAGCTAGACAAGATTGAATGGAAACATGAGGGGTATTTACACACCAAGACTAGTGACTAACAAGACACACCTGTGAACAATAAAGATGATCAACCAATCATAACATGACAAGGGAAGAACAAGACATGATCACATGAGGGCAAGGAAGTCACATGACAAGAAACCAGGAAACATGACCGAGAATGTCTAAAGACATGAAGCATAAACGTGAACCAAAGCCAAAAACCAAATGTGTCAAATGGTGTGATATTATTGTAAATATAATAATAGTTTAATGCTGCTTTCTAGTCGAAATCATGAAATTAATCAATTAATTATTGTATTTACATAAGTGTTGGGCTCATTTGAATGTACACTCTAAAAAATGCTGGGTTGTTTAACCCAATTTTGGGTCAAATATGGACAAACCCAAATGTTGGCTTAAAAATGTAATGTAAAAATGTAACCCAACAGCTGGGCTTGTCCATATTTGACCCAAAGTTGGGTTAAAACAACCCAGCATTTTTTAGAATGTAATTTATTTTTAATTACTCGTTACTCGTTAAAAGTAATATCATTACTTATTTCTTTGCTATGGCATATTCTATTACTTTTCCATTACACCCCACATAAGTGGTAATTGACTTTGCATGTGCACCTCTTTGTGAATGTTAGGGTGTATTCACACCTGCCTTGTTTGGTTCGATTGAATCGAACTCTAGTTCGTTTCCCCCCTTGGTGCGGACCTTTTGGGCAGGTGTGAATACAGCAATCGAACTCGGGTGCGGACCAAACAACCGAACTGAGACCCAGCTGAAGAGGTGGTCTCGGTACGGTTCCAAACGAACTCTGGTACGGTTCGTTTACGGTGTGAACATGAACCGACCCAATTGCAAGAAAGCACTGCGCCTTTGAGTTAACAGGCTTCCGTAGTCGGAGATTTTGGCATAATGGTTTGTGTTATTGTTGTTCAAGTGCGAAAGAGAATTCCATTCCGGCGCGCTGTCTGGCCACACGATACTGTTGCGCGTCTTTCTGCGCGTCGTGTGTGTGCATCATTGGAATGGAATGAATGAAAGAGTGTGTGCATCAGGACATTCACATACAGAGCGTTCTCTTTAGTCTAATCGCGCATAGATGCAAAAAAAAGCTTTTGCAGTTCATATAATGTAACGATAGTTACAATACAAGGATGATGCTGCGCGTTAACATTGACAGCACTTGTTAGCAGTATATACAAAGAATCTCATTATTTGAATGTGTGAACATAGCCCCTCTCTATGAATGAAAACTTTATACCTTATTCGTCTTCTGCGCGGTTTCTTGATATTGCGTTTGTACAGAATAACACAAAATTAGTAAAATAACAAATATTACAGTACGAAATATCTCCATGCTGAGCCTTTTTTGCACTTCCTGATTTCCCTACTTGAGAATCCTTGTCCAATGAATGGACGACCTTAGCACACGTGTGGTTTTGTTTACAAATTTTGGTTCACTTGCAAAAAGAGCAGTGTGAAAGCGAACCGTACCAAAACAAAATTAAAAAAAATTATTTGGTCCGGACCAAAGCAAGTGAACTATCGGACTTTCCTGGTGTGAATACACCCTTAGGGTATATTTAAATTTAGTTTGTATGTCTTTAGGCAGAATCATAATTTCTATTAATTTTCCACTGAATTATGTGATCTGGTGAACATATTAGCTTCCAGTGCTGTCTCCCTCACTGCGTCTGAAATCTAATACTTATACAGTAGGCGGAAAACAGAGTGGTGTGTCCGAATACATAGTGTTCAAAAAACAGTAGGCGAAAAGTCCCCGGATGACCTTCCGGTGAGAGTCTGAAGTGTGCATTTAGTGGACACTTTACTATCCCATGAGGCCACAGGAGATGAAATTCAAGAGTAGTACCTCCTCAGACAGTATATGATATCATATGTCACTCATAATACGTGTTCATAACCTGTCCACATTCTGTTCCGTACATTACAAACCCAGAGAAACATTTCTACAAGCGAAACATGAAGCTAGTACACATACGATTACGACAGCATATGATCTGTATATGATTTTCATGTGATTTGGGCTATTTTTATAAGAATGAACAACCCGATCTCACGACCAATTCGTCCGAATTTGACGAGTTATTAAAAGATGGCTAATTCGTACGAATTCGTACGACCTCATTCGTACGAATTTGTACGATTTGTCTAAACCCACGTGATGGGTAGGTTTAGGGGCGGGGTCAGGGGTAGGTCATTCGTACGAATTCATACGAATTGGGCAACTCGTCAAATATGTACGTTTTAGCAAAAATCGTACTAATTCGTACGAGTGAGGTCGTACGAATTCGTACGAATTAGCCATCTTTTAATCACTCGTCAAATTCGGACGAATTGGTCGTGAGATCGGGTTGGAATGAAGGATGTTCGTGCTAAGCAGGTGTAGCGATTAGCTTATTGTAAAATGCTACAAACAACATATTTCTGCCTCATCATATGATTAGATCGCAATCGGAAGTTATTACAAAACACTCAATGGTGGTTTACAGTAAGTTTTTGAGTAAAAGCATAGTATTATTCTCTTGACTAATTTTGTAATCAATGAATCTGTCAACAATGTCACGACTCCCTGTATCTCTGTGTTAAATGACTTTTAATTTGATTTGGTTTCTGGTTTCAGTTCCTGTTTCCATTGTCATCTTGTTTGTTTCCATGTCAACTATTAACCAAGGCTGCATCCGAAACCGCATACCTCCCTACTATATAGTAGGCGAAAAACAGTATGTGACAAAAGAAGTAAAAAATAGCCGGATGACCTGCTTACTATCCCATGAGGCCACAGGAGAGGATTTATGAATGACAGTGAAGCGACACAATGGGTCACATGACAATGACAACATGGCGGATGTAGTACGTCCAGATTACATTCATACTAGAACGTGTTTTTTTTAGCTGTTGTGAAGTAATTACTTAAATAAGTACCAACTCAAGAGAGTGTGTGATTTGGGACGCAGCCCATCACTGGCCTTCATTTAGCCTATCTTGTGCATTTAAAAAACTCTCAGTCATCGTCTGTTCATTCTCTTGTTTTGATTTATGCTGGTGTCTCTATGTATGGTTCCTGATGTTTATCAAATGTGATTTCATTGTTCATCTGCGTCAAGAAACTGTGGAGTATCACGTAGCCAGAGCATGACAAACATATAGATGCCTTTATAGTTTGGAGGGTGGTCCCTTGCATGGGGATCATCATAACTGGGCAAACCCTTGACTTAGAAACACCTTCCATCAGCACGGCACTGGATTTGAGGTTTCATCCATGTCCGTATTACGAATGATTCAGAAGTTCTGTGTGGAAGTATGAGTCGTCGTAATAATAATACTGATGCTTGCCCTAGAAATCATTCAATAATTAGTAGATGTAATGCTATATTAAACAGTTGATTTACTATCATTTTGTGCCTTCAGTCTTCATATACAGCTTTTTTTTTTGTCTATATTCTCTTTCAAAGCACATTATTTGTACCCTTGACCGTTCTATGTTGAGGATTTCATCCCTCTTAAAGCATACAAATGAATTGCCAATCGCCCCGGGCCCTTGATCCATCCTGTTTTCTTTCAGCTGAATATCAAATGCACTTGTCTGCATAGCCTTCTTTCACATCTCTCCAAGCACATCCATGGAGACGAGGACAGATGAAGGTCTTTTCTGTCATCTCCTGATGGCTATGATTTGATCAGCACAGGTAAGATTGAATGAAGCCTCAATACACAGGTAAGCAAGTGTGATGTGGTTATTGTGGCCAAATAATCACACTGAATGATACACTCACTTTGCTTTGTTCGTTATTGATATGAAAAGGTTCATTTATTGCCACCAATAATACTTAACTGGATATTCAAAGATAATGTGGTAAAAAAAAAATTATGAAGACCATGCTTATAATAAATTATAGCTCCAGGTATACTTGTTTATAAGTATTACTATTTTATAAATATATGTATAAAGACGTACTGCATTATAAAAACAGTTATAGTAACATGTATATTATTTTTATAATTATAAGTCACACATTTAGTTTTTCAATGTGCATGCTCATATCCATTATACACTGATTTACACGTATTAGTTAGTCTTAATTAATGCATTTATAAAGATGCAGCCTGCATTGCTATAATGTTATTATATTATGGTTACAATGACTTTTTAGTATTTAAGATTTATTTCTGTCAAATAAGTGAATGTATTGCTATTAATAGCCTTGTTGTGATCTGATAAATAGCTATTGTGAGTGAACGTGTCTATGCATCATTGATGGCTTTAAGTAAAGTAAAAACATAGGATGCAATTTTCTGAAAGCAAACGTTAAGAAATCATGAAGATGTGCTCATTATACATCACGTTTTTTACGTTAAGTCCTTGTTACATATGTGACATGTACCATGACTACAGTAAATTATGCATAATTGCATCTAACCCTCAACCAAATCCTAATCCTATCCTAACCCTATAAGTACATGTAAATTATTATTATTCGGTCCTTAAATTTATAATTACACTGTAACAATGACACCTCAAAATACAGTGTAACCTTTTTTACTTGTAAATGTAACTACACTCTAAAAAAAGTTGGGTTGTTTCAACCCAAATTTGGGTCCAATATGGACAAACCCAAATGTTGGGTTAAAAATATAATTAAAAAATTTACAGTTGAAAGTGAAAGTTGGGTTAAAATGTTAAATTACATTTTTAACCCAACATTTGGGTTTGTCCATATTTGACCCAAATTTGGGTTGAAACAACCCAGCATTTTTTAGAGTGTAATTAACAATAATTCCTGTAATTATTTAAAAAAAAAAACTCTGAAATCATTATGATAAATTGTTGAGTTTAAAAAAATATATTTTTTAATGTTACATTCTAGCAAAACACTGCAACAATATTTTTTTAAAGTATAATTCCAAACTGCTATAAGCAATACCATGCATATGGCTGAAGAGATATTGATTTAACAATTCAAAATGACCATTTATGACCTCTAATGCATAATTGATAACTAATTGGTACAGCAAATGTAATGACCAACGCAATCTACCAAGAGCAGAACAAATTAGCGTCTGGTTTAAGAAGTGCTTTTTTGGGCGGTAAATAATGACGCAAACACCAGTAAATTGACGAGTGCAAACCTTATTAAATCACCTTGTGTGATTCATTTAAATTCTCTCGTCCAATAAAATTAGTGTCTGAAAGGGAAACTCCAACAAATGCATATGCAATAAGGTCAGCCGCAAAAATAACCCTGTCCACACACGTTCAGCGCTAATTCTTCACTGCGTGTCTTTCCTGACAGTAGTTTTTTAACGCTAAAAGAGGGTTTGCACTGGTGCAAGCTGTAAGTAAATCTGGCCCTTAGTATCATAATACATGCCTGTCGAATCCATGATGTCGTAAATTTGAATATATCATGCTCACTTTACTTAGTGTAGAAAATCCCACAAAATATTTGTTGCAGAATGCTGAAGACATTTACAATTTATTATGAATTCAGTGTATATAGGGGTTTATTGGGGAAAGTATATTTTGGTGGGGCTCTGCATGCCTCACCTGCCCTTAAAGACGAGTACAAATCTTACTGTGAAATCTATATTTTAAGTAGATCAATGGGCCAGGCTGGGTTTTCAACAAAAAAAAAGCTTTTTCCCCAGTAGATGAACAGTATTTGTGTATATGTTTGAGAAGCATTCTCTGTCCTGAGAGTAGCTCTTCCTTCATTGCTGGAACAGTTGATCCATGGTGGGACAGCAACTGTCCACTCGCCCTGAAGACATCCTCCCTCTCGTTTGACAGATCTCCCCCGACTCCAGCAATGCTGGACACCACCGTTCTGACGGCAGACCCAGGCAGAAGTTGCTTTTTTTGGCTTTAGATTGCGAGGGGCAGAATGACCTGACAAAACGCCTCCAGTGGACCGATGCTCTGGCTAATGAGAACAGTGCTGGGCCAAGACCATACCATGGACTGTCAAGGGCATCTGTCAGAGAAAGTCATACATGACTTCACAATTTCATGTAAAAGCGAGAGACAGTTAGAAAGAAAAAGGCGAGAACAAGTCGAGTCTTTCATCTTTCAACCTGTCATTACATATGCTCTTTGCAGCTGAGAGTTTGATCATAGTACAAGCTGTGCTGTCCTGCCGACTGACAGTGAAGGAAAATCTTGCCACTCATGAGAGATTAAGAGTTTGTCAAACATTCTTAAAAATCACACCACAAATAATGTTTCTGTAGCGCTACTGGCAGAGCATGGCACTGGCAACCGTTTCATTTCCAGGAAACACGCAAGCTATATTTAGCTTCATATCACTTGAAATAAACAGCAAAGCTATACCGCACAAAGTTTTGCTCAGATTCGCCCCTGCAGGTCGATACTGTAACTACACCATCCGGTCCCAAAAAGCAGATTTTGTCTTGTTCCAGTGTTGTCCTCGCTTGGAGTTATTGCAGAATGAGGAGGGAAAGTGGCCGTCACTCCACTAACATACTCTGTTCCGGACCGGCTTTCAGTGTGTGTGTGTTATTGGGTAACACGATGCTTTATGCTTTGGAACTATATTTGTTAAACAGTAGCATTCTCATGTGTTTCACACTTGTAGTTTGATTCTCTTGGTTCGACCAAGAAAGAAAATGATACGCTTAGTTCGGTAACACTTTACAATAAGGTTTTGTTAGTTAACATTAGTTAAATACATTAGTTAACATGACCAAATTATTCTACAGCATTTATTAATCTTAGTTATTGTTAGTTTCAACATTTACTAACACGTTATTAAAATCAAAACTTGTATTTTTTAACATTAGTTAATGCATTGGGAACTAACATGAACCAGCCTGTTCTCACGTAAATGCGTCTTTATAGCACGCATTGTGTTTTATCGTGCAATTTATACGCGAAAATGAGTTTTTATGTGCATATGATACGCAGTTTTCGCGTGCATTTGATACGCAGTTCATTTGCGTGTAATACACACGCACCCCACACCACTAATTCTACCCAAACGTATAATACACACGCACCCCACACCACTACTAAACCTACCCTAACCAACCCATGCGTATCCTATGCACGTAAAAACTCATTTTCGCGTATAAATTACACGATAAACACACTGCGTGCTATAGAGACGCATTTAGTGTGATCGGGTTGCATGAACAAACAATGAACAGCTGGAGTTTTAACTAACTCTACCAAAGATTAATACATACTGTAACAAAGTATTGCTCATGGTTAGTTCATGTTAGTTAATACATTAACTAATGTTAACGAATGAACCTTATTGTAAAGTGTTACCCTAAGTTCTGGTTCGCTACCCTAAGTTTTTTTTTTTACGCTTATTTGATGTCATTTTGTAGCAAGACTTACAGAACATCCAATAGCTGTGTGCTGGGCTAAATACGCTCGTTGTTTGAGTGTACATGGTATGTTTTAGAGAACTCAAGAAAGGCTTGTAAAATGTCTACACCTTTATTGGCATTGATGGTTCCATGAAGAACCTTTAACATCCAATGAACATTTGTATTATACAAAGGGTTCTTTATAGTGAAAAAAGTTAATTAGATTATTAAAAAATAGACCTAATCACTGAAAGGTTCTTCAATGCCATCACTGTGAAAACCACCAGGTATGCTTGAGAATTCTGTCTGTTGCATTCATATTTCATTCAAACCTTACCAGAGTTCATTTTGAAATGGTCCACTTGTTTGATGCCCACCAAGGTTGGAATAGCAGCATTTACACTTATTCAAATGAACAAGAGCACTAACAGAGCAATCGCACCAGAGTTTGTTTTAATCGAAACCAACCCTGCTGAAAAATGCCAGTAGGTATACATGAGGTTTGTTCAAATGCTGGTTGCTGGTTTTCTGGTCCCCGGCATGGGAAGCAGGAGCGCTACAGCGTGACTTTGCTGGTCCACCAGCTAGACCAGCATAAACCAGCATAAACCAGCCTGGACCAACATGGAATTAATACTGGTTCATGCTGGATTTTTCAGGAAAGGAGTGTGAACACTCCCATAAACTTTGAGAAGCTAATGTGAATAATATAAAACCAAGCTTTGTTGTAGCTTTTTTTTTTCTTTTCGAAAAGTAAAACAGCAGACTGCAAAGCGACGTGGCCAAATAACCCATCTGCTAGCAGGGTGTGTACGAAACTGGTGGGTCCCATAAAAAAGGGGCTAGGCACATGTAAAATCTTGGCAGAGGAGATGCACACCATTAGCCTAATGACAGAATGAAAGATGGGCAACTTTGTGCAGACAGAGAGAGACGAGATTAAAGGGCCTAGGAATGCTAATTCTTTCTTCAACAAAAATCAAGAAAAGTAAGCTCATGAGGAGAACAAAAACCTGCATTGGTCTCACTGTTCTATCGTGCTGCGAGGAGGAAGACATACTCAGCTTTAATTCAGCTGTGGCCATCAGAAAAGAAACGCTGCACCCACGGTCTTTTCATGTTGCTTCTTTGGCTTTGAACTGCTCGCCTGAATGTACCTGCGACGTCAAGCCTTGAATGGCATAATGGGAAAACAGAAGTAATTAGGGAGCTACCACCATCCCCTCCCCTTTCACCCCAACCATACTTCAAAGTAGCACATCTGTCATAGTCCTGGGCAAGAAAATGTATCGAACATTCAAAGCCCTGCCTGGGGGATTAGCATGCTCAAATATTGTTTGGCTAGTGTCACTAATTAATTTTAACAGAGTGGCTTCAAAATCACTTTAACGTGCAACATTGTAAGTCACAGGTAATGCAGGGAAGCAGGAATAAACTTCTTCTGTTCTGAAATTAATTGAAGTGTGAAATTTCTGTGCATCACCAAAACAGAGCTGCTAAATTCATTTTCAAACCAAAATAGTTGCAAATAGGCTCCCTAAACACATCCTCATTCTGCCATTGGTCGGTCAAAAATGTGGCCCCACCCCAAACTCATGCCATTGGATGCACTACAGCATCCGAAGTCGCATACTTCCCTACTATATAGTAGACTAAATACAGTATGAGACTAAAGAAGTATGTCCGAATTCTGATTAAAGTTTATCATTCCATAGGGTCAGTTTTGATTTGATGCTGACTTTAAGAAAAATATATTTTAGCATCAAAAAATGACATACTACAGCTTTAATAACTTGTGCAGTAAACCAAGTGCAGTTTATTATCCCATAGAACATATACAAAAATAAAAAAAGACTTGACTCGGCAAACAAGAGACTCGCCGACAGCACCGTGATACAAACAAAGCTGGAAACACCAGGGCTATAATGCTGCGTTCACGCCACGCCGTAGTTACCGTCATTTCGAGATGACATCATGTGATGTTCCTCTCAGAACTGTTCATGTTCTTCGACTGGGAATTATGCATTTCTATGCCAACACTATCAATGCCAATATGAATATGCAGAGTTGAAATCTCGTAACTACAGGAATAATGACATGGAGTGAATGCACCCTAAATACTCAAAGGCTGCATCCGAAATCGCATACTTCCCTACTATATAGTAGGTGAAAAACAGTATGAGACAAAAGAAGTATATCCGAATTCACGGTACTTATAAAAGAGTAGGAGAAAAGTACCACAACACAGCAACACAACTGACGCTGGTAGGTCATGTGATAATGACTACACACACACTCATACTATAGAACATACTTTTTTAGCGTTCATGAAGTAATTACTTATTCAAAATAAGTACCTACTCAAGAGATTATTGGCGCTTTTCCATTACCAGTACCAACTCGACTCGCCTCGACTCGGCTCGCTTTTCGCTCCGTTTTCCATTGCAGAAAGTACCGCCACAAATAGTACCCGGTCGTCATAGCGACGCATTTCGTTCCTCGTTGCCCCATCAAGCTCTCGCTGGATCCTCTCTTCGGCAACCAAACAAAGGAATGTCTGCACCTCCTCGTATGACCACGACGTATTCTTCCGAGTTGCCATAATAATAGTAGTAAGTTTAGTAACTATCTCTGGCCAAACTATTTAAAAATGGCGGGGTTATTCTGGATACTCCATCTGGCGCGTGCAATGATGACGCAGTGAATAGTGACGATTCTCTCTGACCAATCAGCAGTCGGCATTGTTTTCACGTCACATTTTAGAATCGCCTCAGCTCGCTCAGAACCTCGCCGGAGGTGGTACGAAAAAAAGTACCCGAAAGCAGTTACAGGTACAACTTTTACACAGTGGAAAACCAAACAAAGGCGAGTCGAGTCGAGCCGAGCCGAGGCGAGCTGGTACTGTGTAGTGGAAAAGCGCCATATGTGATTTCGGACGCAGCCAATAACTAATGCCTAACAAGATACACCTGAGGGTCATCAAGATGATAAACCAATGCAAACATAACACAGGAACCACTTGAGGGAAACAGGGAATCACATGACATAAACATTAACCAATAAGCAGGAACCAAAACCCAAACGGACATGACAGAGAAATGCCTTTTTTTTTCCATGCAAAATACCACAAGTTTAGCTATAGGCTAATTGACTAAACAAAACTCAAATGGACTTTTACTCAGTCAAACGTACCGGAGGCTATTAGCTCTGTCTTATCACAAGCAGTGCTGGCCCAGACATGATAAGCAAAACATTTTTGCCAAATAGAAAAAGCACATCTCATAAAATTGCAATCTCAGTGAACGTGTGCTTATTTACTCACGGAAGAACAAAGCATAACAAGGCACAGCAATTTGATATCAGTTTGGCTGTATTGATCCCATCACAGAATGGCAATTTTATAAGCAGTGGTAGGACAACTTGATTCATATTCCAATCAAGAGAATGGATTCCACCTCATGATTTAGCTACATGTCTAATTTCAAGCTAAAAGAGTTTTCTGAGGTAGTGCAGCTGTTAACAATGCCCTGCTACACGACGAGAAATGGAAATCTCACTGAAATAGCATTCAGAGTTAGTTTTAAATTCTCAGAGAATTTTGGAGGGTAAAAATCTCTCTTTAAACACATCTTTAAAGCGATTTCTACTTAACACATCCAGAGAAAACCACAGTTAAAAACCAAAAGTTCTGCACAAAAACTACGAGGTACAAAAGCAAAAACCATGTCCCGAACGCAAATCAGCGACTGGGAGGAAAACGCATGCGTCTTGGCAGATACATCCACCACGAGCAGCACAAAACAAAGCAAAACACTCGAAACTTCTCGCTGCAAAACTGACGCTTTTGCCTAAGACTCAAATTGGCAGCAAACAAAACAAAGGATTAGATTCACCGTGGCAAAACAAACACAAACTTGTGACTGGCCAAAACACTAGAAGATAAAATCTGAGTCAAAATGTAAATATTTGCAATTGCAACAGATGCGGTCTATTAAGTGCAATACGTTAAAATCTCAAATATGCTGCATTCTGCAAGCATAAAGACGTTCCGCTCTCCTGGAAATAACGTATGCTGTCTGGGAAGATTCATTTCTCATTACCGGGAGGAGTGACAGAATGCAGAATGTACTCGGGTACTGAATTAATGCAAACAAAACATGCTTAAATCTTTGCCGTCGCAGTGGCCATATTGCGCATACTGTCTTCACAGTACACATCACAGCTGATTCCCTATGGCAAATATCGCTCTTATCCCGGGCTTTAGCAGTCTTTGTACTTTGTTGTGCTCAACGTACTTCAGTGACTCAGAAATCTGTCTCCGTCAATAGGCGGTAGAGGTGAAATGTCATTTTGAGTCTATTTATTCTATTATTTTTGTGAGGCCTGCATTTCTGCCAGAACATTTTGCAGCGGATGGCCATTTCATTGTGCGTGTGTGGCACAGTTCTGACAGCGCTGTCTTTGGTGTACAAGCAGCTCTATTTGACCATTACGTGGCTGGTTCAAAAGTACATTCTTCTGTACATGAATAATAACACTGTCACAAGGACACCTTGATATAATGTGTAAAATAAAACACAAGAGAGGAATGTACAATCACAATGAATGCCAGTTTCTGTTTTAGAAGTTCAGGTTTCATTACAAATAGAAAACTATGTATACATTGCCCAGTCAAAATAAAATAAAAAGTGGCTGTTGATGTGGCAATCTATGATTGGATCATTATCGCAGTGATTATTATGTTTCTAGCATGTTATGTGTTTGGCAACAGTTCTTCTAACTCTAATTGATGCTTTTCATTTCTTAAACAACCATGTATGAAGACACATCATGTTCATATTCCAGGATGACAATATCCAGATTCATCAGACTCAGATTGTGAAAGAATGGTTTGCATGAAGAATCATTTTCACACACATGAATCCAGAGCTTAAATTCACTGAGAGTCTTTGGGTTGTTCTGGAGGAGACTTTACAGAGAGCCGGACTCTTGCACTGAAACTGCTGGAAACATAATCATCACTGCAATAATGATCCAGTCATAGACTCTTAAGCATTTGCCTTAAATCCAAACAGACACTTTTTTTGGCTGGGCATTTTCAACGTCACTTGATCA
The DNA here is from genome assembly GCF_029890125.1 of Rhinichthys klamathensis goyatoka. Lineage (NCBI taxonomy): Eukaryota > Metazoa > Chordata > Actinopteri > Cypriniformes > Leuciscidae > Rhinichthys > Rhinichthys klamathensis. The sequence continues at coordinate 1,927,542 of NW_026606754.1, read as the reverse complement.
CCTTTTTTCCCCATTCTGATGCTCAGTTTGAACTTCAGCAGATCTTGATCAGGTCTTCTACATGCCTAGATGCATTGAGTTGCTGCCATGGGATTGTCTGATTAGATATTTGCATTAACAAGCAGGTAAACTGGTGTACCTAATAAAGTGGCCGGTGAGTATATACCTGCTTGTTAATGCAAATATCTATATATATATATAAAGGTTTTTTTTTTTGTTTTTTTTTTGCTAATGAGAATTTGGGGCGAAATGCATTATCTGTCATGAAAATAAAATAACAGTCATAATACCAAAATATCAAGGGTACTAAAAATGTCCTTTCCATAAATTACATAATCATTTTATTGTGCACAAAATTTTATTTTGGTTTTGTGGTGAAACATGACCTATCCCAGAATGATATTTCTTCCAGGATAAAGAAACTGTAAATCTCATCAAAACGTCCCCAGACTATATATAACTTCAAAATCATTAGAAACAAAAAAACAATTGTACGGCCAAAAATGTAATCTCAGAGTACAATCAACTAGAACAATTTGAGAAGCAGTCTCATTACTTTGCTCAGTCATTCATAAACATTGGTTTGCTTCATTGTCACTTTGTGAACAGCAATTGCCTAAATGATTGATTGATAACCTGACAGCAAAGCAGTTGAACAACAAAATTGCTTTTCAATGCCAGTACTCATATCAGATAGACAAAAACATATAATTGATAAAACCAAAAACAACAACTTGCGAAGCGACTTCTTCCCAGACATTCCTTTTCCACTTTGATTGTCCAAGTGTATTGAATTTACAGTAAAGAGAATCTCTTTGGGGCGACATCCGATCAGCCGAATAGGCAGAAAGACGCTGATAAGGTCTTGTTTACTTGAATCCAAGCTAGTAACGTGGAAAGAACAAATGATTCTGTGTTGAAAGTTTGTTTGCGTTCCAGCCTGCTGTGAAAGTGGGCTTCTGGGCTACTGTTCCTAATGAAGGTTTACAGGGAGAGACATGTGACGCTTCTCCAGCCTTGGAGGAACATCGCTTCCCTTAAATAGATTCACCTTAAAAGACATCTACTCCCATGTGACGGAATTAAATTAATATGCGCTGATTTTATATAGAGCAACCAGCACGGAAAGCAAGGCGAAAAATGAAATATTGAAACATGTTTCATGGAGACTAAAGAAATGTTACACTGATTTGCCATTCGTAAAGCTTTATGTCTCACTTTGGATCTTTATTACACATATTTTCAATTCAGTGTCACATTAAAGACAAGTGAACCACGAAATTATACTCGGAACCTATTATGCATGATACTAGGTAAGGCATTTTTTGAGAAGAATAAATGGTGAATACATTGCAAGCTTCTGCTCCTCATGTGAAGGCAAGAGCAAACATAATTTACACTGATAATTAGTTAAAGCAAGCATGACTGCTGCTCATATAACACCAGGGCCTACTAGCTTACCACATAGTAACCACCCAGAACACCCTAGCAACTGCATACTAATGCGTCTTTCTTTGGAAAATGTACAATCTAGTTGCCATTGCACTAATTCAGCTGAATATGACACATTTTGGAAGCAGCATTTAAACTTTTCCCATCCTTAAAGGGCCATTTCTCCGCGCTTCCTCAGTGCATTTTTGATTTGCTGTTAAACAAATCTCCACAAGGGTAAAAGGAAAACACTTAGAAACGACTGTGACAACTTTAGCACATGGCGTCATCTACACACACTCAGCGCCGCAACGATTTGAAGATTTTATTCAGCGAGCTTCAGATCTTTCATGCCGCTTTTGAAATGCAAAACGAAAAGTGTAGCTGTCACGTTTGAGGAGTAATGGAAGCACTTCTTCACTCTGCACAGTTTCTCAGTGGTTGTAGAAAATCATTTGGGTAGCGCTTTATTTCGATGGTCCCCTTTACACATTCGTCTAACTGTAAGTCATTTTGCAACTACATATCAACTATCAGTCATTAGAGTGTTAGTCTGTCTGCTTAAAGGGAACCTATTATGCCCCTTTTTACAAGCTGTAATATCAGTCTCAGGTGTCCCCAGAATGTGTCTGTGTGTCTGTCAAAATACCCCACAGATCATTTATTATACCATGTTGTAAACGCCCATTTTTGAGTGGAAGGAAAAACATGCTGTTTTTGTGCTTGTATCTTTAAATGCAAATGAGCTGCTGGTCCCCGCCCCCATATCCAGAAGAGGGCGGAGCCTGTCCAGCTCGTGCCTCGGATACTCCACGCCAAAAACTAAACATCTGTTTGGTTTTGATTATCATCTCTATCGCGGTCACGCTCACGTGACATTGCAGTTCTTCATCATCATGAAAGTTTATCATCTATATGTGTTTTTAAGCCATATCAGTCTAAACTTCTGATATATGGATTTCTGAGCGCTGAAACGAGTGTTAAACTAAGTTATCTTTCACGTCTTAATGTGCTTAAACTATCAAATATACACAAGGTGATTTCAAAAACACACAAAGTTCACATAAACAGTCGGTAATGTCTGTGAACGTAAACAGCAGGGAAAGAAATCGCATGTGTATATTAGATCTGTGTATTAAAGTGACAGCAGAGTAATATACAGGCCATATTGCTATATATACTGTTAATATGAATCAAACAACAAAAGAAAAAAAGAAAATCACTCACTGCTCTTCATTGAATAACTTTAGTAGCTTTAATAAGAAGACATTTCTTACTTGAGTCTGCTGTTAAATGCTCTGGCGAGGAGATAAACATGGCGGACTGTGTACATCTCACTGAGGGCGGGTCTATGCTAATAGGGCGGAGTCTGTCAGCAGTTGTGGGCGGGGCCGGAGCCATGTGACGTCACATTGAATAGATTTTTATGGGGATTAAAAAAAAGGAGTGGGTTGAATTTTACTATTATAGCGTGGTTGTGTACACACACTGCCAACACACATGTATGTTCAAACACAATGTAAAAGTGAATTTTGCTCAATACAGTAGGTCCCCTATAATATCTGCTTTATTTTGATGCTACCTAACAGACATTCTACTGACTATAAGTCACTTTGCAACTACGTCAACGCATCTCACGAACACTAACACCTAACAGTCTACTAATACTCTAGTTTGAGTTAGTTGACATGTACTGTAGATCCAAAGTTACTTATTGTTAGTAGAATGTCTAAAGGGAAATATCAAAATAAGCCGTAACCATCAGTTGTTCTAACAGTAAGTAAGAATTTGTGTTACATTTTTCCATCTAAAATGTCATCATGGATACCTCTAATTAAGAGCACTGACATTTACAAAAAACACAACTACTAACATTTACAGTGGCTACAGGGCATGTGCTTTCGTATGAGGCTAATAATCATTAACCAAACAAAGTCAATGATTATCCAATATGTCAACTGTTCACATGAGCTTTTCATGGCATATGCAAAAGTGATTTTTTTTTGTGGAAGAAAAAAGTAAGATGCTGCGCTGCATCAATTCAGTCAAACACAAAACAATGGCAGCCTAAAAAAAAAGAACATCTAAATTATTTGGTTTTAAGTCATTGCGAAATCATACAAAATATGTTCATTTATACCTCTTTTTTTTGTTGAATTATTTTTTTTTTTTTTGTAAAATCAAAATGGCAGCTAACACCTTTACATGTTTGAAAATGACACCGGCATTAGCGTCAGACGTTATGGACAGTCTCGGATCATTTTCTAGATGCTTTGTAAGGGATTCTCTCAGGACTACTGTGCCCCTCGATTTATTAGGATTGCTAAAATCCATCTTCCTTCTCCCCAACACTGTGCATCTTCAATGCAGGGACGTGTAGTGTTGCTAGAACAATGTAATCTATTATTTATTCACTCATTTTCTTAACGCCTGTGCTCTTATCAGTGCAGACACCTCATTAGTACGTGATCGCCGCTCGACACACCGTAACGCAGAGATTCGCGCCTCCTTTACCACATTGACACTTGGGCTTGATTGGCTGCCTATGTGTAGATCCCAATGGCAGTCAGTGCAGTGAAGCAATATGAGGTCTGTTTGTTAATGAGACCACACTGCAGAGGTTGAGGAGAGCTTTAGAAATCCACACGGCTGCTGAGGTTACCACATCACTACAGCACTGAAGTCAACGCACGAGGAAAGCAACTGCTGGAGTAAATGTGCTCAGACAAGTACAAATGTTACATATATACATTCACATTATAAGGGCTCGCTGGATATCACAGTTGTCAGTTGTTAGACAGCTGTATATCTTATACTTAGTTCGCCCAGAAATGAAAATTATGTCCGAATTTACTAACCCTCAAGTTGTTCCAAACCTGTATGAATTTAAACACAAATGAAGGTGTTTTGAAGAATGTCAGTAACCAAACAGTTGATGGACCCATAGTATTTTTTTTTTCCATAATATGGAAGTCAATGGGGTCCAACTGTTTGGTTTCCGACATTCTTCAAAATATCTTCTGTTGTGTTCAGCAGAAGAAAGAAACTCATACAGGTTTGAAACAACTTGAGGGGGAGTAAATGATGACACAATTTTCATTTTTGGGTGAACTGTTCCTTTAAAGCTCATATTATACTACAAAGTGTGATTTTGGTCGATCTGACATCTTGCCTGTTAATAAAAAAAATAAAAAGATAAAAAATGTCCATGAAAATGGGTTGTGTATATATTGGACAACATGATAAATCTAGCTATTTCTAAAGGTATTAGCCAACGGAAATGGTCATTTCACCTAAAGGTGGCCATTTGTCCTCCTTTTAAGATCATCACAATGTTAAACTTTATCCAATGGTATATAATTAATACATATATGAATACATATGTAGGCTAATATTAAGTGATGTACATTTTATAAACAATATTGTCGATGTCAACTGTTTTTGCCCAAAACAAACTAGTTCCCTATCCGATCAACAGACTTGTGTTTTGTTCCTCAATGAATCAGCCGTTTTGAACGAATTAATTGAATGAATAAATCAATGACTTGCTGCCACTTACTGGTGGTTTTAGTTTCGTATTTAAAGTATCTTTTTCCAGCAGTTCATATTTCTATATTAAATAAAAACGTAATTGCGTAACATTATTTATGCGGCTGTAATTGCTCTGTAAATGCATTCATAGTTAAACAGTCTGTGTAAATACATCTAAATATCATCCCTTAATGGAAAAGTTCATTTCTGTCACTGAAACTTCTTAACTAGATACCAATATTGCTATCTAGTTAAGAAAGTATATATATATTCTTAACTATATATCAATATTGGTCGACCACTATTTAAGCAAAAAGTTGAATAGTGAGTGTTGAAAGTCTGGTAGGAAATATTCAAGTCTCAAATAACAGAATATTTTGTTTTTGTCTCTCCAACAATTCCATGAAAATCTCAGGTTGTGTAATCTTGCCATCTCTCTCACACCTATCTGTACTTCTACAGAGCTGGGGTTATTCAGCGTTGCCAAGGGAACTTGCTTTTGAATTCAAAGTGATTTTGACTCAGAAATACCGACAGACTGTGCCCACAAAGCACTTCTATCACCGAATGCTCATCCTCTCATTGCAACACTTTCACTTGCAAATCAGACTGGACAAGCATGGATGCCGCAAAAGAACGGTCATAATTACAAAGCGATTCGATCACAAAAACATCAAAGCAGAAACACAAAACGACTTGTCATGTGCTAAGCAAGCGCAGCGGTGAAGCCATCCACGGCGACTGAAGGGAAAAGCAAGAATTTTGATAAATATCAGAAGTTTCTGTTCTGTTCCATTCTGTTGCTCATATGGACCTGAAACTATGAAATCCTCTCCCACGGTCCCTCCCTGACCTCTCCACCCTATCCCGACTCCAAACCCCGGTCAACACACATCTCTGAGTGTCACAACACTCTTCTGAATCTAACCCTGTCTGTTCTGTTCTTGAGTTTCTGTTTTGCTCTTATATTATATTGTGCTACTGTATGTTATTATTATCATTATTAAGCTATTCAATCATTACCAATACATTTCACGTGAGCTCCACAGTGAGGCATGATGTTAGTAGGTTGTGCACTAACTGGATCATTACAGTAAAGATTATGAGATAATATATGGGGTAATAGAAACTGTTCACTGCAGAACCCCCTGTTAGATACAGTGGTTCTCCACTCGTTCGAATGTTGCATCGAGTTGAAATCCATCAAAAACCGACTGCTTTATTACCAATGGACGAGGATGAAAATTAACCATAGGACAATTATTCCCCCGGCTCGTTCAGTCGGTGATATGAAGCAGCGTTGAAGCAATAAAGCTCGTAGTACTCACATGCATGAGTGACAGAGAAACTGTTGGATGACTCCAGGTTATCTACGTTGTAATTGAGATGGAAGGGTTTCTCAGTCGTGTTCTGGTTGGTGTTGTAGAGCTGCACAGCGAATCTGAAAGCGCTGTGTTCTTGCACGGTGGAACGCATGAAGAGCCCACCTTTATGAAGACCAAACAGCAATGGATCAAATATGATGCACAGATTTCATGCATACAGAGACTGTATGAATATAAAACAACTGGCTTAAATCAGCACTATAGAGAGTCAAATCCTTCCAGACACATTGGTGGACTCAGTTTGATTCGCATCCATTCGTAGGAAGGAACTTTCTCTCAAGTTTATGAAAAGAGATTGATAGCTGGCATGCATGCAGATTAATATAAACCTAAACATTTCACATAAACAATCATAATCGTTTTATTAGTTATGCCTATTGTGTTTGGTATCGTTTGTGATTATTCCTTAGATTGTATTAGTGGTGCACTTAATACAGCAAGCAATACGTCTTCGTTTAACCCATGTACATGCATATACGCATATGCATCGAAACCAGACATCGACACACACAAAGCCTAGCGATAAAAGAAAGGCAAGCGTATCCGGACGGACTCACCGATGTTGATCTGATTGGGAAAGCCAGCGAGAGATGTGCCGAATAGCCATAATAAAAAAAGCAGCGCGCTTTGAGCCATTTTCTCTCCTGCCTCAAAAAAAATCAAGCCTCATAAAACGAACTGTTTGAGGAGAATCATAAACGCAAAAATCCAGCCGTGAGTGAAGCGGAGCGACTCATGGAGAACAATTCTTCTGCATGTGGGGAGAGAGAGAGAGAGAGAGAAAGACAGACTGAGAGAAAGAGAGCGAGAGCGAGAGAGAGAGAGAGAGAGAGAGAGAGAGAGAGAGAGAGAGAGAGAGAGAGAGAGAGAGAGAGAGAGAGAGAGAGAGACTGGTGCTGAAGATGGTCGAGGCGACTGAGAGCATCATATTCAGAGTGAGCGCGAGCGGCTCCTTCATTGGACCAGCAGGGCGATATTGATCAAACTTGAACTGACGTTGAAGAAGAAGGAGATTTGGTAACACTTTCTATGAAGCCTGTATATGATTAATGCATGCATTATAGAGCTTATCAAAATGCATTAGAATGCGATTTCTTTCACGAATGACCGTAACCACATTTATAATGCATAATACATTAATACAATAAAGGAAATGCGTTTTTAATGCGCATCATACACAATTTCAAAAACGTTGTAACCGTAAGGTTGATATGTTATTAGCTTCCGTCGATATAGTCTACTCACCGACTGACGCAAACTTTTAAAGAATATGATGTATTGTGATGTAACCCATCTGGTGTTGGTCATGTGTTGCAGAATTATGCTGTACTGCTTAAAGATAAAACCATGACTAAGTAAGAAACGTATTCTACCTGAGGTTATTCTCACTATTCATGAGAATATGCATCATGATCCTGAAATTATCAAAAGGAAGGTGGAAAACCACCAGCCTCAAGGCGAGCAATGTCATGATAAATGACCTCAGCAGCTGCATGTCAAGGGTTCATGCAGTTTATTTAACACATGTAATTACCTTAATTAAAAACACAACGCTTTGATGTATGAGGTGTGTTCATTTACTAACGCTCAATGTAATCTACATAGCCAGAGAACCCTGCAGTTCTGCGCTCTCGCGAACTCTTTTGGGAGGCGTTGACGCGTAACATGATGAAGCCCCTTAAATGTAGCTCCATCGATCGCTTTGTTAGGAACAGCGTCATTGAACGCGATTGGATGAACAACGCGTTATTCCGTTTAACGGCGGTTTCAATAAGTGTTTTTAAAAGTTGAGCTGTGGACAGGCCGTCTAAAAACGCGACACCAACGCGCAAACCACAGAGACGCAACGCAACGGCCGTTTGACGCAGAGTGTGTTTGCACAGACCACTAGTTTCTTTCAACCCCAATTAAAACATGGCAGACGCGCACTGTGAACGTCACCTTAGGAGAACTACTAAACATAGCAATCCCGAATTAAGAGAATGCACGAAGGCATATGGACTCAGCAGAGAGCCAGTATATTGTTGACCCTTTTACACTGCAGCTATTATTGAGCAGGGCTGCTGTCCATGGTGCTGGATATATTTTACTGTCAAATGAAATGCGATTTCGTATATTGTAGATTAATGAAGTGAAACAGTTTCCCTACTTTACTGTGTCCAATACTGTGTGTTTACTTGAGTGAGTGAGTGACTGACTGCTGTGTAAGTCTGTGTAACTGCATGCAACTGTGTCCTGTCCCAACCAATAATTGTAAAGCTATATTTACACATTAATCTATAACATACAATTACAATATAATATACACTCTATGAACATTATTTGAGACTCTTTGAGATTTGTAACTAAGGCACGTATATCCTTGCATCGCCTATCCTCAGTGTATTTTTGTCAGTCGGAAGAACAATTCAAGGATGACAGTTCCATTTATCGTGGGCTGCAAAGCTCTACCAAAATTGAGTTTTTAATTGCACTGCAGACAGACAAGGCTTTAGCTATTGATACTAAAATTGGCTTGTGCCCCCAGTGCAGCATTGCAAAGGGAAACGTCATTGCAAGTTCCCTTCAACAGCAATTCTGCAATCAATGTGCTCACCAAGATGAGTAATAAAGAAGATGTACTAGTTCATTTCAAAGCAGAGAAGATAATTCCCCAACATCTCCTAAGATCATGTACAGTGTTACAAAATGGGTCAGTACAACTAATAAACAAACGAACAATTAAAACATACAGTATGTAGAGATTCTCTTGTCTGTGAAAACCAATCGCGAAGCTTCTGAACCTGTCTGGTGGTTTATTGAATGAGATGCGTTTGACAGGTGATATGTTGTGTGGTCATGAAGGATCCAGCACACACTCTTCCATACATTAATGTGTCGCGTGGAGAAGCAGATGAGACCCCTGCATTGATTTTTCTTGGGCTGTCATCATTGTCATCTACTTAATGAACACTTAGGTCATTCGCCTTACCATCCTCATCATATAAAAACTGATCCCATAATCATTAAAGGTTAGAGTTTCATTGCTGCACTAAGGCAATAAAGACAATTGATTAGATTTGAAGATATATAAATACATGTGTTTTATGAATTATTTACAGTCTAATGAAAAGAACTGGGAATCATAAAAGACAAGTTCTGTCGACCAATGAAGAATACATGTAATTCATCTAACTAGTGGGAAAAGCTATTTTATTATGCTATTTTAAAGGTTCCTAATGTTGTTGTGAGGTTTCCTACAATAGGTTTACATGCATTACCTCTTTACCTCACAGTGTCTGAAACGGTTCAATCATGGATTCGGTTTCTCTTAACCCCTCCTTTCAAAGAGCCTGCTCTGCTCTGATTGGTCAGATGGCCCAGTCTGTTGTGATTGGTCTACTCTGCTCTGATTGGTCAGATGGCCCAGTCTGTTGTGATTGGTCACCTCTGCTCTGATTGGTCAGATGGCCCAGTCTACTGTGATCCAGTCTACTGTGGCCCAGTCTACTCTGCTCTGATTGGTCAGATGGCCCAGTCTGTTGTGATTGGTCTGCTCTGCTCTGATTGGTCTACTCTGCTCTGATTGGTCTACTCTGCTCTGATTGGTCAGATGACCCAGTCTGTTGTGATTGGTCTACTCTGCTCTGATTGGTCACATAGCCCAGTCTGTTGTGATTGGTCTACTCTGTTCTGATTGGTCAGATGGCCTAGTCTGTTGTGATTGGTCTACTCTGCTCTGATTGGTCAGATGACCCAGTCTGTTGTGATTGGTCTACTCTGCTCTGATTGGTCAGATGGCCCAGTCTGTTGTGATTGGTCTACTCTGCTCTGATTGGTCAGATGGCCCAGTCTGTTGTGATTGGTCTACTCTGCTCTGATTGGTCAGATGGTCCAGTCTGTTGTGACTGTGATCCACAGTGGCACGAACATTAACGATGCGGTTTTACCATTTCAATCCCAGCACAAATCCTCATCCTTTTGAAGTGCATGCAAAATAGATTTGCTTTCGCAGCGCAGAAAACAGCATTTGGAAATGATCTAAACAATCACCAGTTGAGATTTTCTAAAAGTCTTTACCACTTTATGTGAGTGTATGTATGCTGGTAAAGTTAATTGCTCAAAATAAGAAAAATAAAGCAATTAGTAGAACATGAAAACCTTATGACACTTTCATTTCTTAAGACTCGTTTTACCCTGGACAATGGACAGTCCATGGACAAACTGCAAGTTGTACAGAGTATTCTGCAAGACTTTAGTCAAAGACCAACAGGAGATCACATATCACACCTGTGCTTAAGGCTCTTCATTGGCTCCCAATCAGTTTTAGAGTGCTTTTTAAAATTTTAACCATTACTTACAGAGCCTTGCATGGTCCAGCTCCCTCTTACATCCAGGATATATTGCACGCACACACTTCTGGTCGCTCTTTGAGGTCTTCAGGCCAAGAACTTTTAACTGTTCCCAGAACACGTCTTAAAACAAGAGGTGATCGTGCTTTCTGTGTGGTGTCCCCAAGGCTCTGGAACTCTCTTCCATTAGTCTTGAGAGCTTTGGACTCTGTGGAAACTTTTAGTAAACACCTTAAGACACATCTTTTTAGACAAGCGTTTAACTAGCCATATGGTTTTGTTGTTATGTGTGTTGTGGTTATTATTTGTTTTATTATTTTTGTTTTTACTGTGAAGCACTTTGTGACCCTTCTTGTCTGTGAAAAGTGCTATATAAATAAAGTTTACTTACTTACTTACCCTTGAACAGTATGTGCTTGATAAGTTTATTGAACACAAGGTATTAAGCATCATCTTTTAACTTAGACCAAAACATGATGCTGAATTTACCTGTTACATTCAGTCAGGTTCAAAGAAGAAAAAGATTCTGAATTTACAAAACAAAAGTATTTAATTATCAATTTACACACAGAGACGATGGCAACGTAACAGTGTGTCTAGCACAAGCTCAAACACAAATAATAACCGACTCTGAAGGCAGGGAAATGAGGAACTTACAGTACATAATATACACAGATAACAAACTCAAGGACTAACAGGTGTCATGATCACATCAATTACCATAGTAACTTATCCATGAAAATGAAACTAAACAAACAAATAACTGAATAATCCTGACGGAACCAAGATTAAGAAAAAAGAGAAAAGAAAAAAATAAACTAATTTGTGTATGTGTGTGTGTGTGTGTGTATACAGATGTAAAATTACCAGAATACATTTAAGGATTAACATGTTTTTACATGTCTGGATTAAAATGAATAACTTAATATAACTGTATTATAAATATTAAAATATTGATGTCATGTAACAAAAAAAACATAAAACAGGAAATTATGTCACAGAGAAGACTCCTATAGACCCACTAAATACATAGTATATTTTGACTTTTTTATGACATGGCAATAAAATGTCATTTTGTCATCATTGTCATTAAACAATGATTTTAAACATCAATGTTTAAAAATAATCATGAAATGTACAAGGAAAATAGATTTATTTCCTAATGTTCATGCCACTTGGTCATTGAAGATCCCATTTCTGCACCACTAGCGTCACCAAATTAAATTGTAAATTTGCCGATCTGGTTGGGACATTTAAACAGTGTTTTAATTTAATTTAATTGTGCCACAGAGTCACAGTATTTACACTCTTTAGGAAGTTAACATATAAATGGCTTGGACAGTAGTCCTGCATTCTAAACTGTGACAAGAGCAATTTCCTTGTTTTGCACCTCTTTATATGTCATTAACCCATTAACAATTTAGCACTATTCCCTAATGTATATTTATGGTATTTTATGGACCAATGTGGTTGGGTTCGATGATAGAAAGTAACACCGATGTCTATGTTGCCAACATCCTCTGAAAAGGTGAGACTTTTTAATCTTTGCTTGTCATGGTGATGGCCCAGATGTGTCAGGACCATTCATTCACATTACCCCACATCTTGAGTTGAAAAACATGCTCTGGAAAACTGTGGGATGTAATGACAGGGGCAAAACAGCATCATTCAAAGAGACAGTTGGCTCAAGCCTCTCTACATCAGCGGAGGCCAGTGACATTTAAACGGGGAAAGAGCCAATTACTCCTTTTTCCAACCTCTCAGGCCGGTAGGTTGATGTCAAGTGCTCGGCTACACACATAAGAGCAAGTTTCCTTAAGAGTTTGTTTACCCATGACATCGAAAGCCATGCAATTGCACACCATCAACTAAATTGCAACTTCCTGAAGTGAGCACTGAACTTCCTAAATCGTGTTGTGTTATCTGCTGCATACAAAATGGCATTACTGAGAAATACTGTGAGATTATAGTTATTGAAATATGTCAGGACGCTAGAGTCGCCGTGACACACTTACAGAAATAACTGCTTGGACAGTCTTTAAACGCCACACCGAGGTCTGTCACAACGCTCCTCATGCGATTTGGTTTCATTGCAAACGCTCTTTGCAGAAGTGTGACAGAGGCTTCTGTGTTATCAGCTGAGCAGACTGACACACTTACAGGCCCCCAGGGCCAACACAGGCATGGTCATGTGACTGCACTCCTCAGTATGACAGCATGAATCTCCAGAACTGATCAAGGGAATGGTGGGTACACACACATGCTTTGTGTTTCATACTGTACGAGGGAGGGGTGCAGTTTGAAGTTTATGTTAAACTGCGTTCACAACTCTATATATGTGTGAAATGGAATATTCAGCAAGGAAACTTGTAGGGTGGGACTTAATTTTATCCAATGAGAATGAATGGGATTCTAAAAACTGGGTATTGCATACAAGAATAGAGCCACTTAAACACGTTTTTTGGGAGGGATTTGTAATGTGAATTATAATTATTTCTAAATACGACCAGGAACGAACATTTAGAAAGTAAATACAGTCATTGTAATTTCCTGTTGGCATTACTTATTTCTTGCAGGTTAACATCTAAAACCTTTGTCACTTTAACAACAAAATTTAACCTTGATTCACATGATTCAGTAAAGTGATAAATGACATTTCCTTAAGAGATTGACTTAGAAAACAATGCCTGATATTCACTTCGCTCAACTTTACACAGCTGTGCAGAAAAAAAAGTTCCCATATGAGGGAACATTGATGCTATATCATAGTGTTGACTCTATGGGAACGCCTTCACACTCAAAAAAAATACTCTTTAAACTTACTTAATTTAATTATGGACAGTGGTTCCACACAAGCAAATTGCGTTTTATTAACATTAATGGGATTTTTTTAATTTACGTAAGCTCATTGTGTTGTGACAACACAACTGAATGAGTCCAAACAAATCAATGGAATTGCTTCCCTGTAACTTAAACCGGTTAAGTTTAGTGAACATGCTTTAATTTATTTAAATCTTCACTGACAAATAAAAGTATGTAGGATTTACATAAGTTCTCAATTGAAATTCTATACTATAGCTTGCTATTAGCATATAATAGCACTTATTAACATATTAAATGCCAAGATGTATATGCTCTTTCAGCAACAAGAGTTTTGTTTTATTAATCAGTCCACAACCTAACCAAATGCTCCACTCTTCTCCACAATGGTAACCCACTGTAATTTAAATGGTTCTAATTGCAATGTAATTGAACATTAAACACAATTACACACTATAAAGTCTTCCCCTTTCCTCATTTTCTCAAAAACACATAAAATAACACTTAATTTTAACATTTATTCTCTCTTAATTCAGCTATATGCAAAGCATGCTGGGAACTAACAAGCACCGCCCAGTTTTAGTTAATGCAACACAAATCATTCGTGTAATCCAACACAAACGGATTAAGTAAACTTTAATTTTACATATTTAAGCAGATTGAACACAATCAAATTAAGTTTGGACAAAATGTAGCAATTGTGTTGCTTAAGCTCATTTGAAGCAATTTGAACAAGCAGCCAAAATGTTTTTTTTTTCATCGCAATATATTTAAAGCATTCCAGGACAGACTTTCCGAAATACTCACAGAAATGAAAGACTTTGCCTTTAGATTAACTTTATATTTTCTCTGAGGCCATGCACCTTTCCACTTTCTTTACACGGCATCTTCATCCAATACGTTGGAAATAGTCACATCCAGGGTTTTTTGAATCGCGAAATTAAACTCTTTACATTAGTTTAATGAATGATAATTAAGTATAGTTGAAAATTATACAGGTTAAGTTAATTAAACGCAATACAATAGTGTTTTTGGTGGTAAAAAAAATATATGTGTGTTACTTTAACAAAACATATTTGGGTAAAAGGAACAGTGCCACAAAACCATTTTTTTGAGTGCAGCGTGAACCAGTGTCCGGTGAAATCACTCCACTCTTATTGGACTACAGATGTCAGATGACGAAGCACGTCAACAAGACCATAGAAGTGCACCTACGTCACAGAATCCCCAGCTTATTTGTCTTCAGAGCTTCCACAATAAGGAAGCTCCGCTCCCGTCTGGCTCTCTTCTCGAGGGGTGAGAGTCAGACATCTGCGCCTCATGGTTCGGGTTCCACATTTTCCACGGCAGTATGGCAGCTTTGATCATGGGGACTGCAGGCTGAGTTGATTAAGGCCCTGTCCCAAATGGCACCCCAAGCACTCGAGTCCGCACTTTCGTGATGTAACGCTGCTTTGACTGTCAGGAAGAAGTCTGCCGTGGAGCTCGCATCAGTGTGGGCTCGGCAAAAGTGCGCATCGAGGGCGCATATCGACCGCAAAGGGGGCGCTCTCGAGCACGCTTCTGAAACCTAAAATGACAAATGGGACACCCTACGCGGCAGCCATTGTAAGTCCACAAGACCGAAAGTGCATATGATGTGTGCCATTTGGGACAGGGCCTATGTGAAGCGTGAGATGTGTGTTCCCCTTTCTCTTGCTCTTTCTCCTGACTTTGTGTCCCATTTTGGATCTATAAGCTCACTCTGCTAATTATATTGACCCAAATAGACCTATTAATAAAGACCTATAAATAAATAAATGTAAGATCTGTGTCTTTGCTATATATATTATGATGCCCCCCTCACAGGTTGGGGTGTGGTCTTAAAGGGCTGTCCAGCTCATGGCTGCAGGGAGGCAAACAAGTCTCTTGTATATTCTGAATTCCAGATATAGACCATTTTAATGGTGGCTGGCTCAAGAGCACAGGTTTCACTCTCATGCCCCTCTGCAAACCATAAGGGTTGCGCGCAGATGCTTTGCGTGTTGGTCTGGTTGGACAACATATTGGTAATCTCAAGGGTAGGCTGTGTTTGCGCCCCCTATTCAGGTTTGCACAGCAGATCCTGCTCTAGATCCAGCAAGAACAGACTGCTCTTATTGGGTGCAGTCTATATTCCAGGGTGTTTTGAATATGCGGTGCAATTGAATTGGCAGAGGTAAGACAGACCAGACGTGGACCTGATTGCCTCAGCAGAGTCGACCCACTATCCCCTCTGGTTCACCCTCACACCTCCAGCTTCATTTGAGCTGGATGCCTTAGTAAAGACGTGGCCAAGGTGGCATCTGTATGCTTTTCCCTGATCACTCTGCTCATGGGAGTTTTAGTGAGGGTTCGTCAGGACTAAGGTCACACTGTTATTAGTGGCTCCATTCTGGCTGGCCTGAATCTGGTTCTTGGATTTAATGTCTCTCTTGGAAGGTTCTCTCCAACCAGAAGGGACCTTTTGAATCTCCACCCCTGGCTCGAGATTTGTAAGCTGTGTGTCTGACCCCTATAGGGTACCAGCTCATTCTCCAGTCTCTCAACTAAGGTTGTTGAGACCATCCTAAATGCTAGATCTCCCTCCACAAGGAAACCTTATGCTCTGTGGTGGCATCTCTTGACCCAGTACACTGCCTGGTTCGTTGCTGGAGTTCTTGCAGGAGCATCTTTCAGCAGGACTATCACCTGCTACTCTTAATGTGTACGCGACCGGGGTTTTGACTTGTCATATTCACATTGATGGAGCTTCTGAGGGGAAGCATCCCATAGTATCTTGTTTTGATGGGCTTAGGCCCATCTGTAGACCGCAAGTTCCTTCTTGGGATCGTTCTGTAGTCCTGAAATGTTTCTTAGAGGCTCCGTTTGAGCCCTTGGATTCAGCCAGAGTTGGCTCTGTCACTGGTATTAACTTTGCTTAAAAGAGTAGGAGATTTGCAGGCCTGTCAGTTGTGTCCAGTCAGGGCACTAAGGATTCATGCTGACCACTCAGAAGTGTGGTGTAAATCTGATCAACTGTTCCTTTCCTTTCCATTGTATTGTTGATGCATTTTCTTTTTCTATGAGGTGCTTGGTATGCTTCACCTCTATCAGTGTGCTGATTCTGAGGCGCTAGCTAAGGTGCACCTTTGCAAGATGTTTGTGCTGCGGCAGGCTGGTCCTCTCCGCACTCATTCATTGGGTTTTATAATGTGGATGTGGGCTCAACCCCAGGATCTCAAGTCATTTCTGGTTGAGTCATTTCTGCATTTACAGTTTTGTGCTTTTTGTATACTTTTCACAACCTGGGGTGAAGGGCATCCTCTCAGTATGGTGGCATGGGTATTGTGTTCCCATAGCATCAACACAAGAATGCAGTGTCTCATTCCCCGTCTCAGGGAACCGGGTTACATGCGTAACCTTGAGACGTTTCTTGTTGCATTAGGAGAGAAAGAGATGGATGTTGCCTAAAAAAGGAACATCTCAGGGTTAACTCGGTTCCTTGAAATGGGAACGAGACACTTCAAGTATGCCTGCATGTTTTTTTCAGACAGTTATAATCTGAGGATTCTGTGAAGTAGGTGCCCTTTCATGGTCTTGATGACGCACTATTCTTTGTCACCTGACCTCAGTCGTCCAAAAGGATTGGAGTGATTTCACAGTGCTTCAGACACTGATTCATGCTAAAGGCATTCTCATAGCCTCAACTTAATGATGCAGCGTCTCATTCTCATCTCAGGGAACAGGGTTACATGCGTAAATAAAAAAATGAATAAATACATACAGTACATACATAACAAAGAGGAGAAAAGATAGACAGCACACATGTAACCTGGGGGGGGAGGAGGGGGGGGGGGGGGGGGGATTGATCTGATATGTAAATTGAGATCAATGCCATACAGTATGAGTCATGCACAAATTACATAATAAGGAGTAGATGTTACAATCCCAACTTATTCAGTCCAATACCTGCTTTGAGTGGGTTTTGAGGCATGATCTTAATTGGGTTTTTTTGTTAGTGACCACTTAGTGATGTTTCCTCCTATACGATACATCTTCAGTTGTGCACCTTGGGTTCTTTAGGTGTTTCGCCCATTTAGCACAAGACACCCTCCGCCAAGGCAGGCCCACCACAGGCTGATCAGACCTGGGTGTGTGTCGCAAGGGGACTGAGTGGTCATTTGATTCCCCACGCTGTCTCCTTTCTTCTCAACCACAGCCAGTGACTGCTCTTTTCGGCAGCTGTGGCAAGTTCTTTGATGGTCTTCCTCTGGGCCTGCCATCTAATGCTCACTTCTTTCAGAAGCCTTGTAGTAGAATTGACAACAAAGCCCCTGCAGCCTACCTCCACCGTCACACATACATTATGACATTGGTCCTTTAAGATTTCGGTGAGTAAGATCTCGTCTGAGAGGCACACTGTGCAAGCAGCGCGGTTAACCGTTGATTTTCAGGGGTGTAAAGGCCACTACCATTGTCCTGTTGTGATTTTGCAATCCCCAAAAGACCACATTGATAGGTTTTTCTTGTTTGGTACTTTTATAATTTCCCAGGTTTAATAATGGAAACCAGTTCCCCATCAACAAAAAATATATAATATAATATAATATAATATAATATAATATAATATAATATAATATAATATAATATAATTGAAGTTGTGAGGAAGTTGATTCAGGCTAATTAAGGTATAATTATTACTATTACTAATTATTTATTTTTTATACCAATACCCAATCATTTAACCCTCTGGGGTTCTTCGGACCAAATGGACCCGAAGAATTTAAATAAAAAAATGTGTAAAATCATAGCTTCATCGGAATGGTCCGAAATTTGGTGACTTTGTTGGTACTTGGTATATGAACACCCAAAAAAATTGGGGACAGGATTTGAATAGTCTAAGTGGTTGTAAAAAAAATGGTCACACTCAGTGTGGACCCGCCATAGGAAATGAATGGGAAATTGGCAAACATGTGACAATACAGAGTTGTTTTGTGCGTACAATCAACAAATCAGCCACGATCCAGAAAAAAAGCACACAACAGTAAAGGGGTGAATCTATAAAACATCAAGAGTGCAAAACAGACACATCCACACACACACACACACACACACACACTTTTATACACAAACACACTAATAAATTCAGATTACATAAATATGTTTTGAATTTTTAAAAATCACAGCTTCATCGGAATGTTACGAAACTAGGTGACTTTTATGGTATTAGGTATGTGAACAAACAAAAAATATTGAGGTCATGATCCAAGCATGCTAAGTGGTCGTCACACTTCTGCTCTTTGGTCAAAAATGACCCCCATAGGAAATGAATGGGAAATTGTCAGAGTTTTTTTTTTTGCATACAATCTACAAATCAGCCAGGATGCAGAAAAAAGGACTCAACAGTGAAGGGGTGAATCTCTAAAACATCAAGAGTGCAAAACAGACACACACACATACACACACACGCACACACACACACACACACTGTATTATATATTTATAATAATCTGTATTATAAAGTAAAACTGGCACTTCAAATTACCATTTAAACCAAACAAACAAACAAAAAACAAGACCAAAAATAGTCTTTGAGAATCTGTTATTATATTTTAAAATCAACAACCTGAAAAAAAATTGTCAAAGATGTGCAAAACTCACAAGAATTCTGAACCCTTTCTACAGAGAGCTGTAAATCCACTAGTGGTAAAAATGTGCTATTGCGTGATAAAAATGCTCAGTGTGTCCAGCAGATGGCATCCATCTCATTTCAAAAATTGTTTTCATGAGGCCTAGGCTTGACTCTAAAATGAAATACAGCTTAAAAAAAAAAAAAAAAAATACATATTTATAAAAAAATTATATTATATTCAATGGGAAAAAATGGGTCATAATTATTGCATAAATATTAATTATAAATCGATAAAATTTTCTCAAAACACCAAAAAATAAAAGAATTTTTTTATAAAAAACAAGTAAAAAAAATATATATGTATGATTTTCTTTTAATAAATATGAATCAAACCCTTCCGGACCATTTGGTCCCGAAGACCCTGAGTGTGACCTTGAAATGAAGGACCCCAGAGGGTTAAGCATTATTGTGGAGATGCAATAGGTGTGCTCAGCTCCCTTTTTTAGGGTAAAATCAAATTCCTAATATTCACCTCAGCAGTGCCACAACTTTACTCTGACAAAATGCTCATTATATATCCATTCAGATGGCAAATTCTGCTAAATAGTTTGATCATTTGCATTGATTCAGCTTTACACAGTTGGTCACGATTTGGCTTTAGCTCTTAGTCTTTACTGGAAGATGCTGTAACCAGGGGATGGAAATAAGGAATGTTGATGAGTTTACTAAGGTTCTCTATCTCTCTCTCATTAATCATTACAGTTGTATCCGGCTCTTAGTGATTCTATGCGCAAGAGACTGTCCATGAATTTTCTTGGCAATGTTTTTTTCTGGGGTTGGTTGCCAGGTCTTTTCCCAAGCCTCCCCATTGCATGGTTTGGGTCTCTCTCTCTCTCTCTCTCTCTCTCTCTCTCTCTCTCTCTCTCTCTCTCTCTCTCTCTCTCTCTCTCTCTCTCTCTCTCTCTCTCTCTCTCTCTCTCTCTCTCTCTCTCTCTCTCTCTCTCTCTCTCTCTCTCTCTCCTCTCTCTCTCTCTCTCACACACACACTTACACCTACAGCAATTTGGCATGCCCAATCCAGCTAACATGCATGAATTTAGACTGTGTGGGGGAAACCCACACTGACATGAGCAGAGCATGCAAACCCCATGCGGAAAGGATTCCTGGCTGAGCCAGGGCTCAAACCGGGAACCTTCTTGCTTTGAGGAGACCTACCATACCAGTGACTAGTTTATTTGGAGGGAAATTAATTTTCCCTGAATGAAAATGTTCCCCTGTCTACTGTCATTGCTGTCCTTAGCTCATTTGCTAGCCTAGAGCGAAGAGTCCTAATACAGCAGCAGCGTTTTTTTTTTGGCTGTGCTCATTCTTGTAGTGCCATCAGCCAATCAGCATTGACGGGACATCATTTCCCTGCGACTTCAGAGAGATGAGTCACATGCCTCAAAAAAGTGTTGAGTGCCAATCTATATTCCATTCTTCAAGGCCTGAATGCACCAGTCAAACATCTACTGCTGAGATGAATAGGAACACTAACGGAGAGCTTTTGTCCATGGTTTAGATTGCATTATATTTCTTTTGGCAAAAGGCAAACGCTTGTAGCTAAACCTTTGTGCTAGCTCCTTCTGATTAAATCAACAGGATTCATCAGACACTTGTGATCTCCACTATTTCACCATTCAAATGGACCTGTCTGTGTAAAGCAGTGCTCTGACCCTTCTCCTCTGCTCCTTGCTCTCTATTACAATCAATTATGCATCTGAGTCATCCCTTCAAAACAGATCAAGCCAGCCGCCATGATCTAAGATTAGTATTTTAAGCATTACACCTCCATCTGATCACCATGGATATCACACCTACAGGCTGGCTGGTTCTGTGGGTAGAGTCGAGCGCCTGCGAGGTGACAAGCACTCATGTGTTCTCCGCGGGCCCTCGGCTCCGTCCAGCGACGTGGGTATTGTTAGACGCGCCGTGGCTAATTGAGGGGAAGAAAGAGGTTGTCATGGCTAATGAAAGAGGTGAGGTGGTATGTCATTTAGACGTCGCTTATTTTCAATCATCGCTCGTTCGCGTGTGTCGTCAGGGGATGTAATCTCTCCACTACACGTAGAATCGCCAGGGAGTATTAAACTAAAGCACTGTATTATTACAATTTTAAATGGTTTTAATTGTTTGTAGAATAAATATGACTCTAGTGACATAGTTGTTTGCATAACCTAACTTGGTAATTATAAAGCCTAAATATGGTCAGATATATAGCAGTTTGCGTCTTAGTGCCAATTAGAAATTGCACTGTGTGTCCCTTCAGTCTGATTGGCACACATTACTCCAAACCTATTAGCAAATCAGCATTCAACAGACAGCTCTAAAATAGCTGCATACATCTCGCAATGGCAGTTCATGATATTGGATTCTTATATAAATGCAGCTTATGTGTGACAAGGTTTGATACAATGGCTATGTGTTGTATTTAATGAAAAAAAAAAACAGGAGTGGAAGAGATGGATTGTTATGGTTGGATGAACAAAAAAATGTATAGGCATAATGCGTTAATAAATGCTGTATATATATATATGATTGTTGTGCCAATAATTGCCCCATTTTTATAGAGAGCACTCTGATGTAAAGACCGCATTGTATGCATGCAAGCTTGGTTTGAGTGATTGAACCATGAATAAATCACTTTTCGTCATGCGAGAAACGACGGCTTGTATTGTGTCCACGCAGGAGCAGTGGGTTTGGTTACCGCTGTCATCTTATAACTTCTCGAAAAGAAAGAATAAACAGAGGAATGCATCTGCCCAGTGTTTCTCCTTCGTGAAGAGGTGGCCATGATCTGTGTACCAGGGGCTGATGGGAGTCAAACAATCGCTGCTGGATCCATATGGCTTTCTGATGTATTATATGCATTATAAAGGTACCAACTCATTCTCATCCTTTGGCGTCATATAGGTGACGCCATATGACATTTCGTCGAAATCTTACGCACATGGCATCCTATAGCGTCAATATAACATGCACTGTTATGGGTAGTGTTGTGCTAGTTACTAAGAAATAGTAACTAGTTACAGTTACTAGTTACTTCATTCAAAAAGTAACTCAATTACTTTGTTGATTAGTTACACCAAAAAGTAATGCGTTACTGTTAAAAGTAACTTTTTAGTTACTTTAAAAAAAAACATTCTTTAATGTTCCAATTAATGCCCTTTTATGCGTCATGGTCTATACAAACACAAAACTGTCACGTTTTCAGTGTGTTAAGTTCAGTTTTGTAATCTTGTTTCCCCCTTTCTTTGTGATTTCGGTTTAGTCCTGTTAGTTTTTCCCGCTCCTCGTTTGTGTTCAGTTTCTTCACCTGTGTTCAGTTAATTATCCCATTAGTCCCAGTTCTTTTAAGCCCTGTGTTTTCCCTCAGTGTTTGTTGGTCGTCGTCCTTGTATGGTTGTGTTTTCCCTGAAGTTCCTGGAGTTTGTTATTTCGTTCCTGTATGTTTATTTTGTAAATAAATCAGCTATTTTTGGAAGTCCTCTTGTCCTCGTCTTCAGCTACCTGCACACAACCCTGACAAAAACTGACTTAAACAGAAAGTAATTTTTAAACACTATTTTATTTGAGTCAGACCAGCACAAACTGAATATATCACAAGGATTTCTGAGGTGACTCACTATGCTGACTCGCGATCTTTGCAGTAGACGCGCGTGCCAGAGAGAAATGCACATTTCATACGGATTACATAAGCAGAGAGCAGTCTGTAGTCTGTTTTCTTTCGTTTTGAATTGTTCTGTTTAAACGCCGAGTTTCGGTTCATTTATGAGACGAGCTCCAGTTCACTTTTCAGTTCAGTTTACTTCTTATTTATTAAATCCAGGCAATTGGTTGATGAAACATTGATTACAATTAAGATACAATTAATACAAAACGAAATTCACTTTAAAGAAAGGTTTTGTGCATTCTGTTTGATGTCTCTGGAAGTATTAAAGCATCTTTTAGTGCCGCTTTCAGAGCGCGTCACGTCCGTAACATTGTTTTTTCCTCATAAATGCGAACACTAAAAATAAAATAAAATGAATATTTTGTTCTGTGGAGACTGAGAGCCAACCCCTCTTCATTCGGTGGGTAGTAGTTTGCGCAGTGTAATTCACATAATTACTAAACAATATTTATTTTAGGCCTATAAAATTCACCCCTATAAATGTGCATTTTCTAAGCTTAGAAAATGGACAAAATTCATTTGATTCTAATCATAATGTAACCTTATTGTGAAATTGATTTATTTATAGGCTATTTGCTATTAGTATAGTAAAGCCTATGTTTTTATCCAACTAGGCTATGTGTGGGACTGTGGGCCTTATGTAAAATACGGGACAAATCGCGTCCCTTATTGATTTGATACGTATTTTAAGGGACGGGTGGCAACCCTACCACCAACAATGCGTCGCTGCTGTGAAAAGGTTAGGCTGTGGGCTACACTTCAGCCAAAATTAATTAATTTAAAAAAGTAACGGACAAACACACCATATGGTAACTGTATGAGAGTTAATTTATTTAAAAAGTAATGCGTTACAGAATGAGTTACTGTCAAAAGTAACTGCGTTACACTGCCCAACACTGGTTATGGGTGGGTTTAGGTCTGGGGTAGGGTTACGGTTATGACGCCTTGGGATCTGCGTCTCATATTGAAGCTAAAGGATGCCATGTGCGTAAGATTTCGACGAAATGTCAAAAGCGTCAGATGTATGACGCCTTGGGATGAGAACGGGCTGAAGGTACGCATACTTCCTTAAAATGCATATTGCGATACATTATGTTTCTTCATGAATACACAGTTGTAACAACAGGAATAATCATGGTTACACCTTTAAAGATTATGACGCATTATTGTAGGATATAGAACATGAAATTTAATGTTGTGTATAACCAATAACATGCATTATGAGATAAGATATTCATGCAGGAAACCTTCACCCACTCAATTGGAATCTGTTGTTGAGGCAGTAGGTGGTTCTTACACACATTGCAGGAAAGACAAATTTGTTGTCTTGTACATTCTGACTTGATGTGATGTATTGATGTTGATGCACACAAGCACTTCATTTACCTGGATCAATGTCTAGGTTTAGTCATTTCTTCTCCACTTCTCCACACACAGATTTGCTCTAACGGAGGGCCTGTAGTGTTTCTGTAGTTGTCTTGTTGGTGGATAATGCACGAATCTGGTGACCGACAGGTTTGTAAGTGAGGTTGTGTTTGAACCCCTAATTATTGCTCGAACCCCCACAATGGACAAAAAAAAAAGTTGGTTTGGGTGGTTAAATGCTACACTATTTGAAATCTTTATATTGCATAAGAAGAAATAATAAGGAATATTTCACGTTTTTTGGTATTGTTTCATACATGCAGCACTATATATTATATAATCACTGTGAATCACTATATAATCACTGTGAAGCTGCTTTGATACAATCTGTATTGTAAAAAGCGCTATATAAATGAAGGTGACTTGACTTCACTATATATTACATATTGTTTTATTTCATAACAGTCTTACACTACTGGTAAAATGTTTACAATAAATATATTTGTATTTATTTGATGAAACATTATTAAAATATCAAGCAGCAAAAACTGTTTACAACTGTTTACAAGAACTTTTATAAAAAAAAATGTAACACCAATAATGATTGATATAATAACTAAGCAGCAAATCATCATATTAGAGTGATTTCTGAAGGATCATGTGACACTGAAGACTGGAGTAATGATGCTGAAAATCCAGCTTTGATCACACGAATAAATCACGGTTTTAAATAGAAAACAATAATATATAACATATTATTTGTGATAATATTTCACAATATTATTCTATTTTTCATCAAATAAATGCAGCCTTAGTCATTAGAAGAAAGGAACTATAGAGCAGAATCTGGTAGTACAATTTTAACTAACATGAACAATATATTTGTTCCCAGTATCCAGTTCCAGTTGTTCCAGTCCCGTCATCTAGTCAAATATTACATTTCCCAGCATCTGTTCATCACCTGCACCTGTTTCCCATCAGAAGTCCAATCTGAACCAGGTTACGAGCACACACACCTCACAGTTGCCCTTGTTCTGGTCTTCAATGTGGTTAACACACTCCTTCCTGGCTCTACTTATCTGAGAAATCTCCTTGCGAGACTCCAGCGATCTCCAGTTTAACTCAGTCTAGAGCAGGGATGGGCAACTTCGGTCCTGGTGGGCCACTGTCCTACAGAGTTTAGCTCCAACCCTGAAAAAACCACCTACCTGTAACTTTCTAGTAATCCTGAAGACCTTGATTAGCTTGTTCAGGTGTGTTTGATTAGGGTTGAAGCTAAACTCTGTAGGACAGTGGCCCTCCAGGACCAAAGTTGCCCATCCCTGGTCTAGAGGATCCTAGATGTGTGTGTTCCTCCGCCACTCTCCAGTCGTCCAATACACTCCTGCACCCAGGTGAAGAAAGAGAAGACTCAGTTATTCAGTGTTCATCTGCTCCACATCAACCTGTCTTCTGAGTTACTCACCTGCTTTTCTGTTGTGCCATCACTTCCGCCGCTTTCCGGCGCTTGCGCAGACCGACGCGCCCGCGCCTTCAGATCACTTGGACGTGGCTGTGTTTACAAGAGGTAAAAACGATATAAATACTGTTCGTTTTCTCACACAAACCGCTCGTTTCGTGTCTTAGGCCATCAATGTGTGCTTACATTTACGAGTCATTAAATCATGTTTAATTTGGACTTCTCTGTGCATGCTCTTTGAGGTGGTGACCATAGACCTGCATTATATGACTGACAGACAACAACGGTTTGACCTAAAAATATCAAAATTCAAAACTACTGCGGAAACAAAGACACCTACATCTTGGATGCCCTTAAGGTAAGCTAAAACATACCAAAAATTCATTTCAAAGTGAACTATCCATTTAAACCTTTGTGTTGGGAATGTATCCTCATCTTCGTCTGCCTTCCACACGTGACAGATATGAAGAGTGTGCAAAGTAACATATTTTAGCAGCAGTGTGAAAGTGAATAGCACATAACGGGTACAATACCCGTTTAAATATCTATTGGTACAATATTTGTCACATGACTAACCTTACGTCATCATTTTTAAATACCTCTGGTTTCACAGTCCACAGTACAACGCAAAAACGTCGTTTTCAAATGTATCCACTTTGGAGAGTGTAATAAAAACGCCGTCTCAGTGTGGACGGAAGGACAAAACGGAGAGAAAAATATGTGTTTTCAAACGAAACCGTATTAGCGTGGACAAGGCCTCAGTTTGCATTTGTGGTCTCCTTTCCGCTACTCTACACATTTTGACGACCTTAAATCTGTTGCAAACATTTGCAAACATTTCAAAGCAGCGACATTAAGCAGCTTTGAGTTGTAATCCCAGTGTTCACACTGTCCTAATGAAATTGCTGGTCAAAGATATCCGAGTACTTTGACACTCAGGTGCTTTCAGGGTCCATCTGGCACTACACACAGATCTCTGCAGTCAGCAGGTTTGTTTAGAGCTGGACTTGTGCATATTCAGCAGTAATGACTGTGAGCGTTTGACACAAGGATGCCTATGATGGCAGGGACGGCAGGGGACGCGATCTAGGCCATGATGTTCCTAATGTCCCCGACACTTGTAAATTCTTTACTCTCGGGTTAATGCAATGACTGGCAGAACCCGGAGAGATGTGCGGTCGCCTGCTGTTTAATAAAAGTGTGCGGAGAAGATCCTCGGCATTGGAAGTAGGACAAATGCTGTCTTAATGTGGATGTTCTGAGTTTCTGGACAGGACTGGAAATGAGGCCACCTGAATTTTGGAAAAATCGAAAGTTCATGATCATTCTTGAGACACTCAAAGCTCCCAAAACGCAAGGTTCCCAAGCAAATATTTTATCAAATGGAATTGTAAAATGTTTGACATTTTACCATGGTACTATTAACTGTATAATTTATGACAAAATGCTGACATTTGTGCCCCTTTTGAATAGGTTTTCTTTTAACAGGGTTGAATATAATTTTCTCAAAAAAAAATTATTATGTGTAATTATCTGTTATACATACATATTTTTTTAATTTAATAATTCATTATATATATATATATATATATTCTTTCTAATTTATTAAAATAAAATATGGCTGGTTACATGCGTATTTTTTACCTTTTTCTGATTTTTCTTTTTTTGCATTACACTAATTGATCTAGCAACGAGACTAAATTCAGTAACTCAGTCATAGTAAGTCATAGGGACACACATAGCACACAATGCCACCGTCTCACTGCCAGCTTTGCTTTCAGCGAACATTTACATAATTACAAAATACATGGTAAAAGGCAACCCTTTTCAAAGCATTATAAAACAGAATCCAATAAAAAATGTATATTGTTTTGCCACTAACCGTACAAAAACTCTGCTGCGGTTGATGTATTAAAAAAGAGCTGGGCTTGTATTTAACATGTGCATCTATCATCCAGTCACCTCTGTGCTCGAGTTTGTGACTAATAAAATCACAAACAAGCCTTTGGCCAAATGACAAGGTTCATTTTTCAGCTTGTGTGCCGAGTTAAGTAGCCTCTAATATGTGAGTGTATAAAGAGACGGGAAGGGACCGCTGACAAATGTCCAGCCATAACAGTCATGAGAGGGGAACAGTGTCGTTTTGAGAGGTGATATCTCACTGCCGACGCTGGATGAGAGGTCTTATTGACACTTGAGCAGGTGGCCTGACCCGAGTAACATTTGTAACAGAGTTGCAATATATCTCTCGGAATAACGTCGATACGTGATCCCAGCCTGTTCAGTCGTCGTCAAGCTCGGCCAATTACGTGGAGAGTGTGTCCTGCACCGTTCATATCCCCGAGCAGTCACATATATGAACAAAGGTTCAATTGTCGGGCGATCGCGCACCTCACATTCCCGTGCGGTGAAGGTGCCGTGGATGAGAGCGGCAGCAAGCGTTGAAATGACAGAAATGTATCACTAATTGTTTTGTATTCAATCAATAAAATCTACAATGTGCAAAATCTTTAGCATACAAATAGTTTTTAAGTGACTGTACTGTAAAATGTTACTTTACAATGGGATACACCAACTGTATCTAAGATATCTTGTTTGAATGTCATTAGTCTTTGTTTGATAATGTCATTAGTTGCTTTCCTAAAATATATATATAAAAAAAATCATAACCTTACATTTAAACTATACTATATTTAAACTTCAGCAGTGCGTGTGATGCAGACTCTCATAATATATACATTTTTCAATCGTAGTCTTTTAAAGAGGCATCTGAAATAATAAACTAAGTGTTGTCAAAAATATAGATTTTTTGATACATATCGATACTGAAATATCTGAAACGCTTCCAATCATAGCTGTCAACATTTGGTTTTCAAAATCCGGGAGATTTGTGCGGGGACCGTTCGGTGGGGTGCTCGCTTTCGGGTTGAGCTCTCCGACTGCGCAACTGGGGTATAGGTTGCCAGGTTGAGATGACAAACGGGTTGAAATTGTATATGATGGATTGTGTGAATATAATGCATTTAATACAAGATCTGGCAACTGGTCAACATTAGACAAACATATTGGTCCGATTATTCATAAAGGAGTTTGGGCCATGCAAATTACGGGAGTTTCCCGGGAGAAATAACAAACCGGGAGGGGTCCGGGAGATAGGGCTAAAAAATGGGAGGAACCCGGGAAAAACGGGAGTGTTGACAGGTATGCTTCCAATACTCATTGGACCAGGCTCTCTCTCTCTCTCTCTCTCTCTCTCTCTCTCTCTCTCTCTCTCTCTCTCTCTCTCTCTCTCTCTCTCTCTCTCTCTCTCTCTCTCTCTCTCTCTCTCTCTCTCCGACAGGGAGTGACACACAAACCCGCCTCTCCTCACTCACTCGTTTTCATTTGCTCTGGATGAATATTGTTGCTGTTACTGGGATTGATTTTTGTGGTGAGATTGCGCATATTGAGCATAATTTTACACATTCCTGCAGATTTTGTGCTCACACCCAAAGTGCGGCTCATAAAGCCATCTTGAATTATTTTTCACTGCTTATTGCACTTATACAGTCAAATACACACAAAATAATATCAAAACGCTGGTTTTGGCGAGTATTCACGTAAACACAGTCAGTTCTGTTTTAAGTGAGCGTAAACAGTTGAGAAAGAAAACTCATGTGTAACAGTAATGGATCTGTGCGTCAGGTTAAAGTGACAGCAGCCTAATATTCCTGCTGCCAAATTATGAGATAATATTAACAATTCTGGTAACACTTTATAATAACTGCAAGCTATTAATCATTAGTTAAGCATGAGTAAATAGGAGTTTTCAGTGGTTCATAAGATGATTTTGAAAGTGCAAGTGAATGATTAATAAACAAGTTATATTTATAAATCTTATTATTTAGACATATAATAGTTAATAGTTACTCTGTGTGTTAATGCTTTATTAACATGTATTCTTACTGTAATTCATGATTTATTCAGGTAGTTCTAAAACATAGTTGCCAGTTAACTATTTGTGACTATTCATGCTTCGTAAAGCTTTTACAAAGGAGATTTAAAGGCTCAGTTATCTTCTGCACTGCTGTTCTCGCATGTTTTAAAGTTAGTACTGAGGTACTTTTGACAGTTTGAAATATTTTATTATATTATTCTTGTTTTATATAAGTAATCCAGTTTTGGCAATGGTAAATTGTTATTCAGCAATGTTTACACATTACAGAAATGTATTTTTTTATCAGATTGCAGAGCCTTGGTTTCATATTACTGCACAGTTATGATTTCTGGAGGTGTGCAGGGATTCTCATTTTCTATGACATTGAAGAGGTTTATTTTTCATTTTATATCAAGTTACCAGTTGTACAGTTTCATTTTTTTGCATCTTGAAATAAATATTTCTATGTTCTGTATCACTCTGTGTTGTGTTTGTTTCATTTTTCTGTTTCGAAGATAACTGAGCCTTTAAATCTCTTTTGTAAAAGCTTTCCGAGGCATAAATCGTCCTCACTTTGAGCTCACAAAAAGAATTAACTGACAACTACTAAATGTTTTATAACTGCCTGAATTACCCAGGAATTACAGAAAGAATACATGTTAACAAAGCATTTATTAACACACTTAGTAACTAAATCTTATGAACCAATGAAAACTCCTAAATAACTGGTTTGTAAATACTTACTTTATTAATGTTCAAATTATCATTTCTAATTTATGAAAATACAACTATTAAACACATCATAGATATGCTTATAAATCAATAATAAAGCATTTATAGCTGTATTTATAAACTGCTTATTAATGTCTATTAATGCTTTATAAATGATGAATTAACTAATGTTTAACTAATGATTCTTAGCATGCAGTTATTATTAAGTGTTACCTAAACACAGTGGAAATACTGAGTGGCTAGTCACTTTGTAAAACCACTAGCCACAGTGGCTGGTGTGCTAAAAAAGTTAATGTCAAGTCCTGCTAGTATGCATGTATCAAGAAGGTCAAAAACCCCTGGAAATCTCTCCATTCGCATTCCCTTGGCACCACAAGCTAACACACTCAGTCCCAAACCTTCAACAAGTGGCTATAGCGCGTACGTATGTGAATTGGGCTCCAACAAATGAATTGGGCTTATTATTATGAGTTCAAGTGTGTCATTTTTCCAGCACTAGTGGAACAAACAGAATTGCAAAAATAACTCTGAAGAAAATGTGAGTGTTGCTTGCCAAACGCACCGCCACGATGATAGGGTGTTGTGGGTGGGTGGCAAGACGTTGCTTTACAGCGGCTAAGGTGTTCTGAGCCATGTGTGTTTAATACTTAGCATTATGGGTTTGTTCAAATTTCTAATCTTAAGCAAGTGATGAACAAACACAAAGTCCAGCTACACTATAGGCACTAAATTCAATTCAGTTACTCTAATAATTGTCTTTAATCATCAGGAATCCAAAGAAAGGTGGCTTAGCTAATAAACAAACTCGGTTTCACTTTATTTGGATGGTTCCTTTAACACATTCAGTTGACTATAAGTAACGTTGCACCTACATCTCTACTAACTCTCATTAGAGTGTTAGTAGAGTATTTGTAGACTGGTAGGGTTAGGGATAGAATAAGTTGACATGTAGTTGCAAAGTTACTTATAGTCAGTAGAGTGTCTGTTGGAGGAGCATCACAATAAAGAGTCTGCAGATATTAAGCAGACAGTCTACTAATACTCTACTGAGAGTTAGTTGACATGTAGTTGCAAAGTTACTTATAGTCAACAGGATGTTCAAAAGGGACCATCAAAATAAAGTGTTACCACAAACTCAGGTAAGAATCAAGTCCTTTCTGTCCCAGAATACTCCTCAGTACGATCACACGATTATCCTCACATTCGTCGCCAACAGCAACCCTGTTATCTGCACGGGTTCGGATCTGCCATGGCTCCCGATTAAAGCAAACATAGCATTAATAATGAGCTTTTAATCAATTCCTCACCCTTCATGCTGTGAATGCCCTGACTGGCGCAATCAAGATGGAGATTGTTCCAGCTGACACAAGAGAATGTTTTCGAGAGAGCGTCTGCATAATGCGAGCGGGGATTTTCACATCTGCATCTTACAGGAGTTAAAAGCACCTGGGGAAGTGGTGCGGAGGTCCACGCCGATGTTCTCCGCGAGATGTGTGGGAGGAGGTGCCGCGTTTATTTGTGTTTTCTGAGGTGCAGCGTTCGGGATGGAGTAGCCTGGATATTCAGCGTGAGCGCTGGCCTTGAGGTGCAGGAGTGTATTGTAAATAAAAGAGCCCTTGTGTAGCTTGCAGACAGAAAGTGTGCACTCGCTGGAGAAGAGATGTTCTGAATAACCTTTTGATGCTGTCAAAAGAGAGGCAGGAGAGAGCTGTGTGCTCCAAGGCATGAGTGGGTGTTTCGATGAGGCAGTCGGAATACATTTCTGTCCTTTTTCTCTCATTTTAAGCTGCACATGTACCATTTGCAGATTTAGTTCAGTGTTTACTTACCCAGGCACTAATAGCTGAATGCTAATGAGAATCTTACTTGAGGGAGTGCACTATACTTGATAGCAATAAGAAGCATGCATTAAACATAAGAAGTAGGGATGCTAATGATTAATCTGTGATTGATTAATTGTCAATAATAATAAGCAAGGTCATCATTAGAGTGTGCGGTGCGTTCGGCTCATGCGCAATGGACTAGGTAGGCTAGCCGTTTATTTCAAAACATAATTAACCAAGGGTCCAAAAAACCCTTCAAACAAGTGATTTTACCGAACATATTGACTATACCTGTCAATCTGGGGTGTGTTTCCCGTAAAACGCTGTAACTCGCTGCTTCACTATCACAGTACGATGCATCGTTGAAGAAATCCGCTAGCTAGTCACGACTGTTTCACAAAACCGTAATGTTGCAAATGGGTCGTTCAACCAAGTTGGTTGATGATGTCAATCTGTTTGAGATCGAATTAATGCTAGATGTTTAGAAGATGCTAGATGTCTAACCCTAACCCAATTACAGACATGGCATCTGAGGACAATTTCTCATTTTTCTCAGTTATTTTGCTTTATTCAATCATAAGCTCGTTCTTACGCACTAGAGCAAGTACACACATGCGCACTCTTCAAAAACGGTGCTTTAGATCTCTTGACAAACTAAAAGATGTAAATGACATTTGTATGCATTCTAATAAAAAACACAGATTGCACTGAATGTCAGCTTGCTTATTTTGCTCAAGATAAGGATTTATTGAGTCCACATGTCAAGCAAACAAGAAACTCTGCTTCTAACCACAGGTCGAGAGCTGTCGTTTCAAACACACAACTCTGCAATGCTGTTTGCGAATGTTCGTTAGAACTACATGTTTGGTTTTGGGAAACACTGACTTATTGAATTATGCTGATAATGACAGAACTTGCGACTATAGTTGGCTAACGATGCTTTTGGGAAACACACCCTGAGTAATCAGACCAATGCAAGTGCGCTTCAGCTGTCTGATTGGTCTCTACACATCGTGCCTACACACTATTCCCTACACACACCCGAGATCCAGTTTCCATTGGTTGAACTTTCACGTGAGGTTGGAAAACACTGCGTCAAGATTGCGACGCAATCGGATTCTGGAAGTCCTATAGCTTTAGCCAAACAGCATGTCATGTCACTCCATGATCTTCGCTGTGTGTTATTTTGCTCAGTCGAGACCACCTGCTCTAAATTAAGATATGCAAGCTACAATAGTTACAAAAGTTACAAATAAAAACGTGGCGCAAAAGCATCATGTGTTATACTGTTGACACGTTCATCTACAGCGCATATCTAATTGAAATAAATGTGCTTGTTGTATTCTGCTAGTTGAGAACTAGTAGAAGAGAAGAAGTCTGTTATGTACGATGATTAGACAGATTTATTTTCAGATAAAGCAGTTATTCGTCACGCTATAAAAATAGAGCACTTCTAAAATGTCAGCAAATTTAAAAGCACTTGTTAAAGCTGCAGTCCGGCATTTTTCCTCTTTGTCGCCATCTCTGTTCGAAATCTGCAATTGCAGTAATTCGCGGAATTATCAACTTTACGTGAGTTGTAGTTCAACACCCTCGACACGGCACAGCGCGGATGAACACAATGTTTGAGGAGAGTGTGCATCTGTCATTCACCGCGCCGATGTGGATATTGTCATTCAGAATCACAGATTATTCTTTTTGGAAGTATGACCAACATAACAATTTTCACCGGGAAATGTCATCTGAACTAGTAAAAAACATTCACTTTTGTTCTGGTTCTGACATTGCAGTAAATCGCGCTGATTAAATCTAACAATCGCTTATAAATTATCATTTCACGCAAAACCGTGCAAAGTAGCTATACTATGTTCTCAAATTGTTAATGTTAACAACGTCAGCAAGCATTGCGTGACTACATCATGTAATGTCCTTCCGATATTATCCTTGTTTTCGCATGGGTCCGGTTGCAGTCTCTTTTTTTCTGTAGCCACTCCGAAGTCCGAACGAAGTCTTTTGCATGTTACAGCGGGTGAGTCTCTAGTTGTCACTGATGATGATCGTCGTTTGAACCTTTCTGGATCCACCATCAAATTGATAAGTTTAATTATATCAAGTGCTGTGAGAAAAGGCTATAAATCTCTACCTCCAACATCCTCACACGCAATATAGCTTATACTAGCCGAGACTCTTCTTTATGTGTACAGATGTGACGTAATGACGCAAAGACATGCTCGAATCTCCCGCGGAAATCCACCAGTACCACTAAAATTAAAAACATTATTACAAGCTTACCGTTTTGCATCGAGCTAAGGCAAGCAGATAGTTTTGAACACTGGCTGGTTATGTATTTTATCAAATATGTATTTTGGATAATTTTTAACCCAAAAAAAGCTACAGACAGCAGCTTTAAGCTAACTTGTTAATTAATCGAGTAATTGATTGTTAATTTAATGATCGATTATGGGAATTTATGTAAATTGACACCCCTAATAAGAAGAACAACAATAAAAATGGAGCTGTCAATCGATTCTAATCAAATTAACTCCATACTACTTAATTCACATATCAAGCTGGCGTCTTATTACATAAAACCAACTAGATCCAAATGAATTAGCAAATTACAGACCAATTTCAAATCTTCCATTTATGTTTAAAATACTAAAAAAAGTTGTGTCCACTCAATTGTGCTCCTTACTGCAAAACAATGATATCTATGCAAACGTTCAGCCTGGATTCAGGCCCCATCAATAAAATTACAAATGACTTTTAATACTAGTTAATCTTAGTGCTGCATTCGACATTATAGATCATAAAATACTCTTAGATCGACTACAACATTACACTGGTATTCAAGGACAGGCATTTAGGTGGTTTGAATCGTACATATCGTTACCATTTTGTCTATTTAAATGGGGAAAAATATAAGATAAAGTCAGTAAATGATGGAGTGCCGCACGGATCTGTGTTATGTACAGTGTTGGGAAGGTTACTTTGGAAATGTAATAAGTTACAGACTATAAGTGTCCCTATTTAAGTAGTGTAACTATTTCAATTACTTTATCAAAGTAATGTAATTGATTACATTTTTTAATGTCTAACAAATGTTTTCAACTGTACATCATTTTCAAATATTTAAACCAGGCAAGGTTAACCTTACAGTAGAACTCAACACTGATTACTGTCAGACTTTCAAAACCCTTCATCACTTGAATCAAGGTTATAGTAATTTCATTTTAAAGCACAGCCACCACAAAATCAGACTTTAGCACCTCTTTTTACCTTGAGATCGTTCTGAGGTTAAATACAGATTTCTGGATGAAATGATTTTTAAATTTCAGGCACTGGAACCCTTTTTTATCTTACCCCAAGGGTCTAATTTGATCTTTTTACTTCAAAATAAAAACAATAACTTTTACTCCACAAATCCAAAAACATTACCACAAATCCCTCATTGACAAATAGATACAAAAAAACTCAGATTTTTTAACATAGTACAATGTCATAGATCACTATTATCCAGAGACACAAATTCGTCTGACTAAATCTCACGAATGTTAATATTCAGATGAAATGACAAAATTAAAAATAGCGTAGCCATTCATCAAAAGTGCTGAGATGAGATTTTGCCTCATCTATGGTCAGGAGAGAAAATTAAGATGGGGAGAGGGGGGCCATCTTACAGCATGTTACCCTATGTATTTGAGTAATTTACTGTGAACTTATTCACAGTATTATATTTGTGGGAAGCTTTGATGCTTTTAACAATGAGAGCACAATACAACTGAATCAGAAGCCGTTTCTGTGTTGTGGGTCTCCCGTTTGCCCCGTCCACTCCACAGCTCGCCCACTTTTGTAGCATTTTTTAAAACCGTGGTGAGAGAACTGGTGCTGAACGGGGGTTTCATGACCCTTTAAAGCGAGATAGATTCTAAAGGGCCGTCAATGTTTTTATCATTCATCAGCTGGTTAAAAATTAGTTCTGAAAGTGATTCCACCGATGTTTCTGTGCTCCAGCCACAACTATGACAAACGACGAGCAACAGGATGTAGGCAAGGGGGTAATCCATCGACCGGAAGTTGAAGCCGGCCGGGTGCCGCCATCTTGTAGCAGAACTTCACTTGCGTTAGCATTTCCATTGACTCCCATTCATTTTGGCGTCACTTTGACAGCGAATAACTTTACATCTGAGGCGTTTAAAGACTCCATTTGTCCATTATTTATTTCTAAAGAAACACGACAATGTATAGAAGGCTCCATTACCTTCTATGTTACATTATGGCCCCGTAGAAACAGTTTATGTAAAAATAGGCTAACGATTGCGTCATAACCACTCGACTCTCTGTCGCGCTGTACAGAAATGACCGTACAGACAGGAGGAGAAGCTCGCAGGCAATCGGGGGGACGTCCCGTCAAGGGGGAAGCCCATAGATAATGAGTCCATAAAAGCAACGGGATACTTACTCCTGCTCACTCACGCCAAAGAACTCTTTGCTCAAGTTCCCCGTCTCTGGAAGATTAACGTTGGCAATTTTCACGCACAGCTACTAGAAGATTAACGTCTGTCAGACAGGTTGCTCACGTCATCAAGCTGAGTTTGAGTCGGTTTGAGTCTGCGCGTCAGGAACGGAAGTGCTCAAAAATCGCTAAAAATGGGCTTCAACTGTCTCAACTGAGTTCCAATGAGATGGCTCTGTCCACTTCTTATACTGTCTATGGATGTAGGCCTATTGTTGGTCTCTTAAAGGGGTGGTTGACTATGATTTCACTTTTCTAACTTTAGTTGGTGTGTAATGTTGCTGTTTGAGCATAAACAACATCTGCAATGTTACGACGTTCAAAGCAACGGGAGATATTTTCTTTTACAGATATTGCTTTTTAAGGACTACAACAAATGGCTGGTAGGGACTACAATGACACCACTAACCATAAAATATACATAAATCCCACCCCCGGGAACACGATGTGTTATAGATTATCATGACAGAATATGCTAATCAATGACTGGAAGATAGTTAACTCCACATCAGCTACATACATTCATCAACAAACCATTCAGAAACATCCTGTTGCATTCTACATGTTGTCACTTCTTCTTGAGTCTCCTCATCTTTGTCCGACTCTGGTTTGAACATAAAAGGCTAAAAGTTTTAAATTCTCAGTGTGTGTCTGCATGAGGTAATCTGAGCTTCTAACACACCAGCTCTTGAAGCTCCGCCCTCTGAGCAGCAGCTCATTTGCATTTAAAGGGACACTCACAAAAATGGCAGGTTTTTGCTCACTCTCAAAAAGTGACAATTTTAACATGCTATAATAAATACCTGTGGTATTTTGAGCTAAAACTTTTATTTTACATCTTGTGATAAGGGCATTATAATTTCCAAATTCTGCAGCGTTGTGCTTAGGCCTGTTCTGGGTGTTTTTTAAGTATACTATGAAACACTCTGTGACTGCTGCACTTTCACTTCTTATAGTAGTTCCTTTAACCGACTGTCACTTCAAATATGAACTGAGTTGTGCCTGCTTTTCATTTTCTCTCTGTCTTTTTTACCTTCAGACAACGCTCACCCAAACCACAGAGCGCCTATTGTTTTGTGTGCTGTAATGAGCTCTTTTTGCTCAGTGGACTGTGTGAATATGCAGTTTTATATTTAGCAGCACACCCCCACCACAGCACTTTTCAAAGATGCTTGTGGCTAACCCTGAATCCCCTATTGAGCCTTAAAGAAACATAAAGAGGCGAGATTCAAAGGCCTTGGCGCTGGAGAATGAATTTTCATTCGCATGCAGCTGGAGAAAGTCACAAAATGTTGACTGGCCTTACAAAAACAGGAGGAATCATCACAAAATCACGTCAGAGAGTAGGATCTGCTCCATTACCCAGCTGAGTAAAGAGAAGAAGAGATATGTTTGTTTGGTTTTGACCAATATATTCTGGGAAGTGCATATGCGGGAGTGAATTTTCATGATGCAAATAATTTTTTTTCTTCAAATTGGACTGTAATTCCCTGTCATTTTGATGTTAGCCTGCAGCTTATACATTTCATTCTGTTTCATTCTGTTTCATCTTGCATTAAAGATACAAATCAATATGATGCTAATTTCAACAACATATTATATAACGAACCTTGAATGCAACATGTCCGTATTTAACAAGTTCATATTTAATATACAGTTATATATCAGTTTAATAAATAATCTCTATGAAAGTTTCAGACCTCTGATGTACGGCTCCACATTGCACTTTGATTATGAAATAGCATGGAGATATTAACCCACTAGGGACTAAGCCCTTTTTGGTCCGTTTTCTCTATTTTTACATTTGGGCTTATAAACCATATGTAATTGAGATGGAACACTATGTGTTTGGGATCTATGGATTCAGAAGACCCTAAGCTAACATAAGCATGCATGTAATGTGTTTATAAAGGAAGTATGAGTGAAAAATGTACAATAAACTAGAGAATTTCAAAAACGGAAATTAGATTTTTGTCATTTATTTCAGAAAATCACACATCACTCAACAATAGTGAACAGTTTTTGAACAAAAAATATTGTTCCAATGTAAATCTTTACTGCTTGCCATCATAAAAGTGCTAAAACAATAAATAATGTTATATTTGTATGTATATAAATATATATATTATAATTGTTCTGTCTCACTCTCATATTTCTCTGATAATCCGCTCCGTAAACCTCCGTTCGCTCTCTCTCCTTCTCTCCATTCAACGCTGTTTGCGTCATATCCCTAACTATATAGTACCACCCCTTGCAAGGCTACAGAGTCCTCTGATTTGCTAGATACGCCATGGTAACCTTCCTCTGATTGGATAAGAAAAATATTTCGCCATCGGCAATTTTTCCATTGGTTGTTGCTTGCGGAATCCGCCAAACAACATCGATTTCATTGGCCCTTTACATAGTGGTATTGCGCAACATGGAAGTGTGTATATTTACAAGCCGGGTAAGTTATCACTGTTTTCAGCGGAATCTGAGGATCATTAGTAGATCATTAATAGTTTTTAAGATATTTACACATTTGTAAAAGTATGGAATTTTGGGCGGTACCGCCCAATCCATCCCCAGAGGGTTAATGCTATACATTTTAATTTCCATATAAAAATGATTTAGAGTAAAGCTGCAGAATTTCTTTACAATACTCCAAAATTAGATCTCAAGACTGAACTCTCATTACTGACAT
Source organism: Rhinichthys klamathensis goyatoka (assembly GCF_029890125.1). Classification (NCBI taxonomy): domain Eukaryota; kingdom Metazoa; phylum Chordata; class Actinopteri; order Cypriniformes; family Leuciscidae; genus Rhinichthys; species Rhinichthys klamathensis. Next base: position 1,888,206 of record NW_026606754.1, on the reverse strand, counting down.
TTTCACAGCTGTACCAACAATGATTTTATTCCCAGCTTAATTTAATTGTATTATTTCATTGACTAGCAGTATCTCTACATCTTATTTGAAAATTTATTTTATTTGTGGTTATACAGTTTTGTGTGTGTGGTTCAGTGTAGGGTTACATAATCAGATTACTTTTTTCAAGTAACTAGTCTAGTAACGCATTACTTTTAAGATTTGTAACACAAGTTACTTTGTTGTCGTGTGCATTGACTGCCAGCTCTCCTGTCCTCATGTAGAGAGGAATCGTGGGTAAGTGCAGAGGTGTTGTGTGCGCTGTGTGTGAACATGATGCCTATTGTAGATCTAGACTAAACGTGAGCATTTACTCACTTCCACAAAAACCTAAAAAAATTTGCACAGTATTCCTCAAAATGAATAAAAACTGTGAAATGCAAACTCAATATTACATAAACCTGCAATAATTAGTTGTGTTAAATTACACAATTATACTTTATGTATTTAATCTCACTTTATTAACCAATGTATTTGCTACTGACCTTTCGATGATCAGATTCACAAGCAAAAAGGACTTTAGATAAACATCACATTTTTTTTTTTTTTTTTTTTTTATTGCTAAAGTGTTGGACTGTCTTTTCCTGTGTCCTATTCTTCTGCAATCCAGAACAGCTGACAGGTTTGTTTGAGATGCACTTCTGTGCAGATGTGAATTTGCATTTGCATTTTGGTGTGAAAAGGCCTTTACATTTGCAGAAAAATATAACTTTTTTTTTTTTTTTTTTTTTTTTTAAAGAAACAAGCAAGCCCAGCCCTGGTGAGAAAAAGTAACAGAAAAGTAACGGAACACAATAATTTCCATTTAAAAGTATCTAATGCAATTAGTTACTTTTTAAAAAAGTAACAAAATAATGTAATGCAGTACTTTTAAAAGTTACTTTTCCCAACACTGAACCCTGTGTTATGGGGACAAATGTCTCCACAAAGATGACAATATCTGAAATCCTTGCCCTTGTGCAGGACTGTACAGTGCGACATATTGTCAGGACCTGGTCACGAACTCAGGTCTCCGGTGTGAGAAACAGTCACTTAGCAAACTGAGCCACTAGTAGTCGGCAGAACCCAGAAGATGAGGCAGACACAACAGTATTAGAGACGATGTTTTACTAAAAATTAAAGATCTTCAGGCAAAAAATATAAATCCACAACGTCAAAAGTTATTCCAAGAAAAAAAAAGAAGGTAATCCACCAAGTCAAAAGGTGAATCCACAAGGTAAAAAGGTACAGCAGAAAAAAGTAGTGATGGCAATTTCAAAACACTGCTTCATGAAGCTTCTTTACAAATCGTTTGTTCCGAATCAATGGTTCAGAGCGTGTATCAAACTGCCAGAGTCACGTGATTTCAGTAAACGAGGCTTCATTATGGCATAACTGTTTCGAAACGTTTCGGAACACTTCGGAATTTCAATGGTTCACCGCTGGGGGCGATGATCTCAGTCAACCCATGAATCATGAGGATTCACTGAGAACCATTGAACAAGTGTCTGTGGGTTTTACCTGATCTCTGATCAGTTTTATACATTTGTAGACTATTTAATTAGACATTAGTATAAATAAAATGAATAATAGTAGTTCATAGTCTTATTGGCCTGTTTAGCTGAGCCATTCATAGAACTAACAAAACAAACCCTGACAATTGATAAATGAACATACACTTGATAATCTTATTAAATGATTAGATAATTGCATTTGAAAGATTTTACTTTCAATAAAACATTTGCAACAGATTTTGTAAAAGGGGTTTTTATGCATGTTTGACCCGGGTTTTTGTTGCATTTACACTGTTCTGACCACTAGGGTCACCATGGAGACAGGTGTAGGATTGTTTCGAAGCCTCGACACATTTGCTTCAACTGTTTCAGTGTTTCACGAAGCCTCGATCTGCCCACCACTAGAAAAAAGTCTCAAAAGATAATCCCAGAAAATAAATGAGTACCAAAACAGAATACCACAAGAGAATCCAACTGGAGCCACAAACGTTTACAGCTTCACTGAGGCTGGGTGCTGACATTCAAACACAGAGCAAAGAACTAAGGAAAACGTCTCAGGTTACGTCTGTAACCCTAGTTCCCTGAGAAGATGACACTTTGGGGACGCCTCCGCGTGATTACGTCTGAAGTCGTGCCAGCAGCCATATCACCCTGTAGCCCAAGACTGGTTGCCCACTGAAGCTAAGCAGGGCTGAGCCTGGTTAGTACCTGGATGGGAGACCTCCTGAGAAAACCAGGTTGCTGCTGGAAGAGGTGTTAGTGAGGCCATCAGGGGGCGCTCACCCTGTGGTCTGTGTGGGTCCTAACGCCCCAGTATAGTGACGGGGACACTGTAGTGTCAAAGACCACCGTCCTTCGGATGAGACGTTAAACCGAGGTCCTGACTCTCTGTGGTCACAAAAAATCCCAGGATGTCTTTCGAAAGAGTAGGGGTGTAACCCCGGCATTCTGGCCAAATCTGCCCAGTGGCCTCTGTCCATCATGGCCTCCTAATCATCCCCATATATACTAATTGGCTTCATCACCCTGTCTCCTCTCCACCAATAAGCTGGTGTGTGGTGGGCGTTCTGGTGCAATATGGCTGCCGTCGCATCATCCAGGTGGATGCTGCACATTGGTGGTGGTTGAAGAGATTCCCCCTTCTATGTAAAGCGCTTTGAGTGCTGAGAAAAGCGCTATATAAATGTAATGAATTATTATTATTATTATTATTATTATTGAAGCACGTATGTCAACTAGTCCAATGGAATGAATGAGCGTCACGGGCGGGTGACGTCATGGCCTGGAAGATATAAAAGCACATCCGGTGCGTTACTCGCATTAGAGCCGAAGCAAAGTCGATCGCAGGGATGCAGGAAGTATGGCAGGGCGACGCATCGTCTCATTCCCTTCTCAGGGAACTGGGGTTACAGACGTAACCTGAGACGTCTCTTTCAAGGGAACTCGCGATGCGTCGATGACACTTTGGGAACGAGAATACCCAATACGCCATATTTACAAAATGCCAGATGACAAAACTGTCGGCAAACTAAGTACCCTGGGGCAGAGTCCAGGTCCAGGCTATAAAACCTTACAAATGTGAGTGGTGAGGACTAGCCTGCCACATCACAAACGTCCTGAAGGGAAACCCCTGATAATAAGGCTTTAGAGGCCACCATACTCCTAGTAGAATGAGCTCTGACCACCAAAGGGTACCGGCTGACCAGAGGACTCATACGCAAGAGAGATAGCCTCGACTATCCACTTGCTAATTGTCTGTTTAGAGGCTGGAAGACCTTTCTTAGGTGATCCAAAGCAGACGAACAACTGATCAGATTGCTCGCACTGGACACAAGAGATTCAGTTTTTCCTGGTCCAAAGAGGCAAGCGGAGGAGGATAGAAAGCCTGCAGTACAATAGGCCTCGGAATATTGGTTGGCACCTTAGGGACGTATCCCTGTTTAGGGTATAAGAATGCCTTGACCATCCCATGTGCAAATTCAAGACAGGTGGGAGAAACCGAAAGGGCCTGAAGGTCTCCGACTCTTTTGAGGGACGAAATAGCCAACAGAAAAATGGTCTTAAAAGACAGAAATTTCTCAGAGCCCTTGAAAGGCCTTCTAAGACTATTGCCAAATCCCAAGCCGGCACCCTCGTACGCATTGCAGGCCTCAGCCTCAAGGTGTCACGAAGGAAACGTGTAATCAGGGGGTCTCAACCCAAAGATGTACTACCCACCGGGGCGTGGAAAGCCGCAATGGCCGCCACGTAGACCTTTAAAGTAGAAGAACATGAACCTGATGAAAAGAGAAACTGGAGAAATTCAAGTACTGTGTTAACTGAACAGTTGACTGGATCCCACTGATGCTGGTGACACCAAGAAGTGAAAACTCTCCACTTAAGTGTATATAATTTCCTCGTGGCTGGAGCTCTGGAGCTGAGAATGGTCTCAACAACCTCAGTTGAGAGCCCACTCTCTATAAGTTGGGCCCCCTCAGAGGCCAAACCCACAGTTTCCAAATCTCTGGCCGGGGGTGAAATATCGTGCCCCCTGCCTGAGACAGAAGGTCTCTCCTGATCGGGAGAGACCTTCCTTCTTATTTCCCCAGGGGGGCTGAATACGTGAGGGAGAACCAGTTGACAGTGCATCGTATGCTGAGACGCAAACAGATCCACTTTTGCTTGGCCGTAGAAGTCCCATATGAGCTTCACCGCCTCGGGGTGGATTATCCAGTCCCCTAGCCTCAGCCCCTGCCTCGACAGGGTGTCTGCTCCTATATTCTGGCACCCTGGGATATACACTGCCCTCAGAGAGAGTATCTTCCCTAGGGACCACAAGAGGATCTGGTGTGCCAGTTTGCAGAGTGGACGCGAACGCAGACCCCCCTGACGATTTACATAAGAGACCACCGATGTGTTGTCTGTACGGACAAGCACATGATGGCCCCTCAGGTCTGGAAGGGAATGTAGACATTGAAGACAGCCATCATCTCCAGGCAGTTTATGTGCCAAGAGAGATGATGACTCCTCCACAGACCCTGAGCTGAGCGGCCTTCCATTACCGCTCCCGGTGAGGGAAGCATCTGTCGAGATAGCAACTCCATGGCAAAGAGCTCCCAACACCGGACCTTGGGTCAAGAACCAGTGTTTCCTCCATATAATCAAGGCGCGGAGACACCGCCGCGTTATCTTGATCATACGAAGTAGGTTTCCCCTCAGGGAGAACCCTCTGGTCCTGAGCCACCACTGCAAAGGTCTCATGTACAGCAGGCAAAAGGGGATCACATTGGACGCTGTTGCCATGAGACCCAACAGTCTCTCAAACTGTCTCACAGTGCGTGACTGGCCTAGCTTTAACTCTTTTGTGGCTGTGAGGATTGCAGCTACACAAATGGGCGATAGTGTGGCCCGCATCGTGACTGAATCCCATACCACACCAAGGAAAGTGGTTCTCTGTAGTGGAGAAAGCACACTCTTCTTGGTATTGAGTCTCAACCCCAATCTCTTCATATGAGCGAGGACGACATCTCGATGCCGAACCGCTAACTGCTCCGATTCCACCAGAATCAGCCAGTCGGGGGGTGACAGAGCTAGTGTGATGCCCAGTAAATTATCACATTTGTGGTAGTTTTTTGTGTAATTTTATAAAGAAATGTTTTTGAATTTTGTGCAGGGGTAATTAACCTGTTTCTACTATTCATTTGCACTAATATATTCTATATAGAGGGCAGGAGTAATTTTTGAGTTCGTCAGCAGAGGGCAGTGTAGCGCTTATTGTGTTTCCGGGGCGTTACGTCAGTTTGTCCCGCTTTGCGATCTTTCTCTTTCTGCTGAGCAAGGTTGAAAGACGGACGCAGACTTTGCCCTGTCTCATTTATTTCTCCTGTTTCAGGTTGGTAGATGTGTAAATTAAGTTAAATAACTGAAATCTAATATGTTTACATGTCGCTGAATGTTTGAAGGGCCGTGTAACAAGGCTGTGTTATGAAAATGTGGACATATATCTATATAACATTACAGCAGTGTTTGTATGTTCGCGCCCGGTGACGTCATTTGTGATTACCAAAGTCACGTCGAACGAAGTTTTATTTTTAGTTCTTTGAACATTTTTGTAAAGTTAGATAGTTTTGAAATGTATGAGATTGTGTAATGTGTGAAAAGCTAGTGTTAACACCAAACGTTTTATATTCTAAAAGTGGTTTAAAAACAAGTTAGAAGTCTGTCAGCTCATGCATTGTGGAAGAGTAAAAATGATGCTAGTTGAAAAGGCATTTAGGAATTATATGCAAGTGATAACATAAGCTAGGTTTTATATTAAGTTGAAAAGAGACAACAAGGTAACAGAGATTTTTGTCATTTTGATTTATTTGATCATACACAATTTATATCTCAGTAATTGCTGAAAGATGAAAAAAAGACAAAATGTATTTTATTTTTGAAACTGTCTATTTCATGAGAAAACATTGTGTTTGTAACCAAGTAGGATTTTAATTGTGATTGTGTAATAAATCCTCTTGGCTCTCTTTCTGCTGAGCGAGATGAAAGACGGACGCAGACTTTGCCCTGTCTCATTTATTTCTCCTGTTTCAGAGCGAGAGCATATAAGCCGTTTACATGATACCAGCCGGTACCTGTAACACTAGACCAAATGGAAGCACCCGATATTGGTATTCTTTGCCCCCGAAAGAAAACCTCAGGAACTTCCTGTGTTGAGGGAGGATGGAGACATGGAAGTAAGCATCCTTTAAATCTATCGTGACAAACCAGTCCTCGGATCTGATTTGAGTCACGATCTGTTTGAGTGGGATTATCTTGAACTTGAGTTTCATGACTGCACGATTCAACAGACGAAGATCTAAAATGGGACCCAACCCCCACCGTAGCGGGTGTAAAACCCCGATTCTCAGTCGGGCGAGTACACCTGCTCCATAGCTCCTTTCGCTAACAGAGATTCTACTTCTTGCTCCATTACCAGAGCCTGCTCGGGATGTACTAACGTGAGTAACACCCCGTTGTAACGAGGTGGAGGAGAACCAAACTGGATTCTGTAACCTTTCTCTATTATCTGCAGGACCCAAGGAGATATATTCGTCAGATTATTCCACTCTGTCAGAAATTCTACTAAGGGTACCAGTCTCTCGAGACTGGCCTCTGGTGTTAAAAGAACAGCCACCTCGGCGACCTGAAGCGTACTGGCAGGAAACAACCGAACTGACTGTTTTTGAACCCCCCTCAGAGGGCGCGAGTCGGACGCAATGTCGAGATGACACTGTTTGAAACTACAAAATCAGGAATCTCAATTTATCCAGAATCATGCATTAACTTAAATTATTAAAACTCTGACTCTTAAAGGGATAGTTCACAAAAACAAAAATTAAAATTCTGTCATCATTTACTCATCCTCAAGTTGTTCCAAAACTGTATAAATGTCTTTGTTCTGCTGAACACAAAGGAAGATATTTTAAAGAATGTTTGTAACCAAACAGTTGTGGGGCACCATTGACTTACATATATATTTTTTCATACAATGGAATCAATTGTGCCCCACAATAAAAAAAACTTAAAAAAAAACTTTATTACACATTATTTTGTCAGTCTATTCCATCCAAGTCAGATAATCTGAACATGAAAAACTACCTAATAGTAAAATTATAAAAATGTCTTGAGACAAAAGTATTATAATTATTATTATATTTTTATTATTATATTTTTATTCACATCTTATATCAATTGATGAAGTGATGCTTTAAAACACATTGCATTTGCATACATTATAAACTGATTTTATCATTAAAAAATTAAATCAGAATTAGTCTGATTGAACAGTAATAGTAACAGTAATAGTTCTCTATTAATTTCGCTAATCCCCTTCCAGTGACATTCCAATATCTTGACCATTCCAATTCATTTTTGTTTGTTTGTTTGTTTGTTTGATTCTTATCCTGAGTAAAAGTTGTTTTAAAAAAGTATCACCCTTGATTATATATGTTATGATGAGGTGGAAGCAGGATCCAATTGCAGCACACTTTATTTAATAAACTCAAACTACATAAAGACTCTGGCTAGGGCACAAGACTCAGGAACAGAACCACCAACATCAATGTTACAACAACAAGAACTCACAAGGACTGGACTGAAACACAGGGCAAACAAGCTAAACAAGATGACAAGGGGGCGTGGTTAATCGGGGACACCTGGGAAGACTAATAGAGATAACGGGGAGCGGGAAAACAGGGAACAGGACTGAACCAAGTGCACAAAGACAGGGGGAACACAGACACACATCACAACATAGCCCCCCCTCTATGGGCGGCTCCCGACGCCCAACAAAACAGGACACAAGACAATTTGGGAGGGCGGTGGAGTGGAGGCGGTCCCGGGGGAGGGACGGAGGGCCAGGTCCGCGCAGGGAACGGGACCAGGGCCTTGCAATGACGGGCATGGGCCATGGAACGTGGGCTGACCTGGGCCATGGAACGTGGGCGGAGCTGGACATGCAGGCGGCCAGGGCGGAGCAGGCTGTGGGCGTGTCCATGACAGAGCAGGCCGTGGGCGTGTCCACGACAGAGCAGGCCGTGGGCGTGTCCACGACGGAGCAGGCTGTGGACCCTCGGGCGGCCACGGCGGTGAAGACCCCTCGGGTGGCCACGGCAGAGAAGACCCTTCGGGCGGCCACGGCGGTGAAGACCCCTCGGGCGGCCACGGCGGTGAAGACCCTTCGGGCGGCCACGGCGGTGAAGACCCTTCGGGCGGCCACGGCGGTGAAGACCCTTCGGGCGGCCACGGCAGAGAAGACCCCTCGGCGGCCACGGCGGTGAAGACCCTTCGGGCGGCCACGGCAGAGAAGACCCCTCGGGCGGCCACGGCGGTGAAGACCCTTCTGGCGGCCACGGCGGTGAAGACCCCTCGGGTGGCCAGGGCAGAGAAGACCCCTCGGGCGGCCACGGCGGTGAAGACCCTTCGGGCGGCCACGGCGGTGAAGACCCTTCGGGCGGCCACGGTGGTGAAGACCCTTCGGGCGGCCAAGGCGGTGAAGACCCTTCGGGCGGCCGCGGCGGTGAAGACCCTTCGGGCGGCCATGGTGGAGAGGACCCTTCGGGCGGCCACGGCGGTGAAGACCCTTCGGGCGGCCACGGCGGTGAAGACCCTTCGGCCGGCCATGGTGGAGAGGACCCTTCGGCCGGCCATGGCGGTGCAGCCTTCACAGTCCCATCCAGGGTCCTACTGCCCCCCCCTAAAATTTTCTTAGGGGCAGCCATGGGGTCACCAGGAGGAACAGACACCGGAGCAGGATCAGCGGGCTCTGGCGCAGGATCAGCGGGCTCTGGCGCAGGATCAGCGGGCTCTGGCGCAGGATCAGCGGACACCGGCTCAAGTGTGTGCGTAACCCACACCACATGGCTGTGGCCATAATGGCCAGTGTTGCGGTCACTGAGGGCTCAGGCGGCGCATGCGTGGCGTGATCAGTCTCTGGCTGGACGGTCTCTGGCTGGACGGTCTCTGGCTGGACGGTCTCTGGCTGGACGGTCTCTGGCTGGACGGTCTCTGGCTGGACGGTCTCTGGCTGGACGGTCTCTGGCTGGACAGGCGGGACGTGGATAGGCTCCAGGGATACTGTGAACTGGCAGGGTGCTTCATCAGCCAAGCCCACCGTAGATGCCGAACCCCCCAAGTAAAGGGCCAGGTCAATATATCCCTCTAGGGTCCAACCGGTATAATCATCCGGCATCAGTTGCGCGATATCCGCATCCAGCCCGCTCCAGAACAGGTCCATGAGCTCAATGTCATTAAGCGATCCCAGATGGCAGCAGTTCAAAAAGTCCCTCACATACTTCTCGATCAGCTGGCCATCCTGAAACATAGAGGCTAGAAATCTTCTTAGTACCTGGTTGTGGACAACTGCTGGATCCATCGTTTGGTGAGTTCTTCTGTTATGATGAGGTGGAAGCAAGGAGGAAGCAGGATCCAATTGCAGCACACTTTATTTAATAAACTCAAACTACATAAAGACTCTGGCTAGGGCACAAGACTCAGGAACAGAACCACCAACATCAATGTTACAACAACAAGAACTCACAAGGACTGGACTGAAACACAGGGCTTAAATACAAGGGCAAACAAGCTAAACAAGATGACAAGGGGGCGTGGTTAATCGGGGACACCTGGGAAGACTAATAGAGATAACGGGGAGCGGGAAAACAGGGAACAGGACTGAACCAAGTGCACAAAGACAGGGGGAACACAGACACACATCACAACAATATATATATACAGTGTATATATATATATATATATATACAGTGTATATATATATATATATATATATATATATACATATATATATATATATATATATATATATATATATATATATATATATATATATATATATATATATAATATTTGTTTTGCAGAGGCTCTTAAGAAGACTGCACTGATATCAAAGATCAACCGGCAAAAAACTGAGAGGGAACTCTCGAAATGGTTCACATAGGATAAGAGACAGAGGAGGACTGAGGGTGTCTAGAATGTACAAATGACTGTCTGAAGTGTAAGAAGTGCTGAGAAGTGTATAGTTGCTGCTGCTTCTAACTGTCCCCAATTTATTTCTTGTGCAAAGCTTTCAGTAAAGTTTGGTTCAAATACAGGTTCAAAATATGTTAACTTCAACAATTAAATTAATTTGAACAATTTTGAAGAGATACTCTTTAATCTGACGTAAATCTGCTTCTTTAATATTGTCTCTGGAAATGTCAGAATATAGCACAAAATGATGGGTAGTTTCAATAAAACGATTGAAAAGATTTCAATCTCACCGTGTGCTGTATAGCTTTAAAAAATATTTTAAAAATATTTATGTGGTGTTGCTACTCGATTGGAATGAAAATCTGGACCGCTGAAATTGAAACCAATTTTGTTTTTTTTCAGATGGGCCGTATAAACATATTTTCTAGTTTGGCCTGCCCTAACACCCAGTGTAATCCTGCTTGAAATCCATGTAGGCAGTTTACTGGCTGCATTAAGGAAAACATGGACAATCTCACTTGCAACCCGGATTTGATCCCATGTAGTCCCCACAATGACTTTGAAGATGGGATCCAGATTTTCCAGTTTTGCATATGTTTCCTAATTGGGCCTCACCTAATGTCCAATTAAATCTCAAATAAAACCCACATGGGCAATTGACATGGGACCAACATGGACCCGTGGATAAACCCACTTACAACCCATATTTAGATGGAACCCAGAGGGGTTCTGCATATGATCCCTAATTGGGCCCCACCTAAAGCCCAGTTAAATCCTGTATGTTGCATGGGGCCAACATGGAACCCGTGGACAAACCTACTTACAACCCATATTTCAGCCCATGTAGTAATCTTGTAGTACCCACATAAAACCTAAATCTGGGGCCAAGATGAGTCTTGCGCATGTTGCCCAGTTGGGGCCCACCTGCTGTCAAGTGCCATCCTGCATGAAATCCATGTGGGCAATTGGCATGGAGCCATTATGGAAGCCACAGACAATCCCGAGGTGGGATTGGGTCCCGTATACAAAATAATGCTGCCTGGGTTAAAGCTGAGACCGAGATAGGTCTAGCGCATGTTGCCCAGTTTTGACCCACTTATTGGCAAGTGCAATCCTACATGCAATCCACATGAGCAATTGGCATGGGGCCATTATGGTAATATAGTAAACTATATATATATAGTATATATAATATAGTAAATTATAGTAAACTGCCCACATGGATTTAAAACACGATTATACTGGGTGTTAGGGCAGGCCCAAATAGAAAATATGCTTATACGGCCCATCTGAAAAAAACAAAATTGGTTTCAATTTCAGCAGTCCAGTCCAACTGCAGGTTTTCATTCCAATCGAGTAGAAACACCACATAAATATTTTTTAAAGCAATACAGCACATGGTGAGATTGAAATCTTTTCAATCGTTTTAATGAAACTACCCATCATTTCATGCTATATTCTGACATTTCCAGAGAAAATATTTAAAGAAGCAGATCTAATATTTTGCAAGCCGAGCTTTATTATTTATTATCTCTGGGGGGGTTGGACATCAATTAAATAATTACCATTTAATTTGTTTGGGAGTTTTTTGTATTTTCTAATTCGGGGAACAGACACAGTCTCTTTAATGACATCTAAGTGAAAGAGTCTCTATGTGATGGAATTTATCTGACTTCTGTGACATGAGACAGCTAGCAGACGGTCGGTTTAGCCAGTTTGTCTGGTTCCTGACCTGAGCCCCAGTTTGTCACATTTGAGCTATGTGCCATATAACTAGAGAGAAGAGCGGCACCATCCCAGGAGGGATGAATACCATCTCTTTTGAACAGGTCAGGTCTTCCCCAAAAACTTGAACAATTGTCTATGAAACCTATATTATTCTGCGGAGTGAGGACAGTCTATTAAGTATCTCATCACTCAGATGAACAGGAAGGGGTCCAGAGCAAATTACAGTGTCTGACATCATATTTGTGAGTTCAAATGCCTCTTTATTGTTATTTTTAGTGATCTCCAATTTGCAAAGTCGAACATCATTAGTGACGATGTGAATAATAATCTTAGACTATTTACATTTAGCATTAGCCAGCAATTGTCAATTTGCTTTGATGTCAGCCACTCTGGCTCCCTGCAAACATTTTACTGTGCTGTCTATATTGTCACATTCAGTCCTATAGAAGTGGAAATAAATAGGGCACTTTTGTCCCGTGATAATGCCGTCTCACAGTCACCCAGCTGCCCTGTTGTGGGGGCTCCGCAACCGGAACTGTATGGGGTTCGCTAAGCTAGTAGCAAAAATTACAGTAACAGATTTTGATCAGACACTCTAAAAATGCGGGATTGTTTCAACTCATGGTTGGGTTAAATATGGACAAACCCAATCGTTGGTTTAAATTTTTAATTTGGGTTTGGGTTGGGTCCGTCCATATTTGACCCAAACATGGTTTGAAACATACCTGCATTTTTTTTAGAGTGTAATAATTTAACATTTTATAATACAACTTTAGAATTGAGGTGCTCATCCAAACCAGATGGATGTTGTTTGGATAGTGATTAGTGTTATTGGGTTATGTAAACAAAATTGATTAATGTTAAGCAAGAATTGTTCTGTTCCTGCAGTCTGCCATAAAGAAAATGTTTGTCTGAAAACATTTATTTTTAAGGTTTGTATTTTGTGTGCCCTGTATGGAACATTGGTGTATTTTGTCAGTCACATGTCTGTTTAAATAATGAACTGCACTACTTGTGGTTGTTTTCAGAGATGGTAACAGATGTTTTATACTTGCGCTACAAAATAAAGCCCAGTTCTGGGGTCATTTGTGGGCCCCCATGAGGAAAAGAGCTTATAAATCTTAGTGTGTTGTTTTTTGAACATCTAAAAATGCAGAAAGTTTTCTGTGATGGTTTAGGGTTAGGGGATAAAATATACTGTGCAATATAAAAAGCATTATGTCTATGGAATTTCCCCTGTGTGTGTGTGTGTTTTGTGGTGGGGTGGGGTGCAAAATTACCCAAAAAACTGACTGAACATTTCAGTATATTTCCAAGAGTGAGAAACAAATGCATCCTCAAATTGAAACCAGTACACTTGCAATTTTGATTGATGGGGTGGGGGAATCAATTAGTAAACTATAAATTAAAATGTGCAAATATTTTTGTGGATTAAATTAACATTAGGCAGAATGTTAATGCAGGCCTAATTGAACAGTCAGTATTATTTTAGACATTAAAAGACGACTTCTAAGGTTTAGTGGCAGTCTGGTAAGCCATGCTTTGTTTTACACATCAGTGAGAAATATTGTTTAATCAGTAAGGGTAATTTGCTGCACACCTCGATAAGTATGTGCTGAAGAAAAGACAAAAGAAACCCCTCAGCTTTATAGTTTTATTATCATGCACGATGTGTATCTCACACTCACTTTCAAAACAAAAGCAATACAGTTCTGACTTCAGTCCTAATGTAATTAATGTGGTTAATATCTGTCCCTCTCTGGAGTCCATGGAGAGAAAACACTGTATTTCCCATGAGTGCTTGCACTGAAGTACTGTGGCTCAACCTGTGCTGAGTTCTCTGGTGAACGTGTCTATTAACGATTCATCCTTATCTTTATTCAACACAGCACCGGTACTGAACATCAACACTAGCAGAATGCACACATTAAACAATACAGCTTATGTTAAACTTTTACTGATAGATCACCCAAAAATAAAAAGTCTGTAATCATTTACTCACCCTCAGGTTGTACCAAATCCGTATTACTTCCGTGGAAAACAAAACAAAAGGAAGGGTCTAGCAGAAAGTCGAAGTTGCTCTTTACGATACAATGAAGGCATACAGTCACCAGATACGTCAAGGTCATAACAGGGCAAAGAACTCCAGAAAATAGATCTTTACTCTCGAATCTCATTCACACTTGTTCACATTTAGACAAAGCACCTCAAAACGCTCAATTCATGTCAGTATGGATAGTACAGATATGCATCTTTTCACAGCAATAGTAATGGGTTAAAGAGATGGCATGTCTGATTCGTGACCCTTTTAAAATCAGTCAGTTATGCACCGCTGTAACAACCATCCCACTATTGTTTAATTTAATGATTGTACAGTTCTATTCAAACCGTAATCCCAGAGTGCACATAGAAAGCAGCGCGGCACAAGATGAATTTGAGCATTGTGTATCACTAGAGCCCATTTAGGCCTACACATTACTGAAAAAGACAAGAATTAAAGGATTGCTATTCTCAGTACAGGCTAATGACTGGATTGGACAGCTATAAATATTATATGAGCGATTATTTGGGAAGAAGAGCGCTGACAGTTATTGTGACAAAGCTTTACTGTAAATTTATATTTACATGACAAGCAGTGCAGGATTTGAATATTTAGGCTCGAAATCCCTCAATTTGCAGCCAGTCATTTTGTTATCCTGTCCCACAGCTTTCAAATAATTTACAGGACTTTGAGTGGCTACACAAAGACGTCTTCCAGATTTAAACCTCTAACACGCCATTTGAAATTCAAAAGAGAAGGAATGAATTAGGCCTTTCCTCCCATGTCTGGGCAGGACAACAGCTGCTGTAGTCGTAGCGCTGATTGAAGATGAGGATGCAGGATCCTCCAGGGTACGGGACATCCACGTCTCAAGTATGTTCAGGATGGAGACAGCGGTGTATAATACATCTCTCATCTGACTGCATTCAGTTGTGCCATGAAGCTGTCTGATAGCGGCACTAAAATTCCTGTCTTTGCAAATGAGATTTTAATCTGTGTTTCCCCAGGGATGTGCTGAAGTACTTCCGCTCATGCTGTGGCTCCCAGCAGCACTCTTGTCTGCCACAGACAGATTGGACTGCTTGAAACAATCTTACACCTAAGAAACACAGGGGTTCTACTCCTGCTCTTCAGCAATAAAGTCTGCGACGCAAAGGGTGCCAACTGAAAACCAACTGAATTTCTAATACACAAATACTAAACCTTATGGAGGTACACATATCGTTTTATGTTACTTACACTGGGCATAAACTGTGAAATACACAAGCAGGATTGTGTTCACGTTATACATTGTCTGTTTGCAAGAGTAGGAGAAAATTATACACTTTAGGCTCTATTAGTTGGTCTATATCAGGGTCTCCAACCCTGTTCCTGGAGAGCTACCATCCTGCAGAGTTCAGTTACGCTGATCAAACACACCTTAACCAGCTAAACAAGGTCTGCAGGGTTACTTGAATATAACAGGCAGGTTTGTTGGAGTAGGTTGGAACTGATGTCTTCAGGAAGATAGATCTCCAGGATCAGGGTTGGAGACAACTGATGTACAGGATACAGAAACTAGAACAACTCTTGCCCTTGAGATCTACTTTCCTGCAGAGTTTAGCTCCAAACCTGATCAAACTTACCTGCCTGTGACTTTCAAACCTGAAGATAGGGATGCACTGATACCAGTATCGGTATTGGGCCCGATACTGCGCTCGTGTACTCATACTCATACTCATTAAAATGCTCAGATACCAACAACTAAGACCACACAGCATGTAAAATACAGTGCTTGGGACAAAGAAACAGACAACAGAGCAAACAGAGAGCAGTATAAATATATATCAGATATCTATGAAGTAGCGTAAATGTATATAATTAATAGAATGTTAAACAAATAAATATTTACGCCTACATAGCTTCTTTGCGCAGGAGTAGAATGAGCAAGCGAGCTTGTCAAGCGCACATCCCTTTTTCACAGACATCCCTGTAAAGTTCGTAGCTCGGTCGGATATGGCAATAGCAAAGAATGCAAAATGAGGAGCATATTACTAACGTTAACTGACGGTAAAGAGAGAGAAAGAGTTCCTCTGTTGCATGTTCTTGATTGCGGATCGTTCACTCAGCACACATGCGTCATTTAAATTAAAACTAAATCGTATTTGCAAGTAAAAACATGAACTGTTACATGATTTATGTATAACGAGTGGTTCCCTACATTATTACAGGAAGGCGGTACACAGTAATCATATGACGTTTTGGGGTGGTGATGGCGCAGTGGATAAGACACATGCCTTTGGTGTGAGAGACCCGGGTTCGAATCCACTGTGAGACACCAATGTGTCCCTGAGCAAGACACTTAACCCCTAGTTGCTCCAGAGGTGTGCGACCTCTGACATATATAGCAATTGTAAGTCGCTTTGGATAAAAGCGTCAGCTAAATGAATAAATGTAAATGTAAATGTAAGAAGTTTCCTGTGCGCAAACATCCGAAGTGCGCACCCAGAAAGTTGCCTCTTACTGTGCGTTCACACCGGACGCGAATAGCGCGTCAAATTCGCGTCTACCGCGTCTAGTTTGACGCTTGACCACTTTGTGTTAATTCGCGTGTCAATGGCGAAATTGACGCGCGTAAAAACAAAAGTTTGAAGCGAAATTTACGCGCGTCAGAGGCGAAATCCGGAGGCGAAAGTTTCGAAACCCGTTGGCGGCCATCTTTTTAGATGTTTATCGAGCATTAGCATTAGCATTATTCGAGAGAGTCACCGCTCGTATATGCTCTGGAGAGCAGAAACAGCTCGGTAGGGGACATCGTCGCTGTACTCGGGTCCACCAGAACCTCCGGAGGGTTTCAGGAGTTTCACAATTTGCTCCAGGAGCTAGGTTTGGTGGACCTAATGGTGAGGACGCCGACGAGGACAGCGTAGGCCGTATAAGCCCTCGGCCTCGAGTGGTCTAGCTATGCCTGTCGAGCCCGCGCTCTACAGCCCGGCGCGAGGTTCACCCTCGCCCGCATCCACCTAATCTGTCATTTATTTTTGTTTTGATAATAAATGAAGCCAGCCTCCAAAAGTGATTAATCTGTCCTGTGATTTCTCTCTCTCTCTCTCTCACACATCACTGTCCAGACACGAACTTATATGTTGGTCTTTACATTATAATAATATTTCATATAATCTAGATATGGAATAAATAGCATTCAATGCAAAATGAATATGTCTCATATATTGAAATCAAGTTTTATGTGATAAAATATTTGCTTTGTTGTGCATTAGAACCACAGTCATATATTACAAAATAATTTATTGAAGCATCCAGATACTTCACCACGTGACAGCAGCTAGGCTCCTGATTGGTTAACGCGGCGCGAATTGACGCAGAAGTTCAGATTTTTCAACTCGGGCGGCAGACGCGAATTCGCGTCAAACGCGTGAATGCACAAATAGCACTAACTAAATCATTCGCTCTTAACGCGCCAGACGCTCAATTCGCGCCATTCGCGCGAACTTGACGCGCGAATGAGGCGTATTCGCGTCTACCGCGCCGCGCTCTACGCCTCATTCGCGCCGCAGGAATTTTTTACGCGCGTAACGCGTCTTTGCATTGACTTAACATTGAAATCACTCGCGCCTGACGCGCTATTCGCGTCCGGTGTGAACGCACCATTAGACAGCGCGCAAATAGCCTATTAACCCTCTGGGGACCAAGAAGGCGCCCGCGCGTTTTGCTGTTTTTTTTTCACATAGCAGCAACATAGACTTAAAGTACTCCGTCATTTATGGTCATATAAATAAAATCAATACATGATTATAAACTATAGAGGGTCTTCTTTTTTTGTGTACACTCACATTAACATCAAAACCTTGTGGTTTTTTTTAAATAAATAAAATAAACAGGGTGCGCTTTCAGCTCACTCTGTCTCCGCAAAAATCTTTCTGAAACATGTCTGGAAAATTAACGGAAACTCCGCTAATACTTATCACACAAACATAAAACATACGTCTAAAGAACGCTTTAAATTTCTACTTTTAAATAAAACAATTCACATTTAAAACAAATATTCTCCTGCAATGTAATCTGTCTGAAACTAAAGAGAAGTACAGTTTCTCCTGTCTCAGCTCATTATCGTTAATTTGTTCACACCCACTCGCAGAGCGCGCTATTCATAAGATAATGTGTTGAGGCCATTTGCAAAATAGATAAACGCCCCCAGGCAAATGCTGTAAACGCACTATATTTTTTAGTCAGATTAAGATTCGTCTTGCGCGGCTATGAGGAATAATCCTGGGACATTTAATACAGAAGTGCTGGTTTATTTTCACTTCGAGGAGGAGCAACAGATTCAGCTGAGAACTGTAAGTGTTTTATGGCTATGTAAGTGTTCTAATCGCGATATAGAATAACGTTAGTGTCTGTAAACGGAAAAATAGCATACTGTTTCTCGTGTGTGTGTGTAAATGAATGAATGAACGCACAGATACGCACTGTTACAGACGAAATAAAAGACAAAATTTCGTTGACTAGTTTTGGATAAAGTTTTTCAAATCAAATAAGCATCAAATAAGCTTCAAATAAGCTTCAAAATAAAGACATCAGCTTTTGTTAGGAGTTTCTGGGGATAGAAGTGTCCAGACGTATGCACCCTGTATTTTAAAGAAGAACATTTAATTATTTGCGATACATTATTCATTCACAAAGAATTCAGGGACATTATTCACGTCCCTAAAGGTTAGAGTTTTCCTCATTTTTTAATTAAGGCATTAAGATTTTTTATTCCTCTTTTTAGTCAACTTTAGCATGGGTGTGTTCACTTCTAATTCTAAGCAGTGTGTGTGTGTGTGTGTGTGTGTGAGTATGTATATATATATATATATATATATATATATGGCCTATAATTAAAAAGCTATTTTAACCAGAAAAATCTACAATGCATGTCCAAAGTCGTGCAGCCATATAGTTTCTCTTGATATCAGTCCTGCTGACTTCAACATTCACAGGAGACTGTAATGAAAAATCAAACACCTTGGAAATGACAGGTATGTACTAGGGGTGTCCCCGACTAAGGATTTTCATAGTCGAATCAGATTCGTCAGGTCCTGCCTATAGTCGACTAATAGTCGAATCATGTGTGGGCGGGGGCGGGGCTTTAACATTTTAAAGCCGCGATGTACAGAACATCACACAAAGATAAAGAAGAAAATGTATAAAAACATTTTGGATCAATAAAACTAAGAAATAACATAAATAACTGCAGAAAGGCCACACTGCAGATAGGATTTGCATTTCACATGCAAATCAAATTAAATCGGCTGAATTGCCTGTACGAGCATGCTCTATGTAGGCCTACAGCGCAACATCGATGCACTGAAAAATAATCAACAATTAAGAACATAATATACTTTTATAATAAATAAAAATACAAAACGAAATAAGTCAGAATCAAATCACAAGAAGCAGAACAAATGTGTGCAAAATGCCTAAAGTGCAGGGGAACAAAATTCAAAACACAAGTCACAAATAGTTAAATTAGATCACCCTGAGTGATCAATTAATAAAATAAAAATAAAGAAATTATTAAAATAACGAAAGTATGGCCAGGATGGTCAACTTTGTCTTTTTAACTGCAGAAACAACAATAAACGCTAAACTGGAGCGGCAGTCTTTTTAGCTAAACGTGTTCACAGTATCCAAAAATCTAATTAGAACCGGCTGAAATGTTTTGAAATCACTTATTCATACCTGATCGAAAAAACTAAATCCAGTCTTTCACTCGGCCTGTGTCCGTTTGAGTCTTTTCAAATTGTGTGCGCGGATAAAATATATTCTAAAACGCTTAACGTGAAAAACGCTTAACGGCTTTGTCCTAAAACTGTTATATTAAAAGATCAAATTCTGTACACACCTTATATTAATAAAGCATACTATATAGCCTACAGAAAAGCAGATGAGCCCAGAATATGAACGCAACGCGTTTTATTATAACTTAGGCTACGTTAAGCATTTTCCTCCCATAGAAAACCGTTAAAGAAAAAGCTTTACGTGACTTTCAATAGGAGAAACGCGTTGCGTTCATATTCTGGGTTCATCTGCTTATCTGCACATAGAATGGTTTCTTAAGGTGTGTAGCCTACTGTGTACATACATTAAGCACGTAAAAGTGCCATTTAAGCGTTTTAAAAGCTTTTTTCACGTTAAGCGTTTTAGAACGTCCCGAGGAAAACCAACCTGTTAACGTTGGCCGGCAGAAGTGCTTTCCTGATGCTGAATCCAGCCTTGGAGAATATCCTTTCTGATGGTGTGCATCTTTAGATTGTCTTATCCCAGACATTTTTAAAGATTTAAATCCCTGCCGACAAGACGCTCCTCTGTCGGTCACGGATCGAAAGTGAAACTTAAATCTGTCACGGGGTGTTTGGATTTATTCACCCTGCGCGCACGTTAAAATATTTATTAAAAGCTTCTTTCTTTGCACATTTTTATCGACAGCATTATCATAATAGGCAGTATATTAACATATTGACAGAAAACCAGTAGTTCTATGTGAAATCAGACATTGAGCACACTCATATAGCCAAAATGACATAATCCTCGTTTAATAACACATCTGCGAAGATTCGACCGTGAGATTGGTAGTCGAATCAGGCTCCTCCTATCGAAGCATCGAATCTTCGACTATTCGGGGTCACCCCTAGTATGTACTATGTTTCAGGAATGGGACAATGCTGTGTGACTGTGCAAGCCTCTGTCTTTATCAGTGTTTACTAATGTGCTTTTTTGTCCTTTGTTGTGTATCTTTGGATTATGTTGTGTTGTAAATAAATCCAAACAATCTAAAAGCCATTCTTTTTTAAATCTCCTCATTCTTTGTGCAAGGCTCCTCGTAATGGGGCCTGATAGCACCTAATAGGGCCATTATGGGAGGGTCTTTGTCTTTCTCAGGTGTGAAATTCCATACATATTAATGAGAGATCACGCCTCCTGCATAAAGCTTTCTCAAACAAAACACGTCATTAAAAATGTAAAAGACTTTATTGACTTATCTGAATGAGTAGTCAGGATGATTCTCACATAGTTTTGGAGCAAATATTCTAGACTATGTGATACAATTTTCAAAAGTCTTGTGAAGAAATAATCAATATGTGTTTTGTGGCCTTATTTCAGAAACTTTTATTTTTAAGTTTTTCAATAACCATGCATAAATAATATTCTCTCAAAAATACAAACATGTACATACATGTTGCTTACAGATTATGGTAGCCCCGTTTGTGCTATATAGAGTGAATTTACACCTTTGCCATTAACATGTTTATAAATAACTGAAAAAAGCACAAATGTCAGTGCATGTCAAAACATCCCAAGGGTCCCAAAAAACCCTTGGTCCCCAGAGGGTTAAATCGTGTTCTCTTTCATGTCTTTTTGCGCTTTAACAGACAAATGCATACAAAATGATGTAAAAATGCCTGTATATGCAAGTATCCGTGTGAAACAGTCAGTTATATCTTAAGTGAACTTAACAGTATGTTGGATACGTACAGCTCTTAAAGTGACAGCAGCCTAATAAACATACTGCTGTCTTTGTCCTCAATGTTATTCTAACAACAAAAGACAGAGAAAATCACTCACTGGTCTTGACTTGAGCCCTGCTGGATCAGCTCTAAATATTCTCTGCGCTATTAAATTAAAAATCAAATAATATGAACAGTGAAAGTAACAGTAGCTCCTTCAAGACATTTAAACAGTCATAATTAGCGATGAAAATAACTGAAGGAAATATCTATTTGCTAAGCCAGCTAATTTGATTCATATTCTTTTGGTTTCTCTACCCAATATTTAAAAAATACAGGTATTGGTGCTCGGTATCGGCAAGTATTAAAAATAAAAGTATTGGTATCGGACTTGTTCTGGAAAATGTGGTGTCAGTGCATCCCTACCTGAATACCTTGATTATAGCTTGTTCAGGTGTGTTTGATTAGGTTTGGCAGGAAAGTGGATCTTGAGGTCCAAGACCAGCCTTGATTTAAAATTTTCATTTTCTGTACTTATTTAGGAGGAGAATCTGTATTTTCATTTACAGCACAGGTGACTGGCTCAGAAATGTCTGGGCCATAGGTCCTCAACCCTGCTCCTGGAGACCCATTATCATGCTAAATATAGTTCCAACCTGCTCCAATACACCTGCCTGCAATTTTAAACAATCCTTGCCATCTTAGG
Organism: Rhinichthys klamathensis goyatoka; assembly: GCF_029890125.1. Classification (NCBI taxonomy): domain Eukaryota; kingdom Metazoa; phylum Chordata; class Actinopteri; order Cypriniformes; family Leuciscidae; genus Rhinichthys; species Rhinichthys klamathensis. The sequence goes on along the minus strand of NW_026606754.1, from coordinate 1,866,207 downwards.
CTAAGACAAATGCCCCATCACAGGACTGATACTAGGTACTTCTTCTTGGACATCTAACCAGAAGTTTCAACGTCTTCACAGCACCATCTGTTCTCCTGCTGTCAGTGGATAAATTGTGAGAAGTTGCACTGTGGCATAAGCAGCATAATCAGCAGGAGACCTTTTCCTTGACATAAACTGATTACCGTTTCCCTATTCCAATAGCTACGGGACAATCAAACATCTCTTTGAACTTATCATCAAATGACTTGTAAGCATGTGTTCCTTTGAACCACAAGAGGGAAATGTTAAATTCGCCATGATGTCTTCTCTAGAACGGTACGTTTTCTGTGCTCAAGTGTAGGACAAAATGATTCTTCATGCAGGGCTCACTCAATTTAATACTCTCCCAGTTGGAAAGAAAGTAAATGGCATAAGCATAAAATAAACAGAAGGTTTCAGTGCGAAATGAATAGAAAAATATTTGACCTGGTTAAGGTAAGCTTTGTGCATCGTATAGTAGGTAAAAAGAGGGCTGTATGTTGTTTTATCAGTACAACTGAACTAATTGTTGTTTTAGGTATCTGGATTTCAATTCTTCAGTTGATTGATCATGTATGGTGATGGCCATACCAAAAATGATATGTGGCTAAGTATAGTGGATAAGAGATTTGCTAATCTAAATTCAGTGCAGTTAGTCAAATTGGTTTGCAAATGAAGAAAAACTAGGAATAGGAATTGTGGGCCGAATTTTTTGAAAACCCATTAATCAATATTAATAAACTAGCCCAATTTAGACAAACAGAGCAGAGATGTGTTACATAATTTAATGCCCAAAAAAGCAAAGATAAACTAGTCAAAGAGCCTTAAAGAACAGGTTAATTTGTCATTGTTGTATGGAGACACATGATCAGTGCATTGTGACAGAAGCACGCGGTCAACCAGCGCAGTTTAAGACCGAAACACTGATGAGACAGAGACACTCTGACCTTTACTTTCTAAACCCTTTCACCTTTGTGATTTCCGCTATTACAGTTTCTGGAAAAATAAATCTAGATTATTTTCCAGGAAAATATTAAAGTGTGGCTTACTCTAAAGACCTCAGGAAGAACAGGAAGGAGCTAGATGTCAGCAGTGCAAAGGAGATTAGATCAGTCTACTGCATCATCGTCAGACCTTGTGACAATAACTGCACACAAGTATGACACAGTTCTCCGAAATGTCCAATAAACAACTCCTAATTCTTGTACAAAACATTGAGCTTCAGTATAAAATAGAATGTATCTGTTCCTTGCTAAAAGACTGCATGCTCCATGCAAACAACCCCTTCAGGTAAATGCACTTAAAAGTCAACCCCCTGGGTACGACTGGATTTTATAATTGATAGTTCAAAAAAATTAAAGGTTGGACTTTGGAAATCTGCCATGAACCTCATTTCTCTATGTTTTGGGTTTCCCTTGGCTATTCTACTCTAATCCCACAATCTCCTGAGGAGCTGGAGAATTAGTCCTGAAAATCCTTTTGATGTGTAGTCAAACAAATATTCCTACTGGGTATAGTGATCTATCTACAGCATGCAGTAAAGTTAAAGCCCCCTGTGTGCCTCCACATAGACCCTGGGACTGTTAGATCGATTATCTCCATGCTGTGACTTCCCCAGAGAATAGATCCAGCCACTGTCTATCCCTGAGTCACTGACTGTGAAGGATTACATTAAGAATACATTAGAATAAGGCCTGCATTTTATCGATCACCAAAGTTTTAACGAAGCAGCTGTAAACACTGCTAGTTTCTTCTATTACCTCCTGTTTCCTTGGAGTAAAAAAAAATATAAAAAAATAGAGGAAACAATATTAACTGATCTGGTTATTTTTAGTGCCTACAAACAATGGCCTTTATGAATACTTGGTGATGCTGAATGGACTGATGAATGTTCCCGGTTTTATCCTAAAATAATTATCTTTGCAATGCAATAATTAATTTACTAACAGATTAAATAATTAATTAAGAAATGATTAGTATTACAATTTCTCATTTATCGCTTTGGCCAATTTTTCGAAACAGTCTTAACATTCACTAAACTGTAAGCTCAATTGTCACAACTGTTTGCTTGAACATCATAACTCTATTGCATATCTGCAAAACGTAGTAACTGACCCAAAAGATTTAATTCAATCTTAAAAACCTAGTTATTGTGTCACTAAATTGGCCAATGCCACCAAAATAAATGGTGTTTTTGTCATCGTGTGAGCCACACTGGTCAAAATGTTTAGATGTTTTTTCACCCTGGGAATATTGGTTTTATATACTGTAAATGAAAAGGTTTTTTTTTTACACTAACTGCTTTCTATAATACACAAGAATCACAGTTGTGTCAAGCTGAATGCTCTTGTGTATCACACTGAGCTTTTTAAATACAGATTTAGACAGTATGTACAAATTGACTGGAAAAAAAATCAATACTGTAGTACACAAAAAGAAAATAAACATTTTTATTTATAAAGTACATTTATTTTTGCAGAAAAGCATTAAATGTAAACTGAAAATTCACAGTTGCTTGTGAATTTTTACACACTCTATTTTGTCTTTCTCTTACATATCTTCCTATTGCTCTTCCATGACAATACTTTTCAGTTTTCATGTAACACATTTCTACAAAAGTAATTTTTAAGTAATTAAAAGTAATTAAAAGTAAATATATACACACACATGCACACGTCCAAACTTGTTTGGTTGATTGATAAGATTGTGATTCCTATTTTATTACAATGGCAGGCCATTTGCCAATTTACATTACAAGATTACAAACATAACAATTATTCCGTGTCATAAATATTTATTGAATATATCATGTCTGACAGATTTTGATCACTGAATGGATCATTGTGCATGTGAAGAGTTGACAGTTTCACTGAGAATCAACTAATCAGTTTTGATCAACAAGCCATGTGCATTTAGTCATTGTGCAAATTGTAGACAATTTTACTTATTCTTTTACACACATTGTGGCTAAACTAATGCAATTTGCTTAAATTAAAAGTTCAAAACTGATATGAACAAGAAACTAATTGTTCATAGATCTTAACTTATTGCTTTGAGAGAAAAAAAAGTCTAATTTGAGAATTGAGCAAAAGCGATTGAGGAAAACTGTAAACATCTTATACAAGTAAACCGTTTCTGTATACCAGCAGGGCAGCCCAATCATGTTCCTGGAGATCTACCTACATGCAGGGTTCAGATCCAACCCTGATCCAACACACCTGTCTGTAATTATCAAGGGCTCCTGAAGATTTAGCTGGTTCAGTTGTGTAACGATCAGCCGAAATGGGGCCAGATTTCACTGTGTGAGGAATCAGGTGTTAAAAGAATGAGATATAAAACGAGGTTAAAGTGGATAATAACGGTGTATTTACTAGTGATGGGATGATTGAAAGCCTCAAATGCTTCAGAAAGCCTCAGTTTCCCATCACTAGTAACAATCTTCACATGAGACTTTAAAACAACACAATAAAACCAGGAAAACTCAGGCAGTTAAAATCATAGATTCCATATACTAAAAGAGTCCATAAGAATCCTAATCCAAATAAAGTGTTAATCTAAAAGACTTTGGGCTTTTGCGACTGGAAGGGAAAGTCCACAAGATACTCCTCAATCCAGTTTTGGCGATCCCCAATGCAGTGGATGCATGTTGTGACTGTTTCTTTATTTGCCATGCTGCTCTCTTTATACAGGTGTATTTCCTGCTTCCTGTCATGTGATCGCTCACATGACAGGCGTACCACACATTTCTTAAAGACACACAAACTTAAAATGTTAATAGGAATAAAATGGACTAAGAAAACATGTAAACCAATTCAAACCCTATTATACATAAAATCATTGTAATAATTAGAGCGGTAAAACATGTCTCTTACGTGACAGTGTCACAGTTGTGCTTAATCAGGGTTGGAGCTGAACTTTGCAGGAAGGTATAGTGGGGGATATAATTATTTATTTCCTTCCTGATTTTGTAAATTCGGCCACTTGCAAAGAAATGAAGGGTCTATAATTTTTATGGTAGGTTTATTTAAACGGATAGAGACAGAATATCAACCAAAAAATCCAGAAAAAAACATTATATAAAGGTGCATTTCAGTAAGTGAAATAAGTTTTGATCCCCAAGCAAAACATGCCTTAGTACTTGGTGGAGAAACCTTTGTTGGCAAGCACAGAGGTAAGACGCTTCTTGTAGATGGTCACCAGGTTTGCACACATCTCAGGAGGGATTTTGGTCCACTCCTCTTTACAGATACTCTCAAAATCCTTAAGGTTTCTTGGCTGTCGCTTTGCATCTCGAAGTTTCAGCTCCCTCAACAAATTTTCTATAGGAATAAGGTCTGGAGACTGGCTAGGCGACTCCAAGACCTTAACAGGATCGAATGGTGTACAACCCTTATATGTAAGATCAAAATCAACTGAGTATTTTGAGTCTCTTTTGCACTGATAAGAAAAAAAGCGAGCTGGTATCGCCGGCACGACCGCCGACCCCAGTGCTTCTTCTTGAGCCACTCCTTTGTTGCCTTGGTGGTATGTTTTGGGTCATTGTCATGCTGGAAGACCCATCCACGACCCATCTTCAGTGTTCTGGCTGAGGGAAGGAGGTTCTCTTCCAAGATTTTATGGTACATGGCCCGTCCATCGGCCCCTCAATACGGTGAACTCGTCCTGTACCCTTAGCAGAGAAACAGCCCCTGAGCATAATGTTTCCACCTCCGTGCTTGACTGTAGGGATGGTGTTCTTGGGGTCATAGTCAGCATTTCTCTTCCTCCAAACACGGCGAGTTGAGTTGATGCCAAAGAGCTCAATTTTGGTCTCATCTGACCACAGCACTTTCTCCCAAGCCTTCTCTGAAGCATTAGATGTTCATTGGCAAACTTCAGATGGGCCTGTACATGTGCCTTCTTGAGCAGGGGGACCTTGCGGGCGCTGCAGGATTTCAGTCCATTGCGGCGTAATGTGTTACCAAAGGTTTGCTTGGTGACAGTGGTCCCAACTGCCTTGAGATCATTAACAAGCTCTTCCCGTGTAGTTCTGGGCTGATCCCTCACCTTTCTCATGATCATCCTTACCCCATGTAGCCAGATCTTGCATGGAGCTCCAGACCGAGGGCGATTGATTTTTCATTTTGTATTTCTTCCATTTTTGAATAACCACACTAAGAAAAGTCTCCTTCTAACCAAGCTTCTTGCTGATGGTCCTGTAGCCCTTTCCAGCCTTGTGCAGGTCTCCAATCTTGACCCTGTTGTCGTTTGACAGCTCTTTGGTCTTGCCCATGGTGGTGGAGAGGTTGGAATAGAAGGTACCGATTCTGTGGACAGGTTTCTTTTATACACATTACTAGCAGACATTAGGAGTACTTTCTAAAAGTGACAGGACTATTCTGTGTACCACATGGGCACATAACAAATCTGTGGGAGGCAGAATTCTTGCTGGTTGGTAGGGGATCAAATACTTATTTCACTCTATCAAATGCTAATCAATTTACAACCTTTATATAATGTGTTTTTCTGGATTTTTTGGTTGATATTCTGTCTCTATCCATTGCAACAAACCTACTATAAACAATTATAGATCCTTCATTTCTTTGTAAGTGGGCAAACTTACAAAATCAACATGGGATCAAATAATTATTTCCCCCACTGTAGATCTCTAGGATATTTTATTGTCTTTCCAGAAAAAGGATGGCTCCACTGCAGAGTCTCACTGTGTCCCTCATCTGTCTACACAGGGATTCCCCCTTTAACTTTCAACAGTCACCTCTGGCTTTCTCAGTTAGGGAATTTGTATTGCACTATTTTCTGTATAGCTGTTTTGAAACAATTTGTATTGTAGAAAGCACTATACAAATAATACATTTGACTTGACTACATGTGCATGGCATTTGAGTATATTACACCTCTCTGGAAAAAAATACTATATGACAGACCTATTGTCATGATTCTGCCCTCTTGTCATTTCATTTCTCTAGTCTTGAGGCAGGATCATGACAGACCCATGTTTTGTGTGCAAGCACATGGTCTTGTGTTTTGAGCCATGTGCTTGTGTTGTCTCGTTATGTTACCCCGCCCCCTTGTTATCCTTGTCTCGTCATTATTGTCTAGTCAGTTTCACCTGTCCTTGTCTAGTCAGCTTCACCTGTCTTTGTCATTAGTGTCTCCCTATTTAATCCCCTTGTGTTTGCTGTCCTGGGTCGGTACATTGTCAAACATTGTGAGTTATTCTCTGTGAGTATTTTGTCTGAAACCTGTTAATTGAGAATTGTGAGTTTGTTTCCTGTCAAGTCAGAGTCTTCGTTTGTCATCGTGTCTTAGTCTACCTCCAGTCCTGTTTTGCCCCATCGTGGGTTTTGTTTTCTGTTTTGTCATCATTAAACCCCTTTTGAGTTATTTGCTGTCTGCGCATGGGTTCGTTCCTCCATCCACATGACACCTATGAATGGAATTGCTGAAGAAGTTTTATTAATGCAGTCCCTTTTCCTAGCTCAAGGTCGCTATACAACAAAAGTCATTTGAGTCATTATATAATTTTGATTCATTACATAATTAAAAAATAAAAGAACAAGAGCTCTTAGGGGTGATTGATAAACCAAACAAAATAATGGAGGACAAACTTTATGTATAATTAATTTTGTCTCAAAATTCTTGTCTTAAAATACATAGCTCTACACATTTTAAGACAAGTATTTTTAATCGAAAGTGTAATGAAACAGACATCTGGTTGGAATCATAAGCTTTTTAAATGTTTAGATACTTTAAAAGGTTAACATGACATTTTTATTCAATGGCTTCGCCATTCATGTCTTTGCTGAATTACTCTCACTGCAACTCACACTGAAGCAGCTACCTGAACTTTCACTGATTTTCAACAACACTTTTCCACCGTAGCTGATGCAAGATTCACCTTGCATTTCAATGCTAGAGTAATCACACCAGACTCCTTAGATTTTTCAAATGAAACTAATCCATCAGATTTTAGAATTATGAGGCAGTATTAAAAATCAAACTAGCTGGCAATATGCATCAGACAGTCTCTGAACAGTTCATTTTGTCTAAAGCTGAGACTAATGCCACATTAGGATCGAGGACAGGCTGATCGTGACTTGCATGAAGGTGACCATGTTAACCACAAGGCATCAAGATTGCATTATAAATATATTAGAATAAGGCTTGCATTGCATTAGTCGCTTTAAAATACTGCCAAATTCTAGATCTTACTGCATTAGAATGGGTAAAATCTACACTGAACCTGTCCTTCATAGTGCCTACAACCTGTTTCAGTTTTATTTTTATTTTACTTTAGATTTGATAGAATCCATCATCCATGTCTTGTACAGATTGGCACAGACACAGAAACCTAGAGTACATCCACTCACCCAGAGGCTGAACACATGGCAGGTCTGTTGGATTTTTTTTTCTTCTCCATGTTTTGGTTCACTCTAAGATTCAGACCAGGTTCTGAGAATACCAAAAGTTGGTTCTTTATTTCAAGCAAGACAGTAGAGATCACATCCAACAGTGTCAGTGTTCTATGTTTTAGGCTGTTTTCAGGCTCATTTGGAGCATTTGTTTTGGAACCGGACAAGTTTTCTCCCTTAGTTTGGCTTGTTTAGGCATATATGAACATGCTGATCATGCTCGGATCTACACCAAGAGAATTGGTCCGAGATTGCCTGAACGAGAACTGATCAATTGCCAATTTAAAAAAAAAATTTAGTTCTCTCTGCTTTTTCCCCTTCTTGAACACATTCTTAGTACAATGTTAATATCTTGCATTTTCTCAATAATTTGGCAGTAGTTTTATAACCATTGCGATGCATCTTTTTCATCTTTGATAACATTGATATAATATATTTAAAAATGATACTTGTCAACAAATGTTTATATCTGTAATTTTGTTGACTGGTTCAGGCAATATCACACCTACACCGGCTCTCCCTCTCCACTGCGTACAGTGGATTCAGTATCTATTTAAATTCTGTCCCAGTTCAAGGTAAGTATATGTACTCCAGCCTATGCACTGCACTGACCCTCTCACATAGTCATACCTCTCACATAGTCACTCCTGGATCCGTCATAGGAATATCCAGCCCGTTCTCATCCTTTGGCGTCATACATGTGACGCTTTGTACATTTCGTCGAAATATTACGTACATGGCATCCTTTAGCATCAATATGAGACGCAGAACCCAAGGCTTCATACAGGTGACGCTCGTTTAAATCCGACGCACATGGCATCGTTTAGCATGAATATGAGACGCAGATCCCAAGGCGTCATAACCGTACCCTACCCCAGACCTAAACCTACCCATAACAGTGCGTGTTATATTGACGCTAAAGGGTGCCATGTGCGTAAGATTTCGACGAAATGTCATATGGCGTCACCTATATGACGCCAAAGGATGAGAATGCGTTGGAATATCACCATTCTGGTATCCGGGAATTAGTTCCTACCATGGATGGAGGATCAGCAGAATCAGCTTCCTCGTCAGCTTTTCCATCATTGTGACAATCATCCTAGGCGATCAACACATGGTCAGAAGCATATTCTGATGTTCCAGCTGTTGAGGAAGTGTCATAGCAAAGCGCTCTGGCAAGATGCCCTTATCAGATGTGCCATCTGCCACCAAAAGACTCATGCAGGCGTTCAATGTCATCCAGAGCACCAATTTGGACCATATAGGAGATCATATCTAGGGCCAGCAGGCAGTATATTCTGACCAGTACACCCATAATGCTCTTCCTCACCTGCAATTTAACCAAACCTATGGCATTTACTTATAAAGCTATATTATTTGTACCTGACTTGTATCTTCATTTTTCTAGTGTGAGCCATTTTTGATTACTTATTGTTAGTGCACTTACTCTACTATATTCATTCGGTTTCAGAAACTCATAAAGCATTCTTGTTCCATCTTTTGCTGTCAAACCGCTGAAGATGTTCTACTGTATGTTAAAAACAAAATGCTATCAGGGAATCTGCAGGATAGGACAGCAAACAAACAGACACAAGCATTCCCAATGTATCTGGTTTATAGACAATTTGAAATATACTATTCTCTAGAGTGGATTGTCCGATAGATAACTAGCTCAGACTGCATGTCAGAATAGGCTTCTGATTCCAGAAACATGACCATCTCTTTAACAGTAATGTTACTTTGCATTTAGTTTGTGACTTGCTAAACCAAATAACAGTTTTCAAGGATACAAAAAAAGTATATATATATTTTTTTTTTTAAAGTCTGTTAGAACCATTCAATAAATATTCATTAAGTAACACTGCAAGAAAATTGTATCATGTTAAAAATACATTTGTGGAAAATCCTTGAAAATATCACTTGGCTGCAGTGACATTTTATATGCAAACTTGAATCACTGCAAATCTATAATCGGCTGCCCATCAGTTTTACCAAACCCCCCCCCCCCCCCCCCCCCCCCCCCTAGAAACTCCAAAACAATGTTATTTTTGTGTTCTTTCATTTATACATGGCATTTGATTTGTATCACATATGGTAAATAGTCCACAGAAAACCTATGGTAAATAGTCGCCACAAACCTAATCCTATGACAATTTATTTCCACAGGGAGGAATGTATTTCGTGAAAGCCAGTGCCATTTGGACAGATGGGTTTCATTTCACGGTTCACACTCTCAATGTGATTAAAAAGTTAAATGCTGTTGAGAAGAGAAAAAAGGCATCACACACACACACATTCTGCCAATAAAGTATGTAAGGACATGGCTGCTCAGAGCATATGTGGCAGCTGCCAATCCAATTGACACAATGGTCTCTCTCTCTCTCTCTCTCTCTCTGTTTACTGACAGCCGGACAAAATCTGGACTAAGTCGCATTTTTAAATAAGACCACACAGTTTACACACACAGTTTATTTTAAGAATAGTGGTGAAAGTAGTAGTGAATTTTAATGGCGAAAAAAAACACAAAGATTATATATATATATATTGAATGATGGTTTTGTTATATACTCATATAAATATATTGTAAAATACAAGTATATGACACAGAGTTGGCATATGCTGCATTGGCTTCAAAACATCATCTTTCAATTAAAGTTTCAAGGACAATCAGAATGCTTTATGGTTCATATTTTTATGCAAATCCGTGTCATAGCAAGCAATGAAAACCTGGCCGGCCTTTATCACCTCTTATTGCAAGCCATTTGTTTGTAAGAATTTGTCTCCTGAGTCCACATCCCCATATTTCCAATGGAAACTGGCAAACTCTCTTTATTTCCCAGCCCTCATCGCTGCTTAATACTGTATGTCTGCTGATACCTGGAGGAGTCTGTGATGCGGTACGCAGACCATTATTCACTCTTGTATGTAGTTTTGTGTGTTGATTCTGTGAATCGTACAATTTCCTCCAGGCATCCCAGAATGTTTGTCAGTGAAAAATGAGATCACTGCATTGAACGAGGCCACTTTCCCAGGGAAAATAAATGTTCACCATATAGCATGTATCCAAAGGGCCAATAGATCTGATAAAATATAGCTGGAAGAATTATATCCGTCTTGTTTCACGAGGTGGCCTCCATCACTCCATATTGTTATTCCTGGCTGAGGAGGATGTCCTGTCATTTTCCTGTCACCTTTAAAGTCGGGATTGAAGTGCTACAAGATTTATGAAATTAAATTACAATTTTAACACTGCGACAGTTGAGGGCTGTGCAAACAGGCCCTCCCAAAGACCTTCAACCTGTCAGTCCCATAATCACTTATCTGTGAGGAGCACCTGTTGCTAGTGCTCTTAAGCTAATGCAAATGTCCATGTCCACGCCACGCCATGTTTTCTGTTTGATCATATTTTTGTAAATAAACTGCACTTGGGTTCTCAACAAGCTCGCCTTTACAGAATACAGAATACTTGACCAACCAGGAACCCAGCATTTTGTCTGCTGCGCCTCTGTCAAGGTGACCAGGCAATTGAAAATTATGTTGAGGACTTTTGTAAACTTTGTTATATGGTGGACTTTAATGACGTGGCTTTAAAATACTTTTTTCGTTATGGACTTACTGGACCTGTTCGATTTAAGCTACCTGGGGGGGAAATTCATTGGTCCTTGGCCCAATACATCGACCATGCCCTTCTGCTTAGTGGTTCAAGTTTCACGGTGGGGGAGACAGAGGACTATGATGTGTCTGAGTCTCTTCACGTCATGCCTGCCAAGTCTGAGTCTCTTCACGTCATGCCTGCCAAGTCTGAGCCTCTTCACGTCAGTCCTGCCGAGCCTGAGCTTCTTCACGTCATGCCTGAGTCAGCTCCGGAAGATACAGCACTCCTCATAGTCGCTATTATCCTAATCGGCTATTTTGAGTGTGTGGGCAGCACACACATCGTCTCCAGCCCGTGAGCCCTCGGCCAAGATGGCCGCCACCACGCCCGAGTTTTGTCCCAAAATGGCCTCTGCCGTTTCAAAATCTCTTCCCAAGATGTCCGCCGCCATTCCAGAGTCTTGTCCCAAGATGGCCGCCGCCATTTCAGAGTCTCATCCCAAGATGGCCGCTGCCGTTCCAGTGTCTCGAAGTGTGAATTTGCGAAGTATTGCCCACAACCCATTGCGCTTTGGAGGTGAAACTACAAACACCAGTAAAACGTGTTAAAAAACTACAAAACATGGCAGATATGCGCAACCGACGGTGAGAGGTTTTGATAAAGTGACTAATCAAAGTTTAACCTGATTAAAAATATATATTTATTTAATGTTATCCGTGTTATATTTCATCTACAATAACAATGTGGTCTTTTATAAAGATCCGTTTGGCCATTAACCTTAAAATGCATCATTATACATGAATATAAGTAGAGTCTCCGCATGAAAGACCCACGACTGCAGATCATCAGAGAAACGTTTCTGCATTTCTCTCCGATACGGTAGGAAATTAAATGTGGAAGATTTTAACTGTGAAAAGATGATTGACAAGTTTATGGTGACAGGATGCAACAGAGAGCAACCGTTAAAGACGCTATTGAATGACGTGATAGTCTGTCCCAAAGCTTGTCTACTCTTCTGCTACACACTCTAAAGTGTCTACTTTTTCTTCACAAAAAGAGTACATACTTTTTGGGGCGTAGTATAAGGGAATTGAGACACAGCATTGGTGTTTTTTCTTGATCCAAGATTGATCCTGTTACGCTCAATCAAGCACATAATACATAACAGCCCATAATGCAATTGCATAATGTTAACAGACAAGTCATTAGACTGAAAGACAAAATTGTGACATCAGATTTTTTGAAAAACCTTGAATTACAAAATTTGTAGGATGTGTTCACACTTGCAGTTTGGATCTCTTGAGAAGAAACAGAAACAAGCAGCAAAGAAGAAGCAGAAATAAGCAATATCATATGTAAAATTACGTGCACATTAACATTAAACAACATATAAATCAAAACTGCCTTATGTTACTGAATGAAATGTCGACTCAGGACGAGCTACAGGACTGTGAAGTTTTGAGGGTGTTGATGGACTCGATCTACTCCATCTGTGTTTGATCATCGGTCTGAATCCCATCCAGATGTGGTCTTTAACAAAAACGCGATTTTCTCAGCTTTTTGCTCAATGTTTCTTTTTTTTATTAAACTAAACAAATGCGTGAAGCTAGATGAAACGAGTTGTTTTGTTTGAAAGCAGAGGGTCTGTTTTTTCTTTTGCTTTAACATTGCATTTTCAGATATTCATACAATAAAATATTCTGGGGGCCATGAAACTTTTGTAAAACATATAAAAAATGCTGGCGCTGGCTGGCAACTTTTTTTTAAAAACGCTGGTAGGGAAAGAGTTAACACCGAGCCTAAAGACACATAGCAAATAAAAACGGAACAAAAAATAAATAAATTTGCGACGGAACTTACAGAACACCCAAAGCAATGCTGTATGCTAGGCTAATGCATTTGTTGTTTGTGTGACCATCTGAGAACTCACAAAGAGCTGAGAAAATGTGTAAAGGAGTCAAAACAGCGGAGAACGAAAACGAAGATCTGCGTACCGAACTCTGATGGGCAAAGTGGCATCTATGACAGGAAGAACCAGGTACAGTATGCTTAAGTATTCTGTCCTTTTCAGGGTCTCATCTTGTAGCATCCCCTCCTGTTTTTGGTTTGTACAGGTGTCTTTGGTCCGTGTTTTGTTCATATTTCAGAGCAATCGCTCTAGACTTCGTTTTAATCAAATCAAACCTGCTAACTGTGAACACCCTTAAATGAGAAAAAAGTCCTCATAATAACACACAGCTCTGTAGAAATGTGCACTTTCTCAAAGTGCTCTTCAAAAGATAAAGTTATTAAAGTGTAGTGTTATTAAAGATATAAATCTTTGCCTGTAACCTGTCTCTGTCCCTTTAAGTTCAAGATGGTACCAAAATAAATGTAGATAGATAGATAGATAGATATCTAGATAGATAGATAGACCGATAGATAGATAGATTACTGTTAATTAATGGAGATTAAAATAAATGGAAATTAAAGATGGGTAATACATCACGTTCTCTCCTCTAGATAGAGTCATTTATTCATAATTTCAAAATCATATATCATCTTACTGATGCACAGCAAAAAAAGAACTGTATAAGGGAACGCTCACATATCGCGTCTTTTGCGCGCTCAAGTTCGTTATTTCAAATGTAGGCGCGCGGTATGCGCGCTCATAATGGCGCGCTCAAATGCGACGCGCTCGTTTGTTCCATGCGCGTCCGTGCCGCATCGAGATAAAAACATCTCAACTCTTCAGAATGCCGCAAGCGCACCATAAGCGCACTGTAGGTCACGTGACAAGAACCAACCGGAGCGCAACCGCCCTAGCGCTTTGGAAAAAGGAGAATGCGGCGCGCCCAGCGTTTTCTACGCGTTTTTAGGCGCTATATGTGAATCCGGCCTAATGGGGTTTCTCTCATTGGTGAGCGGGGAGATATGAAAAACCTGGATTGGAGTTCGGAGTGATTACAGGATGTTTTTATTGGGAAGGGAAATGGTCCACTCACATAGTCTCTCAAAGATATGAGTGAAAGAGAGGCTTCACGGTTTATACATGTTGACATCTCCACTGCCTCCATTACTGTTTTCATCTGTCCCAACTGTGCACATTGCCACATGCTTTCGAAAAAAGCTGTATTTCCTTTGGGAGACGGAGAGTGGACAGGTACAACTTAGCCCACCATTAAATTTATACCACAAAACATGCCACAGTCTCTCAATATGAGAGCAGGAAGTAAATGTTATTGGTTAGAGCACCACAAGGTATGAGCCATGAGCTGTTATCATTGTGGCCTTGAGCGAGGCACTTAACCTAAGGTTGCTCAAGGGTGATCGTCCCTGTAAATGTACTATAAGTCACTTTGAGTGAAGCTTCTGCTAAATGGCTACTACCAACAATTGACTAAATACATGCAAAATGTAAGAAACTCTCCATATGTTCAGGCTTTTTGACCAAAAAAAAAATTTAAATCCCCCTGTAGCAACCTAAAATTAAGTAGCTTACCCAAGAGAGGTATTATGATAGGTTGCACAATAACTTTTTTAGTTTCTGACTTACAATGACCAACATCGAGCCTTTTCAGTTCAGAGGTTTAACTACTGGACCACCAACCCTTTATTAAAACATGTTGCTTCATTGAGGTAAATTTTATTTTTAAAAAGTATTAAATTAGAAAACATTTTAAGTGAGAAAAAAATTAGTTGTCATAATAAGAAGGTAGCTCTGGGATGCCGGTTATATACTCATTGAAAAGAGTAAAAAAAAAGAAGGGAAAAAAAAGGCTGGATATATCTGGATATATAAAATCTTTTAAGCATAGTTGCTGAAAGTCAAGTGGTATATAGTGGATCAGCAATTAAATAACTGATCCAAATTACTAATGATGCTATTTACTAGTTTTCAAAATATTGTAGCACACATATTGTAGACTTTTACAAAATTGGAGGTAACGGCATGTTTTTCCAATGAGCCTATAGCTTGATCAGTCAGCATTTGTAGCAATGTGATCTCACAAGAAAACAAAGCTATTTTATGAGGAGTTGATTATTTTGTGTGAATTCGTATGATGTAAATCATACATATGATGCGAATCATACGTATGATTCACATCAAGATTGTGTTGCAACTGAGTGTTTTAAACTATGTTTCATAAGGGTACCTTGACTGTCGTTTAATTCAAGTTTTTTAGATCAGACTCCCTGAAATTCCATCAAAAGTGAGATATTTAAGAAAAATAATTTTAAGCTATTTTATGAGGAGTTGATTATTTTGTGTGAATTCGTATGATGTAAATCATACATATGATGCGAATCATACGTATGATTCACATCAAGATTGTGTTGCAACTGAGTGTTTTAAACTATGTTTCATAAGGGTACCTTGACTGTCGTTTAATTCAAGTTTTTTAGATCAGACTCCCTGAAATTCCATCAAAAGTGAGATATTTAAGAAAAATAATTTTAAGATTAAAAGATATTGGATGTAATGGCCTCATAATGGCCTGTATACACAACTATCTTGTTTTCAGTTATCAAAGTATAATTTAAAGCATGTGACGTTTTACAGCGAGACAGACACTGACTGCTTAATGAAACAGTGGCAGGCCAAGGCCAGACCAGAGATCTTAGTGTAAATGTCAGCATGCCTTCCAGCACCTCCCAAGGAGACTAACTGGAAATGGCGTTTAGACGCTGTTGACCATATGGCTTGTGTAATTAATGGCAGAGATTATATTTTGGCTTGCAACCAAAGTTGTTCCAGTCACTTATGTAATGACCCAATCCAGAGCAAACAAGAATTGCCTCCAGCATTCCAGCAGTTGATATTTCTCTCTTAACTCAATTGCACTCTAAATGTTCAGTCTTTTCCCCATGAAACTACATCCAAAAATGGTTACTTGCAGTAATGCTGGCTATGCATCTTCTGAACATGACATTACAGTGAATAGATTGATTCTTTTACTTCCAGGATTACAGAACGATCCCTGATGTATTATGAGTAAAATGTGGTGGAAAATGTTACTTAATATTATTTTAGAACAAAAAGTGTATCTCAAGGCCACTAATACATATACTACAACTTATTGGCTTCAATAGTGTTAACGTTCTAGTGTTTTTCTTTTTTGTTGTTGTTTTTTGAGTGAGTTAGTGAGTGAAATATAAATCTGTTTAAATGGCTCAAAGGTTAGGCTAACCTTTATTTACTGTAAGGAAATGAGCGATTTGAATGAAATGAGCATAATATTTGATTAAGTTACCTGTAATTGACTCGATACTTTGAGAAAAACTATTAGCATGTAGAATGATTGCTTTACACCCAATTTAACATTTTACACAATTCCTTACTCTTTAGGGTAAAGTTGAGACACAGCAATCGACAGTTATATGAAGTTATTAAATGTAAATTCTGGAAGAATTTACATTTAATACATCAGATCCCCATTTAATACATCAGATCCCCATCTAATCTTCAAATTATTACCAGGATATAAAAGCAACTTCTTCTTTCCGGCGTCAAATCGGCATCATATCTGACTTTCAGAAAATTGAGCTTCCCTGCAACTATGAACTCTCCAATCGTCCAGAAATACCAACTCCTCCTTCCTCAAGCAGGTTGGATTCCATCCCCCACTGAACCACCAAAGCGAACCGTAACACAGACTAGGCGGTCCGCCTCTAACCCCCTACAACCGCTTCCTCATCCACCATTCATCCCAAAGAGCAGTCTATTGCGATCGCAGGCAATAGGCAAACTTTTTCACATTATATACAGTGAGCTCTGCTGTTCGGATCCCAGTGTGGGTCCTTTCTTTCGATTGCAGTGAGAAACTACCATCAGATACAGTAGGGTCTTTTCCATTTGAAATCGCAAACCCTTTCGTCCGAGTGTTTCACGACTGGAGGCGCCAGAATCTCCCTTACTGGAAGGGACGGCCTGCGCATCCTCTCATAGTTCAGGCCCTCAGGTTAGGAGGGAATGGCAATGCCCTGTGAGTTATTTCATGGTTTCCTTTTCCGCCATCTGCGGGGACAAATTCTGAGGGTCGTCGGGCCTGTTCTCCCTGGGTGAGAAGCTTCTGCCCCTTCTGCAACATGTGTGAGCCGCATGTTCTATAATTCCTTGTCTTGCTCCGTGTCATGGATGCAATGAAAACTCTCCAACGGGAAACTCTCCAACCTCAGCGGCAAACCTTCAGTCCGAATACAGCTCCCGCAGGAGATCGATACTGCCACTGCAGTGCCCCGCCATGCATCCCGCAAATTTAACAATTTAAGTGTTTTGGGTGGGACTTCCGGACCTCTGATTCTAATTGCACATGCCAATTTCACTTAAATAGCTATGAGCATTTTGATCTGGTTTATCCCACTTGCTGTCCCAATTTTTATTTTGCAATGTTGGGTGGCAAATCGGATCTCGAGTAGAAAACCCTCAAGAGCCAATCCATAGCAGACAGCAAAACTGTTTACCATTCACCCTAAGATTACATGGGCACACAAACACGTGAATTGAAGTTCGGGAGAAGTACACCCATCTGATCATCTAATTATTACCAGGATATAAAAGCAGCCTCTTAATTTTTCAAGGCATCAGTTCTTTTTGCATCTCTCCTCCTACCCTTCTTCTCCTTTAGGTATTTTGCCTATGTAATCATCAGTAGTAGTCCGGGTAATATCCTCCTAAGCATTTGTGTGTATATATAATATCAAACATATACATTAGGGTTAGATCAATGAATGCATAATGTATGGACCGTTAATAATGCATTTTTAAAAAAGAATAATAAAGAGAACAATTCCAAGAGGGTCCTTGCACCATCTAGAGTAAACTGAAGCATTGCAAGATGTTAAAGTTCAGTGATTTATATTTTCAGTCTTTAGTTGAACCAAAATCCATGAGGGTGTTTCCAAGGCAAGGACGTTTTCTTGGAATATCATGGGATGGGAGTAGTGGTGCTCTATTGTGACTCTTTCCTCCTATTTCTTGGGGATGAGAGAAACCTGTGGTTGCCAGGCTCTCAAGGGACCTCAGATGTGTCAGATGGCTGGACAGATTGATATCAGATGGCAGCCCAGAGAAAAACAAGATTCGCCTTTGAAAGCCCTCCTGTGCACTTCGCTCAATGACAGTCATTTGCCTGAGACGTCCTTAGACATCAGAGGGAAACAACATAAGAGCGCATAAGGAACTCTGAGGCTCATTCAAAGACCTTCAGCAGCCTACAAGACTAGACAGTCTAAATTTATTTTAAGTAGACTATACTGTGTAAATATTAAATAAACGAACAACAGAAATCATATGCACTGCTGTACCACTATCAATGTTTCTATCGGAAAATGATATTATTGTCCAATTTTTTAACCTATGACTTTTGAATTTCCTAATAGTGCACCGAGAATGATCAAATATGACAGAGCATATCTTATTGATGGCTTGAACCACCTAGACACAAGAGGTACTGTGTATAACAGAAGAATTTAAATGAAAAGGCCTTTGATGGACAATCAAGTTGTATAATACTTGGGCAGAGCTTTCTGTTGGCATGTGTATTCACCTTAATGGCAGCTGTATATGAAATTGTTGCACAACTATTTTTACAAACATCTTATTATACGAGTTGTGAAGGAAGAAAACCGCACCAACAGTTGATGGTTTTAGCCCTGTCCTTCTCTGATTAAAAGTTAGTCCAGCTGTACTGAATTTCCGCTCGCTCGCTTTAGTAACAAACCCGAACCAAACCTGACGCTATTCATGAATAATTAACTCAAACCTGACCTAAAACCTGTGAACCTTTTGGGACCCTTCAGGCTTGGGTCAGGTGGCATATTTATAGTGTGGTTACAGCATGTACCAGCAGTGGATCACGAGGCCATCCTAACCAGGTAAACCTTGACCCTTTGTTTACAATTTACCAGTAGTGACTAAACCAGTGTTTCCCCACCCTGTTCATGGACCAACAGTACACATTTTGAATGTCTTACTTATCTGACCCATTCATTTCAGGTCTCAAACACAACTATTAAAAAAGATTCAAACATTCACTGATGCTCCAGAAGTAAACATGATGTATTAAGAGCAGGGGGGTGAAAACTTCTGAACAGGACGAAGACGTCCAAATTTGTCTTATTTTGTATGTATCTTCTTTGTTTTTTTTTGTTTTTTTTGTAGTGCTGCCCTTCAGAAGCAACAGAAGATACTTACCTGTTTCCCGGAAGACAAATTAAATTACAATTTACCTTGATCTTCAAATTCAAAAAAGTTTTTACCCCCCGGCTCTTAATGCATCATGTTTCCTTCTGGAGCATCAGTGATTGTTTGAACCTTTTTAAATACTTGTGTTTGAGCCCCTCAATTTTCCTCAGCATGAAAAGATGGATCTCCAAATCATACAGTCACTGCTGGAAAGGTTTCAAATATGCAAAAGATGCTGGAAAACTGAAGGACCTGAAGGACTTTTCTGAAGAACAGTGCTCCGTTTAACTGCTCGAGACAAACAAGGGACTCAAGAACAACCATCACAAAACAAAACAAAAAACAGTCGTGGATCATCCAACAACCTTTTTGTCTTGTGAACTCCTATGCAAAAATCTTTTATGTAAAATATCTTATTCAGGACAGTACTAAATAAAAAATAACATGCATTTTGTATGATCCTCTTTTTTTTAATTATTCACATTTTGCTGATTCTGCAAGGTGTATGTAAACTTTTTGAGCACGACTGTACATTAAATAATTGAATATATTGCTTGTTCATAATATATTAAGGACATATATTAAGCAACTATATTGTCACATGTTTTCCAATATAAGAAAAGCAGCAATTCCTTATGTATTATTCAATATATTGTAATATATTAACACAATATATTATTGTGTATATTATTTTCCATATGTGTTGAATAATTTAATATAATGATTGATTCATATAAGGAAAGATATGTTCTTTGCGTAGGTAAACAAAAGGGAAGGGATAGATGTGCCACACAGAACCCTCTTCAAGCAAATGATGGGTGATATCACGCACCAGTTGTTTGGAAAGCCATACTAAGCCCAGAGTTGTCTCAAGAGATTAATGGTCGTTTCTGAATTAGTCGGCTGAGTGGGAATCATTTTCACCTATTTTGAATGCAAATGAACAAACACAAGGAAGTGCTGTTTGTCTGTATCAGAGTCATCATAAATGCATTTCCAGCTTCCCATTTGGTCCAGGACTAAAGAGGTGCACCAGCAGACTTGTTAAGTTAATTCACATGGGTTGCAGTTATTTTAAGTGTAGATATATATCGTAATCAAGCCCAGACCACCAAACTAATTTGGTGACCATATAGGCTGAACCTTTACAGCCCTGATGATACTAACATAGGTGGCACTATCACTCTAAAACGCTGCCCTGTCAGCTGAGAGTTGGTCTTTCAGAAAGATTTCTTTGGCATAAGCCTTAACATGACCTAAGCTTAGGTGTTCTCTCTCATTATCAAAAGCTAAAGAACATTTTTGCGAATTAACTGTAACCAACTCTATTTAATGGTTTCTTTGGATCATCAAGTATTGGCAAACCACTTGCTTGGCTTTGTTTCCATGGTTTGAATGCTTTATTGTAGTGTCTAGAAAAGTATGCACCCCTATGAGATTCTGTTTTTCAGCACTGAATCACAGTGGATTAAATTTGGCCTTTTTTTTGTATTTACCATGGATAAAAAAAAAAAAAAAATGTTTCTTTACAAATCTCTACAAAGTACTTCCAAATATTATTTTGAAAAATTATTTATATCATAAGTAACCAAATCCATCACTGGTGCATGAACCCTTTAACGGTTATTCCATTCAAAATGCAGCAGCTTGGCTTTTATCTGGGATGAGAAAAACGGACCATATTACTCCCATTTAAGCATCTTTACACTGGCTTTCTGTGAAATTTTGAATTTATTTAAAAGTTCTCATTTATGTTTATAAGGCACTAGCAGGCCATATTATATTAAATGTATATTAGTGATCTCCTCTTCCTTCACTCTGCTTCTAGAGCACTCATGTCTTCCGATAAACTGTTTTAAAAGGTTCCTTTTAATAATTATGTCAAGATGTGACTGGGCTTTTTCTGAAATAAGTCCTAAACTTTGGAATGGGGTTTTGGAAAGGTTAACCCCATCAATTGCCACTTTTAAATAATACTTTGAAAACATATTTTTATTCTCTAGCTTTTGAAATCTTTCTTATATGCTGAGATGGTGTATATTTTTTTGTTCTTTTTTTATATGCTGTGATGGATTTTTCAATTTTTTTTGTCTCTCTTGTAAAGCACTTTGTGCCAAAGTTTGTTGTTTTTAAATGTGCTATATAAATAAAATTGATTGATTGAATTCAATTTGATGGAAACTTACTATAAAACTGAAGCCAGTTGAAAGAAGGAAGGTTGTGAGCTTGTCTGACGAACACATCATCAGAAACAGGCTGTTGGGATGCTTCCCTGGAGCAGACCCTTGGAGAAGGTACAAAAAAAGCAACAAGGGAAATCCTGGAGTAAAAGTCAGTAAGACACCATAAGATGGGAGAACATTTTTTTTCAAGCAAGACAGTGACCTCGAACACGAAGCCAAAGCTCTGCAGTAATGACTGACAATAACAGTGTGGATGTCCTGAAGTGGCCAAGTCAGAGTCCAGATCTCAATCCAAATGAGTATTTATGGGTAGACCTCAGAAAAGGCTTGTAATCTCTGTGCAAACTGACTGAGCTTGAATAGTTCTGCAAAGAAGAACAGAGAAAGAAATTGCAGTGTAAATACTGACTTGAAGGAAGTGAATCCTCTTCAAAAGATTATTGTGCACTGACAGTAATACAGTAATAAATTGACAAATTTGTAGAAATGTGTTTTTCGTTTCAAATTGAGATATTTTTTTCTGTTGATCAGTGACAAATAAAATCCCCTGTAGTTCAATGTTGTAGAGTGATGAACATTAGGAACGCTAAATTATAGAGACCAACTCCATTTGGCATCAGCTTGCATTTAAAATGATGGAGGGGACAACAGACCTGTGAGATTGGCAACAAACGTTCCAAAGCAATTTGTCTGACCTGGGAATGATCTTAGCTCTTAAATCCCATCATCTGCCTCTCCAATCCCGCTCTCCAAGGAGATTTCTTTCAACCTGAGAAATAGCTCTGTTCTCAACCAGATGAGCCACCTCCTCTACTGTGTCAAGCATTGGGGACTTTGGAGCCACAGATCCTTTCATATCCATCTCTAAACAGTTTTTTCTGTTTGTCTATTATTTCAGAGAGGGATGAATTTCCCACTGGCTTCTCTTTCAGGCTACCGATTTCCACCACAGCCCTAGCTGAGCAGGTCAATCAATGGAAGTGTCCACTGTCCTTTGTACTTCACCGGGACCTGGAGTTCACCCAATACTGGGATTTAGTTCCCAGCAAATGATGTGAGGTGAATTGATGTGGCCTGAGAAACTGAGCCTCTCTGGTTGTCGTTGTATATATTCAGGGACCAAAGGGGGGGGGGGGGGGGGGAACTCCCATGTCTAGCAATATATAGTAACATCCTTTCCATTCATCTGTAGATCAATGCAGATGGAATGAGCCTTATCTGGGGCTGAATATAGAGTAAATAGCTCAGTTCATTGTCCCCTGTGCATTTTCCCTCACATACACAATCTGTCGCATAGTGAGCCTGCCTTGTACCGTATAACTCCTACAAACACCTACAAGCAAATGTCTTGTTTAACCACAAATACAGCATGTCTCATTGCTGTATTAACTGGTGGTTACCTCCACCATTCTGGTAGCAGGTGTTTGTTTGTGGTACCATTGTGGAAACTTCCACATCCTAATACAGTGCTTTTCCTTAATTCAACACTTTATGAATTTCAGTTTTATGTGCAGTTCCCCTAGCTGCAAGTTGCATAGTGTGCTAATTCCAATAAAGGGCAGGCTTTCTATAAGTCATATCTTTGTCTGATAGGGCCGTCTGTGATAAGCTCCCACTGCAAGTGTGTCATCTAAAAATGTCCTAAACCCACATGAATCTGTGAGCAGTTCAGAAAAAAAGAAATCTCTGAATTAATGTAACAATAAGAAGAGATGTGTATCTTGTATTTTAATGTGTTTAAAAACCGCAAATGAATAAGGCTAGGATTCCACTGTGGACAGAAATGAGATTTAGTCAATAAGTGAACTTGTTCCCATGGAGTATTGATGAAAATGTTATCCAGTCTTTCATTCTTCCTTACAAAATATTGTGAAACAGAAACTGTTTGTAAATATTTGAGAATTATATTGATTTCTGCATGGATGGCCCATATAATAAATCGTGGCAGATATAATACAAAAGGATAAATAAATCTAGATTTTATGGAGAAAATGTGAGTTTGGACAGTATTGTGGGTGGTAACGTCTCGGTTGCGTATGCAACCCTCGTTGCCTGAAGGAGGGAACGGAGATGTAGTCTTATTCAGTCGACGTCGACTACGTCGATCGTGAACGACTGAAAGGGAACTAGGGCATTGCTTTATGGCTGACATTGTAACCCCATTACTACATGGTTTCTAGTGTAGCACCAAGCGGGTTTCTAACCGGCGTTTCCGGCATGTGAGCCTGCCATGCTAACAAGGGCCTCAGCCTCTAAAGACCACAGCCTCTAGCATTAGTCGCTAGTGTGAATAGTTCACTTAAAAAATAAAATGATGTCAACATTTAGTCACCCTGAAGTTGTTTCAAACCTGTATGAATTTCTTTCTTCTGCTGAACACAAAATAAGTTATTTTGAAGAATGTGGGTAACAATGACAGTTGATGTACCCCATTGATTTCCATAGTAGGAAAACTTTAAAACAGTAGGAAAATTTTAACATTCTTCAGGCACAAAAAAAGGCTGCACGGTCTGAAAATTAATAGCACAGTTCTCTCAACAAGCTGCACAATATCATTGAAGTCAAAAACGGACTTGTTATGCACCAAAGGTAAATACATAGAGTATGAACAATAGCAATAGGGACACTTACCTTAGTAAACATATGGGAATGTGAAACTATAAAATGTTATTGGAGCTGTGGCAGGACGTCTTGAGCCTTGACACTCAGATGGGTAAAATAGTTTCAAGTCTTGACCTATGACATGCCATGATCCTATTCCCCCTTCTGATGGCTGTATCTATTTGTACTTCTGGTAAATCAATAGATACTAAACTAACATGCACTTTGAATAGTCAGCATTTAATATACTGCCTAAGCAGTATCAATCAAAGAATACAGATGAATATAGGATTGCATTTTAAATTCTGTCAGGACCACTATCGTCAAATACAATTGACAATTAGCATATAGCATTGGTTGTATGGTTCTGTTCTGGGCGAGAATTCCCTTCCCTGCGCATTCATGCAGTCTAGCATAGATAAGAGCAGGGAGAGCAGTATTACCCCCCCCTTAGGGTAAACAGAACAGAACGTCTCGGGTTATAACTATAACCCTTGTTCCCTGAGAAGGGAACGAGACACTGCGTCGAGAATCGACACTTTGGGGACGCTCCCTAAGCGTTCGCCTCTGAAGTATGAATGAAACTAATCCAATCCTGATTGGTGTTGCGTCGTGACGTAACATGTGACGGCATACCCGGAAGTATAAAAGTGACGCTGTCACAACACACACTAGCCTCGCGATGAAGCAAGACGCTCCAAGGCCTCAAGGGGCGTGGCAGAACGACGCAGTGTCTCGTTCCCTTCTCAGGGAACAAGGGTTATAGTCATAACCCGAGACGTTCCCTTTCGAGGGAACTCTACACTGCGTCGAGAATCGACACTTTGGGGAACGAGTGCCCACTAGGCCACGCACCGAATAGGCCTGTCCCGGAGTGAAACTGTTTAGGCACTCAGCAAGGACTGAGCACGTGTGTGCCAAGCATACTAGGAAGGTGGAGACTGTGCACGTGTGTGCCAGGCATACTAGGAAGGTGGAGACTGTGGAACCTAATAAAAGTATGTGGAGTAGCCCAACCGGCTGCCTCACAGATCTCCTGTAGAGGAACTCCCGAAAGAAGGGCCCTAGAAGAAGCCATGCTTCTAGTTGAGTGAGCCCTCACGGCTAAAGGTGAAGGCAAATCGCGCACCTTGTAAGCCTCAGTAATAGCCTGAACAATCCAATTACTAATAGTTTGCTTGGATGCCGGGAGCCCCTTCTTAGGTGACCCAAAACATACTAATAATTGGTCCGACCTTCTCCAAGAAGAGGACCTCTCAAGGTACACGCTCAAAGCTCTGACGGGGCAGAGCAAATTAAGCTTCTCTTCTTCTGCCGACACATGAGGTGGAGGATGGAATGCCTGAAGAACTGTAGACCGAGCCGTATTCGATACTTTAGGCACGTAGCCCGGACTCGGGTGCCAAAAAAGCTTTACTCTGCCAGGGGCAAACTCCAAGCAAGCTGTGGTATATGGGCTTGGAGATCTCCCACCCTCTTAAGTGAGGTAATAGCTAAGAGAAAAAACATTTTCAGCGTAAGTCTACGAACTGTAGAGGTTCGAAGGGGGCCAGGGACAACCCTTCCAGAACTATTGCCAGGTCCCAGGCAGGAACCCTGGATCTGGTTGCCAGTCTCATCCTCCAAGTACCACGGAGAAAACGAATGACCAACTGGTGCCTCCCCAGAGGCCCATCACTTAAAGGTGAGTGGAAAGCCGCAATGGCAGCCACGTACACCTTAAGCGTGGAAGGGGAGAGACCCGCAGAGAAACGATCTTGAAGGAACTCCAGAACTGAAGCCACCGGGCAGTTAACTGGGTCCAACTCATGTTCTCTACACCAAGTGAAAACACATTCCACTTGAGGCCATATAATCTCCTAGTAGATGGAGCCCTAGAGCTAAGTATGGTTTCAACTACTCCAGCTGATAGACCAGCATTTAGGTACTGAACCCCCTCAGAGGCCAGACCCACAGCTTCCACAGCTCTGGGTGAGGGTGGAAGATTGTGCCCTCCACCTGGGACAACAGATCCCTCCTCAGAGGAATCTGCCATGGCGGAGCTATCAGGAGTGATATTATGTCTGAAAACCATACTCGGGTCGGCCACCTCGGGGCAACCAGAAGTAGACTGATGCCCTCTTGACTGACAATCTCCAGGACTCCCGGGAGCAGAGCGATCGGGGGAAGTGCGTACAGGCGAAGCCTCGGCCAGGCCTGTACCATGGCATCCAACCCCAGTGGGGCTGGATGTGTGAGGGAGAACCAAAGTGGACAGTGGGACGTCTCTCGAGACGCAAACAGATCCACTTCCAATGGTCCAAACCTCTCCCATACTGACTTCACCACATCTGGATGAAGTCTAAATTGCCCGGGCCTCAGCCCCTGCCTCGACAGGATGTCTGCTCCCTGATTCTGAACCCCCGGAATATACATTGCTCTGATAGAGAGTATTTTCCCCTGGGACCAAAGAATAATCTGATGCGCCAGTCTGCACAGAGGGCGCGATCTGAGTCCCCCTTGTCGGTTCAGATAAGCTACCACAGACGTATTGTCTGATCGTACTAAGACATGGTAACCATTGATGTCTGGGAGGAAGCTCCTCAAAGCCCTGAACACAGCCATCATCTCTAGACAGTTTATGTGCCAAGAATGATGATGTCCTGCCACAGACCCCTGGCAAAGCGGCCGTCCTTGACCGCGCCCCAACCAGTGAGGGAGGCGACTGTCGAAACGGTTTTCCGGCGACATGACGCTCCCAGCACTGGCCTGTGGGATAGGAACCAAGGTTTCTTCCAAATTACCAGAGAACGAAGGCATCTGCGCGTAACTCTGACTATACGGAACAGATTCCCCTTGAGGGAAAAAACCCTTGGCTCTCAGCCACCACTGAAGGGGGCCTCATGTGTAGAAGGCCCAAATGTATAATGTTGGATGCCGCTATCATAAGGCCCAGCAGTCTTTGAAACTGCTTTACAGTGATGGCCTGGCCTAGCTTTATCCCGGACACCATGGCCTAGATGGATTCGATACGAGCGGGAGACATACGTGCCCACATTGTAATCGAATTCCATTTCATGCCCAGAAGAGCAGTCTTCTGAGCTGGGTCCAACACATTTTTCTTAGTGTTGAGTCTCAACCCCCGATTCTAATTCTGGCCAAGGACGACATCTCAATGCCGAACTGCCATTCCTCGAGACTGGGCCAATAAGAGCCAGTCGTCGAAGTAATTCAGTATACGGATGCCCTGAAGCCTCAGTGGAGCCAGAGTCGCATCCATAAACCTACACATGAACATGCGGGGAGAGAGTGCTAGGCCGAACGGAAGAACCCCGATCTAAGAGAACCAGCCTCTCGAGACTGGCCTCTGGTGGTTTCCGAGCACCCTTCTCGACTGCCTGAAGCGGAAGACCGGCAGGCTGTAGTCGATACGGCTTTCGTAACCATAACTGATGCTCGTTTTTTATTTTTCGAGGAAAAACGAAGCATAGTGCGTTCGCTGGAAAATGATGCGGCCCGAAGCGTCATAGACGGCGGGCAATACACATCGTTTCCGGGCCCCGCTGCAAGAACCACATCCGATCCAGCCTCTCGAGACTGGTCTCTGGTGGTTTCCGAGCACCCTTCTCGACTGCCTGAAGCGGAAGACCGGCAGGCTGTAGTCGATACGGTTTTCGTGACCATAACTGATGCTCGTCTTTTATTTTTCGAGGACAGACGACGCAGAGTGCGTTCCCTGGAAAATGATGCGGCCCGAAGCGTCATAGACGGCGGGCAATACACATCGTTTCCGGGCCCCGCTGCAAGAACAACATCGGTTGCCCTGCAACTGAGTGGACAGCCCCAACATTTAGATCTACCATGCCAAACCAGTCCTCAGATCTGATTTGGTTTCCGATAATGGAAATTGTAAGCATTTTGAACCTGGATCTCCTCAAAGAACAAGTCAATAGCCTTAGATCTAAAATTGGCCTCAGTCCAACATCCTCCTTTGGAACTAAAAAGTACCGGCTGTAACACCTGGACTTTCTATCTGGTAGGGGAACACTCTCTATGGCCCCTTAACTCCAGTAGAGTCTGTACCTCTTGTTCCATAACCCGAGCCTGTTCTGGAACCCCTGCGGTCGGTACGACCCCAACAAAGCTGGGAGGTCGGTAACCGAACTGCAGTCCGTACCCATATTTGAAAATATTCAGGACCCATATAGATAATTGGAAGGCGTTGCCATTCTACAAAATCTACTAAGGGAACCAGCCCCTTGGGACCGGCCTCGGGTGTTTCTCGAGCACTATTCTCGACTTCCTGAAGCAGATGACCGGCAGGAAAAAGTCTAGAAAATTTTTGTGACCATAGTCGGTGCCCGGTTGCAAGCTCTTGGGGTGAATGCCACGGTGTGCCCGAAACGTTCAAAAACGGCGGGACAACATATATAGTTTTATATATATATATATATATATATATATATATATATATATATACACTCACCGGCCAATTTATTAGGTACCCCATGCTAGTAACGGGTTGGACCCCCTTTTGCCTTCAGAACTGCCTCAATTCTTCGTGGCATAGATTCAACAAGGTGCTGGAAGCATTCCTCAGGGAGTTTGGTCCATATTGACATGATGGCATCACACAGTTGCCGCAGATTTGTCGGCTGCACATCCATGATGCAAATCTCCCGTTCCACCACATCCCAAAGATGCTCTATTGGGTTGAGATCTGGTGACTGTGGAGGCCATTTTAGTACAGTGAACTCATTGTCATGTTCAAGAAACCAATTTGAAATGATTAGAGCTTTGTGACATGGTGGAAGTAGCCATCAGAGGATGGGTACATGGTGGCCATAAAGGGATGGACATGGTCAGAAACAATGCTCAGGTAGGCCGTGGCATTTAAACGATGCCCAATTGGCACTAAGGGGCCTAAAGTGTGCCAGGAAAACATCCCCCACACCATTACACCACCACCACCAGCCTGCACAGTGGTAACAAGGCATGATGGTTCCATGTTCTCGTTCTGTTTACGCCAAATTCTGACTCTAACATCTGAATGTCTCAACAGAAATCGAGACTCATCAGACCAGGCAACATTTTTCCAGTCTTCAACTGTTCAATTTTGGTGAGCTCTTGCAAATTGTAGCCTCTTTTTCCTATTTGTAGTGGAGATGAGTGGTACCCGGTGGAGTCTTCTGCTGTTGTAGCCCATCCGCCTCAAGGTTGTGCGTGTTGTGGCTTCACAAATGCTTTGCTGCATACCTCGGTTGTAACGAGTGGTTATTTCAGTCACTGTTGCCCTTCTATCAGCTCGAACCAGTCTGGCCATTCTCCTCTGACCTCTGGCATCAACAAGGCATTTCCGCCCACAGAACTGCCGCTCACTGGATGTTTTTTCTTTTTCGGACCATTCTCTGTAAACCCTAGAGATGGTTGTGCGTGAAAATCCCAGTAGATTAGCAGTTTCTGAAATACTCAGACCAGCCCTTCTGGCACCAACAATCATGCCACGTTCAAAGTCACTCAAATCAACTTTCTTCCCCATACTGATGCTCGGTTTGAACTGCAGGAGATTGTCTTGACCATGTCTACATGCCTAAATGCACTGAGTTGCCGCCATGTGATTGGCTGCTTAGAAATTAAGTGTTAACGAGCAGTTTGACAGGTGTACCTAATAAAGTGGCCGGTGAGTGTATATATATATATATTTATTTTATTTATTTATTCATAAACCTGTCGACGATTGAAGTTACAGCGTCGGAGAACAGGCCAGAAGGTGATAGCGGAGCGTTCAGCAGAAAATATTTGTCTTCCCTTTTTTATACCAGACAAATTAAGCCACTGATGTCTCTCAACCATCATAACTGCTACAATAAGCTATGGTACGTTTAGTGCCATTATACGCCTGTAAAATCGTCTTAGAGTACAGGAACGTACCAGCCTGACCAACCGCCATCTCACACCCACCTCTTCAAATAATCATTTAGTGAATGTGATCAGATTTGAAAAAGAGTGGGGTTTTTCCCAGGAGAGTTCCTATCTCTTTATTTGTTTTAAGATTGGGGAAAAACAGTTAGCCCGGCGCTGAGGTTGTGACCTGTGCTGCAGGAAACGCTCATCAAGCTTGCTTTCACTTGCGTTCCTTGCTCATCATGTGGCCAGCTAATGTTAAGTCTGGCCACAGCACGAGTCACAACCTCTACCAGCTCCTCATAGCTTTGGCCGTGAACTGGCGCGCCCAAATCACGGTCATCCGCATCAATACTGAGCACATCCACTTCCTCGGAAGCAGAGAGCTCAAGCATTGGGACCTGATCGTGGGCAGGAGAAGCCGCGATGCGGGCTCCTGTACCACTCTCAGGGGCTACGGGATCCTCAGATGAAGAATGAGAAAGTGCCCCAGCAGTCTCATTCTCATCTGTAAGATCCCGCTGCGAACCCCGTGATCTCAATCGTCGCGCCGCCTCAACGGACGCGGGACCAGAACCGTGAGGAACGCGAGCCTGACCGTGCTCATCAAAGCACGCCAGCCGGGAGCGCAGCACTCTAATAGGAAGTGCTTCACAGTCTGCACAAACAGCTCCCTCAAGAGCTGCTTGTGCATGCTGCGCTCCCAAACAATTCACACACAAAGCATGTGTGTCCCCACCCGTGATATAACGAGGGCAAGGATGCACACATCTTTTAAATTGTTCGCTGGCCATTCTGATCAACTGATTGACAAACAACACCAAATAAGACAGACAGTTTCAACACAGAGCGCTTGCTGAAGAGCGAAAGCTAGTGTGTGTTGTGACAGCGTCACTTTTATACTTCCGGGTATGCTGTCACATGTTACGTCACGACGCAACACCAATCAGGATTGGATTAGTTTCATTCATACTTCAGAGGCGCACGCTTAGGGAGCGTCCCCAAAGTGTCGATTCTCGACGCAGTGTAGAGTTCCCTCGAAAGGGAACCAACATTAATGTATTGCAGATTTCATTAATTCAAGATTTTAAAGTACAACATAATTCATTCAACATAATTCAACATTTATTCTGATTCTAGGGGAACAGAATGCCATACTTACTGGACGAGAGGAGGAGCTGGGGAGGGAGGAGGGTAATCAGCTCCTGAGCCATAGCTGCTGATAATACTAAGGAGCTTATATGTATACAGTGATAGGTGTCGTATTCCTATAGGTAGATGTGTATCCGCTGAGAGTCAGCTGATGCAAGCTTGACTAACGTGACCTGCCAGAACTGACGCTACACTTAATTTATATTATCACAAAGACATGCAGATCATTTCAAATGGGGATTTTTGGCCCCTCAATACCACACTTCTTATTCAAAGACTTCACCTTATAGAATGCCAAGTCTGGCTTTGTTTTATTTATTTTAGACACTGCACAAAGTACACACTAGCACAAGAGTCTTAAAGAGGCAAACCCAGATGGGAACAGCAGCCTAAGGGCCTGCACTGACCTACATTCACACATGTGCTCAGACTCTGCCTGTCTGCTCTCTCATTGCTATGCATGCGTCCATTAAATGGCCACTATCACCACTTACGTCCCATGGTGCATTGCTAATCATCCTTGGGAGGATGGCAGGGTTGGCGATTATGCTGTCTCTCTCTTTTTTGATGGGAGCTAAAGGTCAGAGCTTCAAAAATGGTAATGGAGGTGTCAGGGAAAGGTGAGGCAAAGGAGAAGTCGCGAGAAAGTGCAGCGGCGAAACTCGAGGCAACCCCCCGCTACAGCTTCACACATGCACAGCTTGATCGATAATATCTTCTTTTTGTGCTGCACGTTCCTCTCAATACATGGAAATATGCTTGCACTCAAACCTGACATCAGGCTGTTATCTATTCAATTCAAGCAGAGCTCATGAACGCGTGTATCGTCATACCGAGCAGCCAGAGAGAAGTGACGCAGGGGAGTGGAGGAGTCGAGATATTACAGAGAGAGAGAGAGTGCATGCGACAAGATGTGTGTTATGTTTGTACTTCTAATATTCAAACTAAATAAAAGAAGCCTTTCTTGCACAGTTTCTTTGCTTACATTGGAAAACTTCAAATGAAGAAATTTAAAAACTTTTGTAAGAAGTTTGTAAGAACAGAATATGTACAGATTATGCGCTTGTTAGCTGTTAATTCATGGAACATTTAAAACAGTGTCTGGAATATTCTCAAAAAATAGCAATAGGCTCCTACATGAATATGACATACGAATAACTAATGTGGTAATACAGCCCGTTCTCATCCTTTGGCGTCATACATGTGGCGCTTTGTACATTTCGTCGAAATCTTACGCACATGGCATCCTTTTTGACGCCAAAGGATGAGAATGCGTTGGGTAATACCATGGTACTTATTCTAATGCTGTGACCAAATATTCAGGATTGAGTTAAAGGGGAACTCCAAGTTTAATAGTTTAAGAATCTGCTACTGAAAAACCCATATTCAAACCCATTGTCAAAAATGATCTGAATATTATTGGGACATACTGTATGTCATCACTTTTATTAATATAGAGCTTTACGAAAAACAATTTGTTTAAAAAAGCAGCTTAAAGGTATAAACCATAAAAGAACAGAATCAGAATCAAACGTAATCAAATATGAGATTAATTCTAATTCTGCTGTGAAAACCTTACAAGTCTTTGATGTCCCTAGAGTGTGTATGTGAAGTTTTAGCTCAAAATACCCAACATATATATTTTTTATAGCATGTTAAATTTGTCCCTTTTTGAGGGTGAGCAAAAACGTGTGGTTTTGTGTGTGTCCCTTTAAATGCAAATGAGCTGCTGCTCCCAGCACAGAGGGCGGAGCTTCAAGAGCTTGTGTGTGTAGCAGCTCTGATTACCTCACACAGATGAGCACTGTAATGTCAGAAACTGTTCAACCTTTTATGTTCAAACCGAAGTCGGACAATGATGGAGAGTCTCAAGAAGAAGTGACAACATGTAGAATGCAACAGGATGTTTCTGAATGGTTTGTTGATGAATTTATGTAGCTGATGTGGAGTTAACTT
Source organism: Rhinichthys klamathensis goyatoka (assembly GCF_029890125.1). Classification (NCBI taxonomy): domain Eukaryota; kingdom Metazoa; phylum Chordata; class Actinopteri; order Cypriniformes; family Leuciscidae; genus Rhinichthys; species Rhinichthys klamathensis. The sequence goes on along the minus strand of NW_026606754.1, from coordinate 1,833,237 downwards.
TCTTCAAGTCATTGATTTGCATATTCTTTCATGATAATCTATAAATCGCTAGTGTGGGAACTGTTGGAAGATGCCTAGAGTGATATGATATTGCATTTGTGTTACGTTCTATATTGCAATAAATGTGAAAAGACAGTTGCGACAGCTTGAGCAGACTCACAAATGTGCTGTACTACAACAACTCTTCCTCTTCTCATGGACTCACTCCCTTTGTTGTGTGTTCCCGGGGGCAGGGTTTATGTACATTTTAGGGTTTGTCATGTCACTAACCCTGGAGGAAGTTTGTGTAGTCCCTACCAGCCGTTTGTTGTAGTCCTTAAAAAGCAAACTTTGCAGATGTTGTTTATGCTCAATCAGCAACATTACACACTAACTAAAGTTAGAAAAGTGAAATCATAATCAACCACCCCTTTAAGAGTTATTATGCTTTTCACTTTAGAATACTGATCCAAATAATTCCTTCTAAAGGATTTGGTAATACTTGAGTCATTACTAGTGAGTTGGGAATGTTAATATTGCTAGAATGCTAATATTGCATTACTCATTTGTTCCTGTGTAGTTATTAATTCATGATGATAAAGTATTACCCTAATTTTAAAATAAAAGACATGAGAGAATGAACATGAAACAAAATCTAAAATAGACATGACTTTTACAGCTGGTTTCAGCAAGGATGCATTGAGGCTGGATCTACTTGCAGCAGGAACAACTTAAATAAAGAATAAATAATATTCAAGACACAGGAGAATCCAAGGATAAACAGCAAACCTCCATAATAGCGACGAGAAAGGACAAACACCAACTGTAAATGAGGGCTTTAAATATAGAGGTTAACTGAGGAGGAAAACAAGACACTAATCAATCAACTAATGAATCACTATGATAACAAATGCAAACATACTTAAGGCAGTTTACATGCAAAACGATGTACTAAAAACAGAAAGGTTTTTCCTTTGTGTTTTTTTGTGAACAGAACACAACGTTGTCAAAAAGATCCCGTTCACACAGATCCGCTTTAAAGATTAAAAATGCTGTATTCTGCTGCCAGGCCATTATTTGGCAATCTCGCTCTGTAAAGAAACACACGCACCTATAGACTTAACACATAATATGCATGCATATGACACCACTGTTTTCACTAATTCACGTTTTGTTGTTTACACAGAGACAATAGCGGTACCGTTTTCAAAAACCAACACTTTGAAACCCGTTTGCAAAAGTTTGGGCGGTGGAAGTTTTCAGGCCCCCAAAACGCCGTTGTCGTGTAAATAAACAGCCAAAACTCATAAAAGGGTTCATTAACGGACACTGAAATTAGGTAGGACACATCCGAGCAGCTGAGTTGAGGAGGACTCAGGGACTGCTCATTCGATTTATCGGCCCCGCATGGCAGCTAATGTCCAACATCCCCGATTGTAAAGGGATGTTGATCCCCAGGAAGGGAATGCTAGAGAAGGCACTGCTACTCCTGGAAGAACCCCGATTGGTGGCGGTGGAAGTTAATTCCCTGATACTGGACATTTCAACAGGTCGGATGATCAAGAAAGAGGGTCTGGAGACACTGGAAGACCAAGACTTTTTCCAACAAAGTGGATGCCTACCCCACCCAGAAGGTCAACTTATCCGAAACTAAAATCGGAAGGTGTTGTAGAGGAGAAATGGGAGGTGATAACACTCATTACATCAAAAGAGGTGACCGAATTCTCCCGGTTCTCTAAAATGCTATGACCAGGAATGTTAGAAATCAGGAATGGTGAGGGAACATTGTTCTTGGAACGTTTTTCCTCTTCAAACCAAATTTGGGTCTTCAGCCGACAAAGTTTGAATCTCGTCTGGCTAGTGTGCTTCCCATAATGTTTACTCATTAGTCCAGTAGGCGGAGAGTAGACGGTCTTTTGTGACTGTTCGAACGCATTTGACCACATGAGCGTTTACACTACCTCTGGAACTAGTTGAAAGTGGAAGTTGAAGTAGTTGAAGTTTCCTGATTGGTCTAGGGTCGGAAAGGAACAGCAAAAAAAAAAAAAAAATGGATGGTGGATAGTTTTTATTTACAAATCAAGCAAAAGAAAATCAGATTCTGGGGTATTGACAAAATAACAAACATAATCAGTCTAACTCCTTATTAACCAAACTACTTAAACTAAAATAAAACAAGAGTATAGAAAAATAAGCTAACTCCCTTGCTAACATAAACAGGAGAAAAAGTCCAATTCAAAATAAATTGCACCCACCTCCCTACTAACCCTACACATAAAGAAATAAATGATTAACTAGCAAACTTCAAGTAAACAAAAACATGAATTAAACCATACAATGAATGATCATAGAATCACTTTTGCCTTTTAAGTCTCATCTTAGTGTAATCAAAGAGAATAAAGAGAGAAACTCTACTTCAATAAGTACGAGGTAAAGATACACAACACCACCAACTACTCTGCTTCAACACTACATCAGGTCTGGGGTTGGAGATGAGACCTCAAAGCTGTTGCACACCACCAACACAGCTCTGATGATGGTTGCATTTTAAATGCTCTCCTTCCCCTCCCATCATCCGATCACAGCAGGGCATCAGGTGGAAACTATTTTCTCCTACAAAGAGAGACAGTGAGAGAGAGAGAGAGAGAGAGAGAGAGAGAGAGAGAGAGAGAGAGAGAGAGAGAGAGAGAGAGAGAGAGAGAGAGAGAGAGAAAACCGAGCACAGCTTGGGTACAAACAAACAAAACCTTATGGCTCTGGATGTAACACAAGTTTAAAACATTTAAGACCACGTACACATGTATTTGGCGTCATCCACTTGTGAAAAGATTGATGAAAACACTTCTTAATACCAGTGGCTTGTTGCACGAAGCTAGCTGAACAAACACAGAGTAGGTTTATAAACGTTCTCTGTCAACTCAGGTTTGATCCAGAGTGTGCGATGAACTCTGAAGAACGTGCTGCACCCATAGACAGTATAAGAAGTGGACAGAGCCATCTCATTGGAACTCAGTTGAGACAGTTGAAGCCCATTTTTAGCGATTTTTGAGCACTTCCGTTCCTGACGCGCAGACTCAAACCGACTCAAACTAAGCTTGATGACGTGAGCAACCTGTCTGACAGACGTTAATCTTCTAGTAGCTGTGCGTGAAAATTGCCAACGTTAATCTTCCAGAGACGGGGAACTTGAGCAAAGAGTTCTTTGGCGTGAGTGAGCAGGAGTAAGTATTCCGTTGCTTTTATGGACTCATTATCTATGGGCTTCTCCCTTGACGGGACGTCCCCCCGATCGCCTGCGAGCTTCTCCTGCTGTCTGTACGGTCATTTCTGTACAGCGCGACAGAGAGTCGAGTGGTTATGACGCAATCGTTAGCCTATTTTTACAAAAACTGTTTCTACGGGGCCATAATGTAACATAGAAGGTAATGGAGCCCTCTATACATTGTCGTGTTTCTTTAGAAATAAATAATGGACAAATGGAGTCTTTAACCCTCTGGGGACCAGAAACGCGCGGGCGCGTTTTGCTCGTTTTTTTTCACATAGCAGAAAAATAGACTTAAAGTACTACCATCATTTCTGTTCATATAGAGTTAAGAAATATGAGAAAATAATCTGTTAAATGTCTACTTTTTTATGTGCCCACATACAATCGAAATAAAATATTGTGCTTTTGTAAAATAAAGAAAATAAACAGGGTATGCGTTCTGCCTCTCAGTCACCGTGAACTTTTTTTCTGGAGCACGTCTCTAATCTTCAACACAACTCAGCTAATACTATTCACCCAGCCATAAGCAATATATCTTTTAAATCGTTTGAGTTTGTACTTTTAAATGATCCGATTCAAAACTAAAAATAATATTCTCCGTTTATGTCATCTATATAAAAAGAGAGACATGTCAGCCCGTCTCATTATCGTTCTCTCAGCTGATTATCTGTGGTAATGTGACACGCCCACGGAGAGCACGCGCTATTCAAACGCAAATATGTGAAGCAACACATTGAGACGCATTAACGCCCATAAACTCTGAAAACACACATTATTTTTTAGTCAGATTAATCTACTGTCGTCTTGCGCGGCTATATGAGGAACAATCCTGGGACATTTACCACTGGGTTTATTTTCACTGCGAGGATGAACAGATTCAGCTGAGAAGTAAGTGTTTTTTGCAAGTGCTTTGTTCTAATCGCGATATAGAATAACGTAGTGTCTGTAAACGGAAAAATAGCGTACTGTTAAATGTGAATCATGTTTGTGTGTGTGTGTGTGTGTGTGTGTGTGTGTGTGTGTGTGTGTGTGTGTGTGAATGAATGAATGAATGAACGCACAGATACGCACTGATACAGACTAAATAACATTTCGTTGACTCGTTTTGGATAAAGTTTTTACTCTAAAATATACATCAAATAAGCTTTTTTTAGGAGTTTCTGCTCATATGTTAAATATATAGTATGTTTTGTCAATAAACTAATCAACTAAGATGTTATAGTGTTTGTTCAAGCTATATCAAAATAATGAATCCTCAACTTTGAAATATGTATGATCAAACTAAGACATTTATGGAGAAAGACAATTTTCTTTTCAAGATGTTTCCAACTCTAACTTTGAACTTTGAACTGAAATAAAACCATGTCTATATGGTGAAGGGTGTGTGATAGAAGTGTATGCACCCTGTATTTTCCTTATATAAATCCAAACAATCTAAAAGCCATTCTTTTTTAATCTCCTCATTCTTTGTGCAAGGCTCCTGTAATGATATGGCCTGATAGCACCTAATAGGGCCATTATGGGAGGGTCTTTGTCTTTCTCAGGTGTGGAATTCCACACATATTAATGAGAGATCACGCCTCCTCGCATAAAGCTTTCTCAAACAAAACACATCATTAAAAATGTAAAAGACTTTATTGACTTATCTGAATGAGTAGTCAGGATGATTCTCACATAGTTTTGGAGCAAATATTCTAGGCTATGTGATACAATTTTCAAAAGTCTTGTGAAGAAATAATCAATATGTGTTTTGTGGTCTTATTTCAGCAACTTTCATTTTTATTTTTTTCAATAACCACGCATAAACATTATTATATTAAAAATACAAACATGTACATACATGTTGCTCACTCATCATGGTAGCCAAGTTTGTGCTATATAGAGTGAATTTACACCTTTGCCATTAACATGTTTATAAATAACTGAAAAAAGCACAAATGTCAGTGCATGTCAAAACATCCCAAGGGCCCCAAAAACACTCTGGTCCCCAGAGGGTTAAACGCCTCAGATGTAAAGTTATTCGCTGTCAAAGTGATGCCAAAATGAATGGGAGTCAATGGAAATGCTAACGCAAGTGAAGTTCTGCTACAAGATGGCGGCACCCGGCCGGCTTCAACTTCCGGTCGATGGATTACCCCCTTGGCTGCGCCTTAAAGTGTGACATCATCAGCGAACAGCCAATCACACAGAACATAAAGAGCGTCGGTTTGATTCACTTCTCGCAAAAGAGACGGCACAATTCACTTCTCTTCTGAAGATTATGAGATCATTTAGAAAATTACCATGAAATTAAAAGCGTTTACAAGGCAGGAATACACACTGCCTCACAAGTTTGAGAAGGCAGCTGAAAGAAAACATCAATGATATATCAATGCAGGTGAATCAAAGAAATAGGCCTCATAATTAGGTTCACAAATAGCTCAAATGAATACACAATGTTTAAAAGCATTATATATGAATGCATGTATTATATTTATATTAATTAAAAAAGTTTAATATTACTTGTCAATTATTAAGCTATATTAAATAAATGAATATATTATATGAATTAAAAGTAATTATAATTTATTTAACATAAATATAATGATTAATTAGCAGCAAAAGATGAGCAATTTAGTCTTTTTTCAGTTTTATCACTAAAAAACTGCTTTAATTTGGAGCGAGAGGTAGTGGCTTTTTCTAGCGTACGGATTGGTCCGGTTTGGATCTCCGATCTCTCAGAATAAAACCTGGTCCGGGGCAGGTTAGCCAAGTGCATGATGTCAAAACCAATCCCCCTTCTTGAGCCCGAAAAACCAGAGTTTGCTCAAACTAATCTCGAACTTACCTGGGTAGCAACTGAAACCAGCTTTGTGCAAAAGGCCACAGGTGTACACAGGGCCTGAGATTGCTCTGCTCTTGACTCCACTAAAATCATCCTGTCGTCATTTCAAAATCTGTGTTTATTAATATTCTTGCTGTATTATGTGGCCTCTCCTTCTCAATAAAACACATTCCTTACAGTTGGAAAACATATTTCTTATTTTGGCCAATCTCACCTACAAGGCCTTACTTTTGATACGTTAATAAGACAACCTTGACGTTGACAAATCCAATTCAAAAATAACAATCACTCAAAAGCAATCCATAATGTCACACATATGAACTCGTTCACATGGCAATAGGATGTGCTGGAAATCTTCCCCTCCACCATAGCTCAAATATTACCTACATAAATCCGATGCCTCGAGAAATGAACAGCCAGGTTTGATGTCAGTGACATCGAAGGCCATTGGTTCTCATGTGTCTCATGGCCAATTGCAACACACTATGGGCCCTATTTTAACGATCTAAAACGCAAGTGCCAAGCGCAAAGCGCAAGTAACTTTGTGGGCGGATCTCGGCGCTGTTGCTATTTAACCGGCGGGATAAATGACTCTTGCGCTCGACGCAAATCTAAAAGGGGTTGTTCTGAAGTAGCTTCATTATTCATAGGTGTGGTTTGGGCGTAACGGGAATCAAACCAATAAGAGCGTCATATCACATTCCCTTTAAGAGCATGATGAACGAGGTGCGCTTGTTCCATGGCGCAATACTATTATAACGGCGCATTTACCAGAATCGGTTCACAGCCGAGGAGATCGATGTTCTCGTCAGGGCCGTAAAAGAAAGAGAAGTGACATTGGGGATGGGACAAACCCACCCAAATTAGCTTCGGTTAAACATGCATATAATAATTTGGGTAAATGTGTAAGCTTATTTTTCCCATCGTCATGGAAACAACAATGATTTCCCTCGTGTTTTAATATTTTTCCTTATAATAATGTATCGTTTGCAAAAAGTAAAGTGCATCTGTGTAGATGAGAGAGTCATCTGCAGTGTATGCGCGTTGTTCACACTCTGTATTTTGGCCAAGCATGTGCGCTTAAAACAGCATCTGAATGTACGCGCAACGCGCCACTGACTTTAGACTAGTTTTTTTCTGGTCAGTGGCGCAATTGTTTTCTGGAACTGCAAACTAGCACCAGGGATTGCTTGCGCCGGAACACACCTCCTTTTCTGCGCTGAACCGCCCAGGGAGCGCAAGTTCATTCCCAAGTGTGCCGGCGTGCGTCTGTGGAGGGAAAAGTCCGCTTTGCACGGGTGCAAAATACAAATGATACATGCGTCCGTGTACAAAGTCAATTGCACTGGGTGCAAGATAGGGCCCTATGTCTAAATGTTGTTATTATCGTAGAGTTTCATAAGAACTATATAGCACAGAACTGGTTCCAACAAAGACGAAACTGGATCTTAGTGCAGCAGTCTTTATTGAAAACTAAGAGTGTGTTTACACAACAAAGATATGCTTAAAACGAAGAAGTTTTTCCTTTGAGTTTTCCATGTACAGACGACACCATTGTTAAAACGATCCCCATTCACACGGATCTGCGAAAACAATTAAAAACACTGTATTCTACTGCCAAGCCATTAGTTGGCGATGAAACACTATAGTTAAACACGTAATACGCATGTGCATGGTGTCATCATCTTCAGAGATTCACGTTTTTGTTGTTTACGCGGAGACCCGTTTTCAAAAGTTTGCATTTTCAGGCACTTAAAACGCTTCTGTCGTGTAAACGAACACCCAAAACGCAAAAAAAGTTTTAAATTTTAAGTTGAAAACGGTGTTGTGTAAACAGCCCCTTGTCATAAATTTGACAATGTTGCTCTGAGGGCTTTTTTTCAATCTTTTTAGTGCATTAAATCCCTGCAGATTTTCTGCAATCAATTTTGAAATCAATTTTATTTCATTTCATTTCTTTTTGTGTGTGTGTGTGTGTGTGTGTGTTCCATTGGAAACTACGTCGTTTTGGAATGACTGTCACGCACCTATCCCTTATCAGCCCCTTGTTCACCAGTCTATTTAAACCCCTATTATTCAGTTGTTTGTTGGTCATTGCTCTTGTATGTGTGTTCTTGGTGTTCCCTGTGTTCTGTGTGGATTATTCTCTTGTTCTTGGAAAGGATTATCTGTGTTTGTGTTTCTCAAATAAACTGGTGCTTGCATCTGGATTCTCTCTCTCTGCTCACATGTTACAATGACAAGGATGAGTCAATGTGGCAGAATTTTAATTTTCAGATGAACAATTGTTTTAACTTTCTCAGGAAATAGAAGCTTTATAGTTTATGTTTTTTGAATACAGAAAGCAAGATTAAAAAACGTGTCAATCAAAGGAATATGAATGAAATAAAAGACAATTAAATTAAAATGACAAAATACTCTGCAATTTGCTAGAGAAAGAGAAGTTTGTTTTAATGTTGGATTTGAAGCACTCACGGTACAGTAAAATGTGTTATCTGTCCTTTTAATGTTTCATTCTGGAGGTAATTTGCATTTTAATTTGAGCTTAATAGAAATTAATTTAAAGACGCTTTAAAGATTATCCAGCCTCTAGTCCGAGACATGTAAATACAAATTCACACAATTGATAGATGTTCACCCTCAAATACATTATTGACCGTAATGCTTACGATAAACCAAAATAATAACAATCTCTTCTTTAAAATACATTGTTACTACCAGCACTTTGAGGACATTCTACATCAGAATACATTACTCTTAAATCCTTTAATGGGTCTTGCACTTAAAATAAACTGCACTTTCACAAAGATAAAAGACAAACCGCTTTCTATCCATCATCAATTGCTAGTGCTCAGCTATAAGGAAATACAATTTTCACAATGTAGATTGTTTTGCTGTGGATTTGGAAAGCCATATCTGTGAAATAGGAAGTGGCCTCGTCAAGCGTTTCACTGTTTACAGCGGCTCTCAAATCCACATTTGAGCCAATATTGGGTTAGGCTGGGAGGGAGACGGCGCTCTGATGCATGAAGAGACTGCTGTCCTCCCACAGATGCTGAAGATGAAGTTTCCTATTCCATAATTAGAGATGAGAGACTCGGGTTGTAAACAACATGTAGGCCAACGCTACGCTTTCTCCTCAGCTTGAGAGTATGTTGTCGTAACATGAACTCTGAACGCCAGGGTTTACACAGCCCGTATGCCCTTTTGTCGTCATTGTGTGTTTATGTACGTGTGTGTTTTACCGCATGCTATTTTGTACGTAATTTGACAAACACATGTTGCTAAGCCCCAGAAGAACATTATATTTATATTACAGGGGTTGCTCTTTCAGAGCTCGGGAGGCTTAATGGAATCATGTTTTGTTCAAGTATTATTTTAGTCTCAGATGTTTTTCTTCCTAAAATTTGTTTGGAGACATAAAAGACGGCAAAAATGGGATCTCTTCTGAAACCCGAAAGAAGACGTGTGTTGTGGCCTTTTTCAGGACAAAAGTCTGGAGTTTGGAGTTCCAGGTTTGTCATCCAAACTGTGTCATAATTCATTCAATCCCAACCTGGTTTTTGGACCCTATTGACTTTCATTGAATGGCAAAAATACATTTGACACATTATTAACAAAAAAAAAACTGTCCCTTTAAGAGCTATCCTGGAGAGGAAGATTTTTCATTCTGGTTCTCACACACAACCATCACATGGCTTCTGGAAATGTGACATATCGTCATGTGATCTACTTTTATGATTCTTTTTGGAACATAACAGCCTCCTCACTGTATGCTTTCATTGTATGTGTGAACATTCTGCTCAACATCTTTTGTGAGGCAGGCAGAAAGCTATATGGGTTTGTAGTGAGACAAGGGCGAGTGAACGATGACGGAAAATGTACTTTTTGGTGAATTATTCCTTTAAATAAAGAGTAAATTGAGACTTTGGCTGTCTCTCTGCTGTCTCACCACTGACATATTAAAGATATGCTGTTTGTCTTTCTCTTTCCTACAGACACATTTCACACGATTCCAACTTTTTCTTTCCAACAGCAGTAGTTGTTATGTAGGCTCTATAATATGAGCCTCACCCTGTGGTCTGTTCCTACACACTGCAGTGTGGGTGACTCATCAGAAAGAGGACAGCAGATCCAGAACGCAGAAGGAAACAAGGAAGGGTCTGCAGCACATTGAACCAATTAACTCCACACCACTGGCAGGGCTGACCTTTGGAGGCGTTTCACACTGATGTAATTGACGCTGCAAAGGCTGTTGCGTTGGGGATGATAAAATACTGCCGCATTATCATAGAGCAAAATATAATTTGTGCTGTTATGTCAATAAACAGCTTACAACATAATTCAGTCCTTTATTTTCTTGTTTTTTACAATCATGGCCCTGTCAGAAGGCTGCTATGGCTGCAGTTCTGTAACATTTATTCCATGCTTGGCAGTGCAGAACCTGTCAAGACTCGAAAAACCATGTAAAAGGAATTCAAAATCAATTCGGAAACATAAAAGTAGGCCAACGCAGACCGAAATGTGTGCTGACAGCTTTACCACTTTGGGATGATCACTGCATCAGTGTGAACTGGAGCCAATAAATGTTCAAATGAACTTATAGCAGTAGGAGACGGACACATGAACGGACACATAAGACAGTTCAAGTGAATGGAGATGTTGCAAGAACTCTTTTGAGAGTTCACTAAACATATTTAATTATAGCAGGTTTGTGTTATAATCTGAGTTTGCATTTCACTCTTTTTATTCATTTCGAGGAACACCTAAACTGTTTTTGTGCAAGTGAGATGAGTAAATGCTCACATTTAGTCTAGAACTACAATAACCATCATGCAATTACGATTCCTCTCTACATGGGGACAGGAGAGCTGTCAGTCAGTACATGGGAAAACAAAGTAACCTGCGTTACTTATTTAAAAAAGTAACTCTTTTTGTAATTTTAAAAGTAATGTTTTACTTTAGTTACTTGAAAAAAGTAATCTGATTACGTAACTCGGTTTGCTTGTTATGGGTAACCCCCAACACTGTCCACCAAAACATAGATGGATTGGAGATTGATATTACATAACATAATATAATCACGGCCGCATTAACAATAGGGCTAGGCGGGGCTAAAGCCCCGGGGCCCGAGCAAGGAGGGGGCCCGTGATTGGCTGTGGAGTAGATACTACTAGCCATCTGATTGCCAAAGCCTTACCACGCAACGCCCCCCACAAATTAGCCCTGTTATTTAGTGGCGCTTTGCCGTATATTCCCTGCATTATCATGGAATCATTATCGCAAAGACCCGCCTTTTTTAGTTACTGTGTGACAAGCCAGGCGGCTCTCACGAGTCACGCACATCATGTTCTCACTCACGCAGTGAAAAATACATCGCGGGGCAAAGACTAACGTTACACCGAGTGACTACGAGAGAGAGAGTTCAGAGCAGCTTGCTGTTGATATGAAACAAAGTCTCAACTTTCAAATATTGTCATTTAAACAATACCGTTTTCAAGTTCAAGTCCACCGACGTTAATCTACTGACAGCTTTGTTGTCGGACAAAATTGCGTATTCAGCGTTATGATTGGCCAGTTCGCCTGTCAATCAAACCCCCGTGGGCAGCAAGGAATGGTGAATTGAAACGTCACGTTTTAATTTGATATAACAAATACATTTATTCTATATTTAACTTGTGAACGATCTACCTGCTGCTGCACGTAGGCCTATAGATGGCTGCCTGCGCCTTATTAGAATATACGCATCAACCAATCAATCGCATCCACTCTTCACTTCATTCTATTCTTAAAACACATGCGTCATCATCGACCCCACAAATTTTCGGTAAGTTTGATTATTAACTTGATGGATGTATGATGCTTTTTGTGTTTGATCAAACTCTATTTTCGCCTAAAGGGCTGGCGATAATATATCCGGTAGAAATATGCACATTTTCCTGCGCCATCATGATACAAGTTTATAATTTAAACGCGTTTTTAAACATTGTGGTTTGGATACAAATTATTTTAAACTGCTCAGGCACAGTAAGCAGCGGGAGATAATTCATTTTGGTTTTGAGACCATGGTGAACTTGAGGCGGTTTTGCACAGCGGACTTGAGTTCCGACCCTGAGGTCTTAAAGTGACAGAAGCTGCTAATAAAGCTGCTGTCGCCATTTGTGCAATAATGTTAATCAAACATTAGAAATACAGTTATTTACTGCCCTTGACTGAATCACTTTTGTAAAATTAATAAGAATGAATGTTAAATTTATAGTGAAAACTATGTATTATTTATTTGATTACTTTATACAATATAATATTATTCAGTGCTTTAAGTTTTTCAAGTAGGTCGATTTCTTATGTGCCTTTGTTCTATTGTTATTTGTGACTCTTGTCATCAGTAAGCTTGAGATTCTTTTCTTAAGCTACTATTATTTTTTGTGATATTGAAATTGGTCACAAGAATTATGAAATTTGAGTGGCATAAAATTTTGATATGATAAAAAATCATATTAAAAGTAATATAACTTAACTGTGAAGTATATCATAGATGAATAAAATGACTCGTATAATGATAGAACTTTTAGCTCATGTAGTTGGTGACCTAAAGTGGTGGTGGGGGGGCCCTGCAGAGCTCATAGCCCCGGGGCCCAGTGAGCTCTTATTGCGGCCCTGAATATAATACATGTTTTACATTTTTATTTTTTTCATATATATTTTGAAATGTGGAACTACTTGGGCACAGCTTGAAACAACAGATAGACTGACAGATTTTAGGACAGATTATAATTTTTCTTACCAGTTTTCTCTCTCGTTGTTTGGTTAACGACTGCTTATTCTAGTCTTAGTCATCCTTCTGTTCCACAGGTCTTCTCAATTCTCTCTAGACTATCATATCTCTATCTAGTGTTCAGCGCTGCATGGACCGCAACTGAACGTAGAACAAAAGGTGAAGGACAAAAGAAGAGATAAATGTAAATGAGAAAAGATTTAATATCAATTCTCTGTTCAGCTCTCTATCCACAAACACAAACATCCTCAAGGTTTGGGATTGAGATTGAAAATGGAAAGGTGCCATGTACCACCAGAGTCATTTAAACAGCTTCATTTCAGGACTATGTTGGGATAGCACTGCATTTAACTGTGCCGTCGCTTCACACATATTGGACTGTCTGTCTAGACAGGACTGCAAGAAACTTGTACATCATTGACTGTGAGGCAGTGAGCTGGAAGAAAACTAACAACTTTTAAATAGAATAATGACCAAAGACTGAATAATCAAACAATAAAGGATACATTAACCCACCTGCATAATAAAATAAATATACATGTGCTGAATATACACTCACCTAAAGGATTATTAGGAACACCATACTAATACTGTGTTTGTCCCCCTTTCACCTTCAGAACTGCCTTAATTCTACGTGGCATTGATTCAACAAGGTGCTGAAAGCATTCTTTAGAAATGTTGGCCCATATTGATAGGATAGCATCTTGCAGTTGATGGAGATTTGTGGGATGCACATCCAGGGTACGAAGCTCCCGTTCCACCACATCCCAAAGATGCTCTATTGGGTTGAGATCTGGTGACTGTGGGGGCCATTTTAGTACAGTGAACTCATTGTCATGTTCAAGAAACCAATTTGAAATGATTCGGGCTTTGTGACATGGTGCATTATCCTGCTGGAAGTAGCCATCAGAGGATGGGTACATGGTGGCCATAAAGGGATGGACATGGTCAGAAACAATGCTCAGGTAGGCCGTGGCATTTAAACGATGCCCAATTGGCACTAAGGGGCCTAAAGTGTGCCAAGAAAACATCCCCCACACCATTACACCACCACCACCAGCCTGCACAGTGGTAACAAGGGATGATGGATCCATGTTCTCATTCTGTTCACACCAAATTCTGACTCTACCATCTGAATGTCTCAACAGAAATCGAGAGTCATCAGACCAGGCAACATTTTTCCAGTCTTCAACTGTCTAATTTTGGTGAGCTCTTGCAAATTGTAGCCTCTTTTTCCTATTTGTATTGGAGATGAGTGGTACCCGGTGGGGTCTTCTGCTGTTGTAGCCCATCCGCCTCAAGGTTGTGCGTGTTGTGGCTTCACAAATGCTTTGCTGCATACCTCGGTTGTAACGAGTGGTTATTTCAGTCAAAGTTGCTCTTCTATCAGCTTGAATCAGTCGGCCCATTCTCCTCTGACCTCTAGCATCAACAAGGCATTTTCGCCCACAGGACTGCCGCATACTGGATGTTTTTCCCTTTTCACACCATTCTTTGTAAACCCTAGAAATGGTTGTGCGTGAAAATCCCAGTAACTGAGCAGATTGTGAAATACTCAGACCGGCCCGTCTGGCACCAACAACCATGCCACGCTCAAAATTGCTTAAATCACCTTTCTTTCCCATTCTGACATTCAGTTTGGAGTTCAGGAGATTGTCTTGACCAGGACCACACCCCTAAATGCATTGAAGCAACTGCCATGTGATTGGTTGATTATATAATTGCATTAATGAGAAATCGAACAGGTTTTCCTAATAATCCTTTAGGTGAGTGTATATGCTGTAAAAAATGTCTTACGTAGGTCTATTATTTCATACTATTTGTTTATCATAAAAAAAAAATAGAGCAGTTTTCTTTGTAATACCTTTCAAAATGTCAGCAAAAAAAATAAAAACTTCTACAGCTGAAACCTTGTGTGGAATAATGTGTCACAGTTTCTTCGACAATCACGTCTGCCTCTTTAAATTGCTGGTGAGAGGTGATTGGTCATTGTGTTGAAAAATCCCATGAGAGACCTGAATTTTTTTATGCAAATCAGGTTGTGTAAAATACCCCCCCCCCCTGCTGTGGCGTCCTCTATACACCGGCCATCAGAAGAAGGCTCCGCACTGGATGGAAGAATGCAGAAGCTGATCAGAATTTAGAAATCGGAGTGCACACTGCTTCATTATGAGATACCTCCTGGATAATATTGTGCTCACTGGCAATTCAAGATGAATTTCAGCATTACCGGTACAGCGATACACTGGTTATAACACAAATGTGTGGTTTACTAAATTTGATATTTTGTTTTTTCCCCCTAAATGTGTTCCTCATAATGGACTTTACTGCGTGTTATTCTGTGATATGCTGCACATATATATATCAGAAGTGTTAATTTGCTGATGCTGCTGAAGCTTTGCCTTTTAATGAATGGAATATGGGGAGTGTTTGTTTACTTTGTAATTCAGTTGTGAAAATAGCTGTGTGCACTTCAAAGTTGAATACACAGGAAAAATAGATAAAACCAGAGAACAGAAAAGATCTATAATTGGAATCTGTGGACTTCAGAAATCTTTGCTGACGCTCAGCAGCCTCTTCTTACTTTAGCTAATGGAAATGATCTAATAGGACACATTTACTCCAATCTGTGAATGCCTTTCATCCCAGGAAATCATTGATATAGGGAAGATCCCAAGAATTCCTAGGCAAATAATAATAATAAAAAAACGTCAGCCGCTTTCAATGGTTTGAGTTGGTGCCAGCATATTTGTTTGGCCGCACAATGGGAAACAAGGTTTGTTTGAGAAACCTCTTTGGAAATGCTCAAAAATGAACTTCCATGTCCTGAATGTGCACAGTGAACTCGTGTCTCGTGTCTTTCGCAGCGTCTCACCCATGAAAAAGCATTCTAAACATGAGGCACTCAAGTTAAAAAAAAAAGTTCAACTCACGTCTAAAAAGAGACGTGGGCAGTGGAATGAGAAAAAAGCAAAACATTTTCTCATTCCACTGCCCACGTCTCTTTTTTTCCAACGCAATAAAGCATTTCTGCGTGGACAACCGCTTAAGACTAGGAACAAATTACTCAAAATGAAATAATTCAATAAATAATGAATTCAATAAAACAAAAATAAGTAAATAATTATTAAATAATTTAATTAATTAAATAAATACATGTATCTATTTATTTAGTAAAATTCCATGAAAACACAACATTTATTCTTTTAATATATTTCACAATATCCCCTTTCACACACTATAACTGTTTAAATTTCAATTTTTTCACAATAATATGTGCTTTTTTTCAAAATGACACCTATATTTGACCAATCGTGTATTTCCAAAGCACAATTTTCAAGATTTTTTCACAATAACAAAGGACATTTCACAAATGCCAATCAACAGGCAGTGGGACGTGCTTTATTTATACATTTAAAAGTAAGTACATAGTTAAAGACAGCTAATTTAAAGTAGGACCGTGGGGAAGCTTTTGGTTGAAAAGGATTTATAGGTAAAGATTTTGGTCATATTGGCCACCTCAAAGTAGTTTAAACAGGGAGCTGCAAGAGAGTCAACACATAATGCTTTAATCCCCAAGAGTCTTTTAGGCTTGTTTATGATGTACTGGCGTGGTCGATGTAGAATATGTTTCTGATTAGCCATTAGCCATTCCTTTTATTTGATTTTTCAGTGAAGGGTGAAGGGCTTTGAGCTGAGGTCATTCTTGTGATGCCATCTGCCAGTGAGGATTGCCATGATGTAATTTTCCTCCTGCGTTAAAGCGATTAGTCACATGACAATTACGGCTGATTGGTTCAAAAGTGTATGTGCCCTTGAGGAAAGATGGCAGAATGCAGGTCAAGTATTACCAGAGGGTCATGCGCCAGCCAAGCAACTGGCATTCATATGAATGGGAAAGCTACATTTCTCCAAGTTTAAAAGCTCATCAATATGCTATTAAAGGGATAGTTCACTTTGAAATTAATTTGTGGTATGTTTTAGCTTACCTCAAGGGCATCCAAGATGTAAGTGTCTTTGTTTCCGCAGTAGTTTCAATTTTGATATTTTTAGGTCAAACCGTCAGTCATATAATGCAGGTCTATGGTCACCACCTCAAAGAGCATGCACAGAGAAGGCCAAATTAAACATGACTTAATGACTCGTAAATGTAAGTACACATTGATGGCCTAAGACACGAAACGAGCGGTTTGTGTGAGAAAACGAACAGTATTTATATCGTTTTTTCCTCTTGTAAACACAGCCACGTCCAAGTGATCTGAGGGTGCGGGCGCTTCGGTCTGTGCGTTACAAGAGGTAAAAACGATATAAATACTGTTCGTTTTCTCACACAAACCGCTCGTTTCGTGTCTTAGGCCATCAATGTGTACTTACATTTACGAGTCATTAAGTCATGTTTAATTTGGACTTCTCTGTGCATGCTCTTTGAGGTGGTGACCATAGACCTGCATTATATGACTGACAGACAAGAACGGTTTGACCTAAAAATATCAAAATTGAAAATACTGTGGAAACAAAGACACCTACATCTTGGATGCCCTTGAGGTAAGCTAAAACATACCAAAAATTAATTTCAAAGTGAACTATCCCTTTAACGTCAATTAACAAACAAAATATTGCTTGGCAACGATTAATCGCATCCCAAATATAAGTTTGTGTTTATATGTGTGTGTACTGTTTATAATTATTTTGTATATATAAATACACACATAGCCTTTGCATGTATATACTGTATATAAATATACAAAATTTATATAAATATTAAATATCTAAATAACACATTTTTCTTAAATATATATATGCATGTGTATTTATATATACAAAATACTTATACACAGTACACACACAGTAAACAAAAAGCTTTTATTTTGGATGCGATTAATCGTTGCCCAGCATGGGTTTTACAAAGTGTGCTATCCAAATAATTTCACAGATGGAATTATCCACACGCAGGTTTCTAAAGTGGTCAGCTTGGTAAAATAATAAATGTGAAACGCCAGGTGAATGCAAATATCACAAATAGGTATGAAGAAATGAAAGGGTATTTTATCATCAGACACTATCAGACATCTGGAAAAAAAGACCACAGCTGACATTTATTTGGAGAAAGCCAAAAAAAAAAAAAAAAAAAATGAAGGGCCAGACTGAGTGGCCCTCCTGTAATCTGTCAGGATCTGAGGCCTCTTCGGAGATCAGAGAGATTCATCTTGTTTAATACACAGAGGCAAGCGTGGAGGGAATGGACAAATGGAGAGGGTGAGGAAGAGAGGAGGGGACAGGGAGCTCAGATGAGAGGCAGCAGGCAAGGGACGAGCCACAGGGGTCAGCCTGGGCTCTTGATAGGAGTAATGAGGTGCATATCCCCACTGACACGAGCGGATCTTTACTGTCTCCTTTGTCATTTATTAAACCTCTAGCACAAAGTCACTGCTGTCGGCCATCCTGACCGCCCGCCCGCCCACCACAAAACAGGCCCGTGTTCAGATAGCCGTGATTAAAGAGGGCCGCATGTGTACCGTCACACTTTCCTTCCGTTATGTGAGAGCGTCACACTGTTAGCAGGATAGCAATAGCAAATTCATGTCTAAAAGACGTCAGGCAAATAGTGGAAAGTATTACACAATATTAATAAACTGAAAATTCATTTTGGAATGGAATTACGAACAATGAGAAGAAAGACCTACAAGGCATACTGTATATCTGAAAAATATGTTGAGAAATATGAGCAAGCAGGCATATCTGTGGCAATAATGGGATTTTGTTCATTTTTATTCACCAAATTCTTCCATAGAGCACCTTTAATGCACAGAGTTGTTTAGCAACTGCCTTCTGGCTAATAAACGAATGAGCAGTAATTGTTTATTGTGGTTTTTATTCTTGTGATCATTATTAGTAAATCTAATTACTTTTTGAACATTCGTTTCTTTCATAATATTGCCGTAACCTTTTCTTATTGAAGAAATCTGCCACTTGATTTCACGTTTAAGTCCTTCACTTGCCTAGAACAATACCACTGTATGACTGTCTTATTAAAACAAAAACAGCAAAAGATCTGTTTGTAATTGAACACTTTATTTGTGAAAGTGAAAAGACTAACTACCAATCAGCATTCCTCCACATTTAGCCATGACAGCTGTTTATCAATGACTTATTTCTTATGAGGGCACTGTGATGCCTGGGCTGATCTTCAGAAATGCATCACGCCTGTATCTGCTCGGCCCAGAGAAACGTGTCTCGCTTAACAATAGCCACATGAAAAGCACCGCAATCAATATTTCTCCCGCTAATTGAAGGGCTTTTTATCTGAACTGGTCTCATCGGGCCTGTGGTGCTGCAGAAGGCGAGAAGGAGATTGGTAGAAGCAGCTATTCCGTATTCGGTCCACGCGGCATCTTTGCTTGTGTATCTTTACTGTCCTCTTTAAAAGTTCTGTCGGCTGCTGGAAATGCTGTTCAATTGATATAAATGGGAATTCACCTCAATTGCAATGCCGCGCGTGGATTGCGCTTTGATGGAGACCTTTTAGAGTTGTTGTTTTTCTTTGGATCAGTGTGATTGCTGCTATTTCCACAACAAGTGTTGTAAAAAAGCTGATATGCAGAGATTTTTTTCAAAGTCAAACTGAGCACAAATATAACAGCAGAGACTCTGCAGGATGAGATCTGCTCTGAGGTACAAATAATTATCCTAAACTTGAGCCCAAACCCATATTTGCCTGGATATATACATTTGTGTATAGTGTCTTATAACATAATGTAACACACAGAGGGCCCTATTTTAAGGATCTAAGCGCATGGTCTAAAGCGCAAGTGCACTTAGGGCGTGCTCGAATCCTCTTTTGCTAGTTTAACGACAGGAAACATGTTTGGCGCGTGGTCTAAAAAGGGTTGTCCCTATTCTGAGTAATGGGTGTGTTTTGGGTGTAATGTGCAAAAAAACAATCAGAGTCTCATCTCCCATTCCCTTTAAAAGACAGTTGCGCTCGCACCACGACGGATTCGCTATTTACATGGAGGAATTTGCAAGTGGAAAACTGAACGCGTCTCGAGAGCGCAAACGGATCTGCTCGTGCGCGAGGTTAAAGCAGACCATCTACGGGACAAGCCGGATTCCACCATATCTTTATGTACACAATAATAATCTTTTACATTGTAATCCTTTTATTTTTTATATTTGGCATGTTTGTGTTCTGCTGTGCGTCCCTGTGTGTGTAATAAGCAGAGTGTACCCTTGTTGTGGACCCGCCTATAGGCTCATATTACTAACGTGCTCTTTAAATAACAAAAGAAAAAATACTGCGCCATTGACTTTAGACCCGGTTTCAGTTGGTCAATGGCTCAGTCTATTTCAGTTCCTCAAAATAGCAACGCACTATCAATGCGCCTGAACACACACTCGTTCTCAGACCAGCAGCCCATGGCACACAGACGGGCGCAAATGCATTTGCTATTTAAACAGCGTGGCGCAGGACGTGAAAATGATAATTGCGTCGGGCTGAAGCTAGCAAAACACACGTCGCGCCTGGAACTGCATTATGGCAAGCCGTTTTAACTTTTATTCATTTCCAGGATATGAATCCTTGATATCAACATTTACATTTTCACTACTTAAAATGATAATTCTTGATATGAACAATTGAATTGCAGCTAGTAAAAACTACAATCCTTGATATCTGTAATTGTATTTTCACTAGTGAAATGTCACCATAGGCTGCCATTCAAAATCAATTGTTGATATTAAGAATTGATTTCTTACTAGTTGAAGTTCCAATTTCACGTATCAGAAATACAATTCTTACTAGTAAAAACCTTTATTTTTGATATCAAGAATTCAATTGTCACTAGTTGTAATGTCTGGTAACACTTTACTTGAAGGGGTGTGCATAAGACTAACATGACACCTTCATAATCATGACATGACACATGTCATGAATATGAAGGAAGTTTTATGCATGTTTGTGACAACTGTCATTAAGTGTCAATCGCTCAATTATGACATTTTTAATGCAAATATGACATTGTTTGAGATGTCTTTGTTATGACACCTTGACATAAACCAATACATCATAACCTGTCAGTGTCTTTGTCATGACAACTTGACATTACTAAGACAACACAACCTGTCAAAAACATGACATAGCAGATTAATTATCGAACTTAAGAAACCACTTAGCTTTATTGGTTAACATTACATTAAACTGTCAGGTGGTTGGTTTTGACATTGGCTGTCATGAAGCCATTATAACTGTTTAATGACAAATTCAATTTGTACCACTGTAGTTGAGGTCACGAAAAATATTCATGACACAGTTATAATGGCCTTATGACAGCCAATGTCAAAACCAACCACATGACAGTTTAACTTAATTTAATGTCAAGTTGTCATGACAAAGACACTGACAGGTTATGATGTTATGGTTTATGTCAAGGTGTCATAACAAAGACATCTTAAACAATGTCATATTTGCATTCAAAATGTCATTATTGAGCGAAAGACACTTAATGACAGTTGTCATAAACATGCATAAACCCTACTTCATATTCATGACATATGTCATGTCATAGTTATGAAGGTGTCATGTCAGTCTTATGTACACCCCTTCAAGTAAAGTGTTACCAAATGTCTATTCTTGATATCAACAATTGAATTGCTACTAGTAACAATGTTCATTTTTTATATGAATAATTCAATTTTCACTAGTGACAATGTTAATTTCTGATATCATGAATGTGATTGTTACTCGTAAGAAAGCCATTTTAGATATCTGAAATATTATTGATATCATAAATACATTTTTACTAGTAGCAATTCAATTGTTGATATCAAGAATAAACATTTCAACCAGTGACAATTGAATTATTGATATCAGGAATTTGCATTTTTACTAGTAACAAAGTAATTATTGATATCAAAAAATATATTTCTACTAGTAAGAAATCAATTCTTGATATCAACAATTGATTTTGAATGGCAGCCTATGGTGGCATTTCACTAGTGGAAATACAATTACAGATATCAACATTTACATTTTTGATATCAACAATTCATATCCTGGAAATAAATAAAAAAGTTAAAACGGCTTGCCATACTGCATTGCACCGGGTGTATGATAGGGCCCATAGTGTCATACAACATAATGTGCCCAAACTTTTACCCACATGAAAAAATAAGACAGGAAACTGCAGTGAGTGATGTATTCAGCTGGCTATTTTGTCAGCATTTATAATCGGGCTTTGTTTCATAGATAAAATTAAAAATCAGTCAAAGGCAGACGGTATGGTTAAAGGTTCTAGAGTCCCTGCTGATTCAGTTTCGAGCTTCCTACAACCCTCAGTCAAAAAACAAACACCTCAGAGGAAAGCAAGTTAAACGACCCATGTCTTAATACACATGCACACACTGGCACAAGACATATGCTTTATCAAATGAGTATGCACCTTGTTTCCCTCCCTCAGCGTCATGTCAGCTTCTCCGAGCTGATGGTTCCTGAACAGATGAAAAATGAATGCAGTTTTATATTTATTTTTTAAGCAATACGTTAGGAGAGGCTACTCCGTGTCCTGCCTAACAACACTCTTATTTCCGTGATTATATTGACAATAGCATTGCATCTGGTACTTTGTTGGAAAACTGCATAGTTAAATTATGGACCAATGAATACATTTAAAATACAGCATATATTATAATGTTGTGTGGATACCTTTTTATATGATAATTGGGTAAGACTAATTTACAGTGTCATTGGTCCTTGCATGTACTTACTGTAATAATAAAAGTAAACTATGCATAATTACATGCCACTAACCCTAAACCAAACCCTATCCGTTCCCTATACCAAATACACGTTGTTAAAGGCACACTTTGTAACTTTTGGCTCTCTTGCGATTAAATAAAACTGCATGCTAAGGAACATCGCTACGATTAGATCTATGGTTTCTAAAAAAGAGATGAAGATGCTTGTTCATGCTTTTATTTCCTCTCGTCTGGATTATTGCAATGTACACTTTTTTAAACAAATCCTCCATGGACAAACTGCAAGTTGTACAGAATGCAGCTGCAAGACCACATATCACATATCACACCTGTGCTTAAGGCTCTTCATTGGCTTCCAATCAGTTTTAGAGTGCAGTTTAAAATTTTAACCATTACTTACAGAGCCTTGCATGGTCAAGCTCCCTCTTACATCCAGGATATATTGCACACACACACTTCTGGTCGCTCTTTGAGGTCTTCAGGCCAAGACCTTTTAACTGTTCCCAGAACACGTTTTAAAACAAGAGGTGATCGTGCTTTCTGTGTGGTGGCTCCAAGGCTCTGGAACTCTCTTCCATTAGCCTTGAGAGCTTTGGACTCTGTGGAAACTTTTAGAAAACACCTTAAGACACATCTTTTTAAACAAGCATCTAACTAGCCATATGGATTTGTATGTTATGTGTGTTGTTTTTAATTTTGTGAAGCACTTTGTGACCCTTCTTGTCTGTGAAAGGTGCTATAGAAATAGAGTTTACTTTCTTATTTACTTGCATGCATTTTGCGGAAGAACATTGTTTTGGTTGTGCTTCGGCTCTGTGTGACTCTGCAGATGAATATGATTCTTTATCATAACTAAAGAGAGAGAGAGAGAGAGATTATCCTCCTGCTCATAAAACATTCACTACTAGGCTTAAGAGAAATAACCAGATTAGATGAAAAGGATTTAAAGCGATAGGTTACTGACGTAACCCCGGTTCTCTGATAACATGAAGTGAGGTATCTCACTATGGGAACGCCTCTGGGCGTGTCCGATCGCGGAAGCACCAATTACACCACGTCTGCCAACTATGGCAGACCAATCGCTGCAGCGATCAGGGAGTCCCGGCTCCCTGTATATAAACGCAGCTACCTGCCGTTTCGTCATTCTCCGCATATCTCTTCTCCGTGCGAAAAGGCAAGGAGGGCAATGTTGTGAGATACCTCACTTCATGTTATCAGAGAACCGGGGTTACGTCAGTAACCTATCGTTCTCTTTCTAACATTCGTTCGGTATCTCACTATGGGATATAGACAACTCCCGTATTGCCGATATGCTGACGAAGCAGACTGAAGAAGAGGGGATATAATAATACTGAATCATGATCCCAGACGGAAGAAAAACAGAATGATATGGGGACAGGTGCCCCCTTATTGAAACCATCTAAACCTCCTCCTGACTACTTACTCCCAAAACTGAGTGTGCCAGAGAGGGTTCCGTAACATCCAGTCTATAAAAACGGATAAATGTGTGCGGAGAGGACCAGCTGGCCGCCGCGCAAATTTCTTGAATAGAAATACCCTTGAATAGAGCCCAGGATGTAGCCATCCCCCTAGTAGAATGCGCTCTTAGCCCTACTGGTGGCTCCATATTCATGCTTCTGTAACATAAACCAATAGCCTCCACCACCCAATGAGAAAGGCGTTGACGGGAAATAGGTTTTCCCTTGTAAGAGTCAGCCCATGAGACAAATAGCTGGTTGCTCTTACGCAATGAGTGGGTTCTCTGTACATAACTGTACAGCGTGCGAACCGGACATAAACAGTGTAACCTCTCCTCTTCTGGAGAAGAAAAAGGAGGAGGATGAAAAGCTGGCAAATCCACTGCTCTTACGGTATCCGCGTGATCATATACTTTGGGCACGAACGCCGGGTTAGTTCTGAAATAAGCTCTTTGACCACCCGGAGCGAACTTCATACATGAAGGGTGAACTGATAACGCCTGTAGTTCACTCACTCTCTTTGCTGTTGTAAGAGCAAGTAACAGAGCCGTTTTTAAAGCGAGGAGCTTTAAGGCAATGCTATCAATGGGCTCGAACGGGGCTTTTGAGAGCGCGCTCAGGACCACAGACAAATCCCATGGCGGGACCAGCGTCTTTGATACTGGGTGTAACCTACGTGCACCTTTCATAAAACGACAGACTAGAGGGTGTTGACCCATGGTAGCCGAATCGATGCCTACATGACATGCCGATATGGCGGACAGATAAACCTTCACCGTGGAAAAAGCTCTGCCTTTATCCAGGAGGTTTTGAAGAAAACACAGCACATCTGAAACAGAGCACAAGAACGGGACAATGTTCTTATCTGCACACCATTCCTCAAAGACTCTCCATTTTAGGTTATATAAAGAACGAGTCGAGGCCGCCCTCGCGTTCTGAATCGTCTCAATAACCCTTGGAGGTAATCCGGCTGCACACAGATTCAACCTCTCACGGGCCAGGCCCAGAGAGCTAACTTCTGAGGGGAGGGATGGAATATTTCTCCCCGTGCTTGTGAGAGGAGATCCCTGCGTGTTGGTAACTGCCAAGGCTGGTCGTAGAGCAGTTGCGCAATCTCCGCAACCCACAGTCTCCCGGGCCAGTACGGCGCGATCAGAATTAACACATGTCCGCGCTCCCGAACCCTCCGTAGTGTCGGCTCGATCAAGCTTAACGGAGGGAACGCGTACAGTAACACGTCTGGCCACTCGTGGGCTAGCGCATCCACACCCAATGGTGCATCGTCGCCGACCAGAGAGAAGAACAGGGGACATTGTGCGTCTTCGCGCGATGCGTAGAGATCTACGGCAGCCTGGCCGAATCTCTGCCACAACATGAGGATCACCTGGGGGTGGAGTCGCCACTCCCCGTACAGGGGATTCCCTCTGGACAATAGATCCGCTCCCCTGTTCATTATCCCCGGGACATGCGTCGCGCGTAAAGACAGGAAGGTCCTGTTGCTCCACATAATTAGTTTCTTCGCTACCATGTGAAGCGTCTGAGAACGCACTCCTCCCTGCCGATTTATGTAGGCTATCACCGTCGTATTGTCTGTCCTGACCAATACGTGATGATCCTTTAGAAAATGCACGAAATGTCTCAGAGCTAGAAACACTGTCAGTAGCTCTAGAAAATTTATGTGCTTTTCTCTTAGTGCGGGAGACCAAACTCCTCTCACTGTCCTGCCCTCGAGCACTGCGCCCCAGCTTGTGAGCGATGCATCCGTCGTCACCACTTTTCTCAGTACGATCGGACCCAGAGGGCATCCTGTCCTGAGAAAAGACGGAACTCTCCAATGACAGAGAGCGCTCGTGCATTCCGGTGAGACGCGCACTCTGCGGCTGAGGCGGCTCTCGGGGCGGATGCCCTGTGACGCTGTCCAGTTCTGAAAATCTCTCATACGTAACAGCCCCAGGGGAACCACTGACACAGTTGAGGCCATCAGACCTAGTAGCCGAAGACACATCCTGAAAGAGACTGATCTCCCTCGTTGGAAAAGAGCGAGGCAGCTGTGAAAAGTATTGATGCGATCCTCTGATAGGAACGCTCGAAACGTCACAGAATTCAACCTGAGACCCAGGTAGACAATTTCCTGAGAAGGAGATAGACAACTCTTCGCTTGGTTTATCTTGAAACCTAATCTCTCCAGATGCGTCATTAGTGTGTGTGTATCGCTCTCTGCCTGCCGTCGGCACGGCGCGCAGATAAGCAGATCGTCCAGATATGACGAAATTCTGATCCCTGATCTCCTCAACGGAGTCAGGGCTCCTTCTACACATTTGCTGAATACTCGAGGCGCTAAAGCTAGGCCAAAAGGTATTCTCGTGTACTCGTATGCTGTGCCCTGATAGGCGAACCTCAGATATTTCCTGTGCGCAGGAAAAATATCTATGTGAAAATATGCGTCCTGGACATCCACCGAGGTGAACCAGTCTCCTTGCCGAATATTTTGACACAACGTTCTGATAGACAGCATTTTGAATTTGTATTTTCTCAGGTGTCTGTTGAGGACCCGTAAATCCAGAATGGGACGGAGACCTCCCCCTCTCTTGGGAATCACAAAATAACGGGAGTAGAAACCCTTGTGGCTCTCTTCCGTTGGAATCACTCTTATAACTCCCTTTCTCATTAAAGAGGTTATTTCTTCCTCTAAAACCAGAGCTGCTTCCCCTTTGGCCACTGAAATTACCACTCCGTTGAACAGAGGAGGTTTTACAGCGAATTGAAGCCTGTATCCCCTCTCTACAGTGGTTAATACCCAGGGATGAACTGCGCATGCGCGCCAGTTCACCGTCTGAGCAGCGAGTGGGCCCTTCCCGTCTTCGCTCACTAGAGGTGCCGCAGCACACTCTAGCGGCAGAGGGGGGGAAGACCGCTCCAGTGACGGAGTTATATTGGTCTTTATTTGTGATTGTTTTATTCTCTTGTGAACTTTTTCTCTTTTTTTCACATTCTGCGCCCTCGGTCTTAGACCTGGATGCGTCAGAGGAAAATTTATTTTTAAACAACTGCTTGTGAACGTTAGACCTTCTTCCCCTGTAACAGACCTCGAAGGTGGAGGGGGAGATGATCTCTTGGGGGGCACTCGCAGAACGGTGGCCACATTCCCGCACACATTGGACTCTGAACTGTCCACACAAACACTTTTCACCTCTGAAAACCTTCTCCTTTTCCCCGCGGGAGGGAGAGAGGAATTGTTCTGAAGGGATGGGACAGAGAAACCCTGGGTGCTGTCTCCCAACCCTTCCTGATGCAGAACTGACGTATCAGGTCGACCGCCTCTTCTTGTTCCCCTGGGGGGCGGGCGATCGGTGTTTCGCTGCTGCGGCCTCGAAAGACTGTTTAGGTCTAACGAAACCTGGTTTAGGTTGTGGGGCCGTGTTGCTCGGCTGTTGTGGTGGGGCAGAGCGGGAAGGCTGATAATCTGGGTGCCCTCCTCTGCCTGACGGTCTGAAATTCGACCGGTTCGGGTGATAAGGCCGAGCCGCCGGCTTTCTGGGGAGACAGACCTGGAAAGCTTCTCCCTCCTTCTTTCGCAGGTCACACTGCTGCCGCATCGCCGTTACTGTCGCGCCGAACATGGCTTTTGGATCTATCGGAGCATCCAGAAACTCTGCCTTCTCTTTGTCAGAGAGCCCTGACAAGCCCAGCCACAGCGATCTCTCACCCACTACTGCTAAGCCCATACTCCGTCCGCAACTTTGAACTGCTCCGCGGGACGTGCGCAGGTTCAAATCTGCGATGACGCATATCTCCTCCCAGAGCACTGGGTTGGGAGATCCGGAATCCAGCTGACGACCCATCTCCTCTAAAAGCTCCGCTTGATAGGCTGTTAGGAGGGACGTCGCGTTCAAAGCACGGACGGACAGTGCAGTTGATTTATAGATCTTCTGAAAAACAGAGGCGGCGAAGCGCTCTGTTTTCCCTGGCAGCGACGCTCCGGTTGAAGAGAGCGCCGCCCTGCGGCCCGGGTGCAAGTGATTTGCCACTGAAGTTTCCACCGGGGGAGGATCCGCCATCCCTAGATCCTCCATTCCCTGAACATCAAGCCTCGAGAAACCCTTGACGGGCACTCGATGAGAAAAAGGCTTGTCCCAAAACTTCTTCATCTCCGTCACACAGGCCGGGACGGCCGGAATGAACTGCCTTGCTGGCGGGAGACGTGACGGAAGTCTCTTTCCATCGTACAGGTCTCTTTCAGCCCCTTGACCTGTCTGTTGGGATGGCCAGTCGATCGATAATCTAGCCGCGGCCCTGCGACAGACCTCGATTAGATCCGAATCCGTCTGTACAGGGGAGGGTGAACTCTCATCCTGTGCACTCGGCGGCTTGGACTGGTTCGGGGGAAGAATGGCATCTTCGCCGTCGTCGTCCTCGAGGATGTTCGACAACACTTCATCATCGTCATCTTCCTCACCCGCTAACGGATCATCGAACAGCGGGGGAAGGACGGGAGAAACCTTCTCCATCATCTCTGCCCATGAGGTGGTGGTCCGGGGACAGTCCATGGGTTCCTCTCTGGGTTGAGCAGAGAGGCATGGGTCCGATTTTCCACCGACTGCCACGCGGAGCCTTCTTTCTCGGGTCTTAATCGAGAACGTAGCACAGTGCGGGCATCCCTCGGGGTTGGACAGCGCTGCCTGCGCGTGTTTAGCGCCCAGACAGGAGATGCAGAGGCCGTGTGCATCCTTAGCAGAAATCCACATTCCACAAGCACACGGATGTGGAGGGCGACCTTTCCCTCCAGGGCTCTCCGGTTCTATCGCAGTGGCCATGATGGGGCTAGCACTCTCTTCGTACGGTGAGTTCTTACCCAACGTGACAACTGGTACGGAGCTGTGCTGCGATTAGAGAGCTGTCGTTTTCCTTGTCCTTTTGGTGCGTGGTAAGCGCCCAGAAAAACTTGGAAAAAGATAGAGGACTTAAGAGCAAGAAAACTCGTCTTGACACGTTAGTTATCGTACTCTTAAGTGACGAAGTCACTCAACGACCTAAGGAAATATAGCGTTTGGGACGTTACCTGTCGGCTCCGTCTGAAAACTGTTAAGCAAATAATTCCCAAAGTCTGCTGAGGACAGCTTCCGAAATCTTCCACGGGGAAGAGAGCGAGAATGACGAAACGGCAGGTAGCTGCGTTTATATACAGGGAGCCGGGACTCCCTGATCGCTGCAGCGATTGGTCTGCCATAGTTGGCAGACGTGGTGTAATTGGTGCTTCCGCGATCGGACACGCCCAGAGGCGTTCCCATAGTGAGATACCGAACGAATGTTAGAAAGAGAACTGACTAGCTGAAGACGTTACTGTAGTTTTACACATTAATAAACACAATACTTCCTTGAGAATAAACTCCAGCACAACAACCATAATGGAATGATCTTTACAATACATAAAGCTTTACAGTGAACTCTGTAAGAGACACATATGACAGTTTCTCTGTTCAATAAAACACATCGTCTCCACCTTGATTTTACAAGACTTCAAACCCCTCAATTCTCTCCGTCTCCTAAAGCCAAGCTGATGTTGATTCTTGTTCTATTACCAGCTCTGTCTCGTTCTCTTTTAATAATAATAATAATAATTCATTACATTTATAAAGCGCTTTTCTCTGCACTCAAAGCGCTTTACATGGAAGGGGGAATCTCCTCAACCACCACCAATGTGCAGCATCCACCTGGATGATGCGACGGGAGCCATATTGCGCCAGAACGCCCACCACACACCAGCTTACTGGTGGAGAGGAGACAGAGTGATGAAGCCAATCAGTATATGGGGATGATTAGGAGGCCATGATGGACAGAGGCCACTGGGCAAACGTGGCCAGGATGCCGGGGTTACACCCCTACTCGTTTCGAGACATCCTTGTTTTTTTTTGTGACCACAGAGAGTCAGGACCTTTTACGACTTTTACGTCTCATCCGAAGGACGGTGCTTGTTACAGTGTAGTGTCCCCATCACTACACTGGGGCGTTAGGACCCACACAGACCACAGGGTGACCAGCGCCCCCTAGTGGCCTCACTAACACCTCTTCCAGCAGCAACCTGGTTTTCTCAGGAGTCCCCCATCCAGGTACTGACCAAACTCAACCCTGCTCAGCTTCAGTGGGCAACCAGTCTTGGGCTACAGGGTGACATGGTTGCGGGCTCAGCCGCTGGCTTTACTCCAGCAGACTCTCCTCTGTTCCACACACACACACACATGCACGTCAAAGCAGCCCGATCAACTTTACTCTATTTACGGATATGATGAGACACACACGGGCGAGTGACGTATGTGCGGTTTTTCTCCATGAAAACGGTCCCGTCACGTCTAAAATATAAACACTTATTAGGCTTATGAATCAGGGTAAAACAAAAAAACACGATTTAAAAGGAGGATTAATTATGAATTTAAATTTAGTTAATGTTGAACAAAAACTTTACATAATGTGCCTTTAATTAATATGACTAAATTCTTAAATTAATAATTACACTGTAACAAAAATAAGGTGTAATCCATAATTGCTCTAGAACGATGATTAATATAAATTGGCAATATCTTATCTATTTGACATTCTGCTTCTAAAAAGGGTTATTTGTGTCTTAGCATACAGCTGACTGTCAGGGTCTTGCTCTGGCAGCTTTGTCTATGTTGTCTATGTTTCATGTCTCTATGTTTGTGTTGTGCTTGAACATATGGTTGTGTTTGTGTTGGCCATGTGCTCCTCTGTTCCTGCCTCCTTGTTTCCCTGTACCACGCCCTCTTGTCTAGTTGAGTCCTCGTTTGTCTGAGTGTTGTCACCTGTTCCTCATGTTCTCTGCTCCCTTGTTTCAGTCCTCATTTACGTGAGTGTGTTCACCTGTTCCTTGTCTAAGTGTTCTCACCTGTTACTCTTGTTAACTCCCTTTATGTGTGTGCTCTTTCCCTCATGTGTTGCCAGTTCGTTGAATGTTGTGCTACTGTTTACATCTGTGCTACTTAACTAGTTTCTTGTTACCTAAGTCTATTGTGTTTTATTTGTAGAAGTTTGTTAGTGCTTTAGTTCTGCCATTGGTCCTGTCTGTCTTTTCTCCTGAGTCTCTAGTTCCAGTCCTGCTAGCAGTAGTGATGGCCAAATGAGGCTTCCTGAACCACTGAGGCTTTCCAGCCCATTGGTTCACCAAAAGGTTCGTTTACCTGAAGCCTCATGAAACAGTGTGCTCCCTAGTGACACCTGCTGTGCAAAGCAATGTATCGCACACAAATCTATTCATCCTGAGCAACCAAATTGTCATGGTGTGGGCACACCCTTTTTCTATTGCCTGTGTATTAAATAAAGTTTTTTACTCTGCTTGTGTTTACCTATGCACACACAACTCACACACACATAACTTTGTATTCAGTAGTTCTTTGGGTTAGTGATGACAGTGAATGCCCCAAATGAGTGTCAAGAAATCACTGAGTGCAGTGCTGACTGAGTGCAATAGTGTAGTGATTATGGAACTGGGAGTACAATTATGTAGTGCTTATGGAACTGGGAGTGGAACAGCAAACTGCAACAGGGATGGGAACATTTTTACTGATTTTTATTTAAAAACAAAAGTTTTTTTACAGTATTTGGATTGAGGCGGTTTCTCTTTTTGGAAACCACCTCTCCAGCCTTAGAAAACACCCTTTCACAGGGCACCGATGATGCCGGACAACATAAGAACGTAAGTGCCAGCTTATATAAATTGGGATGTTGGAGCTTCTGTTTGTTCCAATAACCCAGCGGATCCTCAGTCCTTGCCAGATTTGTCTCTGACAAATAACGGTCCACCTCAATAGTAGCATCTGCGGTCACACTGGAGCTCCGTCTGCTGTTATCCACTGTGCTGTCCAGTAGATGCCAAAGGTCACCTATAATTATACAAGGGAAAACACTCACTTCTCAATGGTTCACATTACATGACATTACAAATGTGAAAATTCACATAAGACATAGACTACTTACCACAGGTTGTAGATGGCCCAGCTTGTGAGGCAGGTACTTGAGCTGGGGGTGTTGTTTCAGAATTTCTGATAACATTGGCACATTCTGACTTTAGTCTTGTAATGGCTTCTTGGAGCTTCCCTGGACTTAGGAACCCTAGTTTTTTGAACCTAGGGTCCAGCAATGTAGGCATCGTCATCACACTAATGGATTCCATTTGTAATGCATGCTCTCTGACGCGACGGACAAGGTTGTCAGCCAGCTGCCTTGCCATATTTGATGTTAAGCCCTCGGATTTTCTTACTATTGTGTGGTTCAGCATCTTCATTAGGGGAATAACCTTTGAAGCAGACACTCTTTTTTCTGCAGAAAGCTCTACTGTGGCCTGGTGGAATGGGGCCAGTAGGTCGAGAGCATCCTTCATTGTTTCATACTCCAATGAAGTAGGAGGGCTTACATCTGTCCTCAAAGAGGCTAGAGCTGCCCCCACTGGCTCTCTCAGGTCATAGAGCCTTTCCAGCATGCTGTAAGTGCTGTTCCATCTAGTGTCCACCTCAATAATCATTTTCAGAGCAGGCCTCCCCATCTGCACCTGCACTTGGGCCAGTCTTTCTTTTCCTGTTGTGCTGGTCCTGAAGTAGGTTACAAGCTTCCTACATTTGGTGCGAAGCTCATTTAAGCCTGGCACATCATCGAAAGACTTCTTGACAATTAAATTCAATGCATGTGCAATGCATATCGCATGCCTAATATTCAATGCCCTCACACAGGCAATCATATTGGCAGCAGCATCCGTGACAAGGCACCTCACCTTATCCTTTATGCCCCACTCCTCCATGGCCATGGTATGGGCAATAGCCAAGTTGTCTGCCGTATGGGTGTTTGGGAAATGTTGCACCCCAAGCAAGATTGTCCCAAGCTGGTCATTGGCATCAATAAAATGACAAGTCACAGCCAGGTAAGCCTCCATGTTGATGGACGTCCACATGTCGGACGTAAGGCTAACAGCAACAACATTGTCCAATTTTTCTTTGGCCTTCTCCTTAGCCTCCTCATACCGGGTGTCAACCATGGACTTCAAAGCCTGAGAATGAAAATATTAATTGTTACTATTCATTCTGACTTTATAACAATAAACTACTTTAGTCTATTCACATACATACCTTTCTTGTTGGGAGAACATAGGATGGATCCAGCACATGCACAAGCTCCCTAAACCCCACGTCATCCACAACAGAAAAGGGTTGGGAGTCTTTGATGACCATGTTGACCAAAGCCTCATCCACCATTTTCTTTCTGTAATCTATAACACAGTACAATGCTGGTGTATTGTAGGAGCCTAACACATTATTTACATAATAAAAAAATTAAGATTAAATATTACTTTGACTAGTGGCTGGTCTGTTTGCAGCAGGTTGTGCATCCTCATGCATTGCACGATAATGCCTAAGCATTGAAGAGGTGTTGTTGCTGTAAGTCAGCTCTTTATGGCACAGCAAACATTTCACCTTCAACATGCAGATAATACACATTGTGATTATACAGGGATATGGTGAGGATTATGTGATGTTATGATAATAAATTATATAAATGTATACAAACCTTGTTATGAGCAATCAATTCAAAATGCTCCCAGACAGGAGAAGTTCTCCTCTTTCTTGCTGGCTCCATTGTAAGGGCTCTAGGTTTGCCTTTAACGTTTGCACTCTAAGGCTTTCCCTACAGTCTAGTCTTAGAATAATAATAATAGCAATAATATATATATATATATATATATATATATATATATATATATATATATTATATATATATATATATATACAATAATAACACTACTACCAATATATGTATATATATATAGCAACTAGAACTAGATATAGGCTAATTTACTCTAATAATCTACTGAACTATGTATACTTTACTCTAATAATCTAATAATCTACTAAACTAAGTATAATGTAATATAATATATAATACAGGCTATGATATATAATGATAACTATGCTACTACAAACTCGCTACAACTCGCTACTCACTACTTCGTACAACCAACACTTCAACACCAATGCAAACGCCTACTGCAAAACCCACGAGAGGCGCGAGGTTTCGAACCACTTTTATCCGGAAGCGATACTCAAAATGAAGCAATGACGTATTCAACACAATCCGAGGCCTCGTTTGTTATCGTCACGTGATTTTCACGGAAACGACACAAGCCTCGAATCGGGGCTTCATCTGGAACGCCCCTTTTTGCTCGACACAAGCTCCGGAGCCTCGCTTCAGATGTCACATCACTAGCTAGCAGAGCGTCCCTGGCTGCTTGCACTCTGTGCTTTGGTGCAAGCCTGGTGCTTAGCCTGAGATCCCTGAGTGCCTTGCTGTTGTCCTTGGAGGTTCCTGTCTGGCTATTGCTAGTACTCTCAGGTCTCTTTCTGCTCTGCAAACACTACTCTCCAGCCTACAGTCTTCTTGTGCTAGCTACAGCTGCTGCTCTGCAAGTTTGCTGCAACGGCTGTCTTTGTGTCTCATCCCTGCCTTTTGTCTGGACTGTTCACCTCTCCCACCACATCTTGTCTACTGTTTGTCAATAAACCTGTTAACACTCGTTCTGCATTTGAGTCCTCCTTCATAGACCCATGACAGAACGAACTGGCCAGTTCAGGACTCAGCAGAATGAGCATCAAGATCCTGCCACCTGCTAACATCCAGGAGAGAATGTCTCGTCATCGTGGTCTCACTGCTCTTCGCCAGGATGGCTTTGAGGTGGGGGGTTTTGCCCAATTCTTTTGGACCATGTCTGTGGGGCTAGATTATAATGACGCTGCTCTCAAGGACATTTTTAACTCCTGCTTGGATGACCCCCTGCCTGCATGGGAGATGGATTCTCTCAGGATTCTGGATTTCTGGGGTTTCTCTAGGTACCTTGGTAATCGCAGTAAGTGGGGAATGCCGCCCAGTCCACCGGAATCTGCTTTCAACAACCACCCTGCTCTTCCTCGCCTGTCTCGTCACATTTATGATCCTCCTCTGGCTTCCACTAAAGAACTAAGATTCAGACGGAATAGGGCAGTCCAATCCACCACAGCTACACCAGAGTCAGTCAAACAAACCGCCATCTCTCAGGGATCCAGGTCAGTCCCAGTCACTTCAATATCTGTTATTCAAGACCCAGTCAAGTCAACCGCTGTCATCTCTCAGACTATTAAGGCAGTTCCAGCCACCTCTGAGTCTGCTGACTTAACCTCTGTTTTCCCAGTAACTACCCAGAGTGTTCCTGTTACTTCAGAGTCTGCTAGGTCTGTTTCAGTCACTGCTGAGTCGACGGTCACTGCTATTCTGCCTGGTTTGGCTGAGTTAGCTGTAGATACTACAGAGGCTGTCCAGCACACAGTATCAGCCCGTCGAAGGAGGAAGAAGAGAAAGGCCTGTGCAGAACAGTCTACAATTCTCCATTCTCAAGCTCCAGGTCCAGTGGTTCATGAGGTATCAATTCCAGTAGAACCATTTTCTAAGCCTTTGACTAGTAATGTCATTCCCTCAGAGACAATTTCTCCCAGTCCTGTCATGTTCACAGAGGTCATTCCCAAGCTGCCTGTTGTCATTGCCGCAGAGGCCTTCTCTGAATGTCTTACAAGTCTTGTCAAGTCCCTAGACATTTCTGCCAGGCCTGTCAAGTCTGCAGAATGCGAGCCCGCTGCTGTGAAGGCGGTCCCCGAGCCCGCTGCTGTGAAGGCGGTCCCCGAGCCCGCTGCTGTGAGGGCGGTCCCCGAGCCCGCTGCTGTGAGGGCGGTCCCCGAGCCCGCTGCTGTGAGGGCGGTCCCCGAGCCCGCTGCTGTGAGGGCGGTCCCCGAGCCCGCTGCTGTGAGGGTGGTCCCCGAGCCCGCTGCTGTGAGGGCGGTCCCCGAGCCCGCTGCTGTGAAGGCGGTCCCCGAGCCCGCTGCTGAGAGCGCAGTCCCTGTGAACGCCAGCGCAGCCCAGGAGGGCGCTCACGAGTCAGTCCCAGAGCAAGCCAGCGCTGCCCAGGAGGGCGCTCACGAGTCAGTCCCAGAGCAAGCCAGCGCTGCCCAGGAGGGCGCTCACGAGTCAGTCCCCGAGCATGCCAGCGCTGCCCAGGAGGGCGCTCACGAGTCAGTCCCCGAGCATGCCAGCGCAGCCCAGGAGGGCGCTTATGAGTCAGTCCCAGAGCAAGCCAGCACGGCCCAGGAGGGCACTCCTGAGTCAGTCCCTGTACCTGATTCCAAGACCTTCACCAATCCTGCTAGTCGTGTCTTTGCCCCCAAGTCTGTCAAGCCCAGTTGGAAGTCCAGACCAGTTAGGCCAGTTCCTGTGTCCAAGAGTACCTCCTATCAAGTTCCCATTCCTCCCGTCTCACCCTCTGCGTTTCCTGGTTATGGTTCCCCTAAGCCGGCACCTCCTTTGTCAGCCTTGAACTTTTTACCCGGTTCTGTTCCCACCCGCCCCATCCCTCCCTCTGTGTTTCCTGGTCAGTTTGGGACTTCTATGTTTACGCCCCACCCGCCTCCCCAGTTGTTGCCTCCTTGGACTTCTATGCCTGTTTTGGACGCCTGGAGGCGTCCATTAGATGGGGGGTACTGTCAGGGTCTTGCTCTGGCAGCTTTGTCTATGTTGTCTATGTTTCATGTCTCTATGTTTGTGTTGTGCTTGAACATATGGTTGTGTTTGTGTTGGCCATGTGCTCCTCTGTTCCTGCCTCCTTGTTTCCCTGTACCACGCCCTCTTGTCTAGTTGAGTCCTCGTTTGTCTGAGTGTTGTCACCTGTTCCTCATGTTCTCTGCTCCCTTGTTTCAGTCCTCATTTACGTGAGTGTGTTCACCTGTTCCTTGTCTAAGTGTTCTCACCTGTTACTCTTGTTAACTCCCTTTATGTGTGTGCTCTTTCCCTCATGTGTTGCCAGTTCGTTGAATGTTGTGCTACTGTTTACATCTGTGCTACTTAACTAGTTTCTTGTTACCTAAGTCTATTGTGTTTTATTTGTAGAAGTTTGTTAGTGCTTTAGTTCTGCCATTGGTCCTGTCTGTCTTGTCTCCTGAGTCTCTAGTTCCAGTCCTGCTAGCAGAGCGTCCCTGGCTGCTTGCACTCTGTGCTTTGGTGCAAGCCTGGTGCTTAGCCTGAGATCCCTGAGTGCCTTGCTGTTGTCCTTGGAGGTTCCTGTCTGGCTATTGCTGGTACTCTCAGGTCTCTTTCTGCTCTGCAAACACTACTCTCCAGCCTACAGTCTTCTTGTGCTAGCTACAGCTGCTGCTCTGCAAGTTTGCTGCAACGGCTGTCTTTGTGTCTCATCCCTGCCTTTTGTCTGGACTGTTCACCTCTCCCACCACATCTTGTCTACTGTTTGTCAATAAACCTGTTAACACTCGTTCTGCATTTGAGTCCTCCTTCATAGACCCGTGACACTGACTTGTTTCAAAATGTCTGATTAATATGATTTTGAACGTTTTAGATGGATTAATGCACAATTTTTTTCTTTTTTTATTGCATTGGTATGGTTTGAACATGCACTATGTACTGTACTGAAGTCAAGTATGTGTTCACCTGATAGCCTGCACTCTCCTTGCAGTGAAGACAGCTCCAGCAGGCACAGATATCTAGATGTTCTGTTTGAGTGACCAAAGCCAAGATCCATTTGCTCCTTGTGCTGCTCTGCCCGACACACCATTATATCGGACAATCCTGTCGACTCTCCTTCAAGAGAAACGGTTGAACTGTTCACCTATGCCCTACAACCACAGACCTGGTATATAAAAAAAAGGAAATATGCCAATAAAAAGTTTAGCAGAGAATACAGAAGTATTGGAACATGCGTCCCATCGAGGGCGAGTGGAAAAATAATAAGAAGAGAAGTTATTACAGAAATACACAATTCAAAGAATAAGTGTGAACTAAATGTATTTGTGTGTAAATTATCTGTAGTAGTTCATCTTTATATATGTAATTTCATAATTAATTCTATAGTCTTTGAAATATGGTTAAAATGTACTTTCATTTAATTTCTATTCTATTTTCTATTCATAACCCTACCAGTCTACTAATACTCTACTCTAAATAAGAGTTAGTAGACATGCACTGTAGGTGCAACGTTACTTATAGTCAACAGAATGTGTTAAAGGGACCATCAAAATAAAGTGAACCCTACATTTGTAATGATGAAATTTGCCATTTAGTACATTTAAAATAAATTAACTTTAAATGTAATATCGAATAACTCACTAGACTTCAAATTATAAGCAAGTACTTTACAGTGCTTTGATATTGTAACGAGGTTAGATGTTGTAGGAAGGAGGAGGCGTGAACCGGCAAACATTCAACAATTTTAATTAAAAAAAATTCTGAATGCTTAAACCCTAACCGTGATTCTTATAGCATGATTTCTAAAACTATTAATACTTATAGCAAAACCACTCACTGAGTATGCAAAACTAAAAGCACAAACATTGCTTTGCACTCAGTTTGCAACTTTGTAACACACACTTTGCAAAACTGTAGGTACAATCCACTGCACAGCACTCTTTTTGTGGAACTGTAAACAACTCACTGCTTTACACTCAATTTCCAAATGATCAACACACTCCTAGCAAAACTATACACATGGATGGTTATTATTTACACTATTTTGCCAACTGTCTGGTACACTGTCACATGTGAAAACTGTTTTAGATAATTAGTTCACTTTGCAATCAGCCTTAGCACTATAAATAAGCCACAGGTAAGCTTTCCGTGTGGAGTACAATGGAGGGAGCAGGAAGAGTGAGAATTAGAGTAGGCCGAGGAAGAGGACGTGGAGGTGAAGAAGTAGGAGGAAGAGGACGAGGAAGTGAAGAAGAGAGAGGGAGAGGACGACAAGGAGGTGAAGTTAGAGGAAGAGGACAAGGAGGAGCAAGAGGAGGACGAGGAGGGGGAAGACGAAGGGTAAGAAGAGTAAAAAATAGAATTACTGATGACATCAGGGGTGCGTTTCCCGAAAGCATCGTTAGCCAACTATGGTCGCATGTTCCGTCGTTACCAATAGAGTTCAATGGTAATTGCGACCAACTCGCGACCATAGTTGGCTAACGATGCTTTCGGGAAACGCACCCCAGATCTATAATAATCTATTACAAAATCATGTAATCAACCATGGAATGACCCTGAGGGAAGCTGGCCAACGGGTTCAGCCTAACTTGAGCCGCTACACTGTAGCAAGCATCATAAGGACATTTCGAAATGAGAATCGCTTAGTACAGTCACTTTGCACTAAGTTTTGTAGCACTGCCATACTCTAACGAGAAACACAACAATACCATACATGTAAAAATACGGAAATTGTTACTTTACAGAATTGCTAGACGTCCAGATGCTGGGGGCAGAGGAAGAATGTTCACTGCAGAACAAGAGACCCATATAGTCAATATGGTGA
Source organism: Rhinichthys klamathensis goyatoka (assembly GCF_029890125.1). Classification (NCBI taxonomy): domain Eukaryota; kingdom Metazoa; phylum Chordata; class Actinopteri; order Cypriniformes; family Leuciscidae; genus Rhinichthys; species Rhinichthys klamathensis. The sequence goes on along the minus strand of NW_026606754.1, from coordinate 1,793,781 downwards.
TTGCAAATAATTCCATAAGGCTATGAGAAATACAGCAGCGCATAACTGAGGATGACACCACCTTCCAAAACATACACAATGTGAGCATTTCTGTATTATGTAGTGTCTGAATCCGAATGAAACAAATCTACAGAGTCCCTTTTGAAAGAAACAGTGAACGTGTAAAACAACTGCGATATGACTATGAGCAGGTAAGCTATAGTATCATTGGTCCTGAATCTGGAAGTGCATACTGTAGTGCCTGGTGTGCTGCGTTTGTTTTGTCTTGTCCAGAGAGTGATGGAGCTAGAGGGTCATGAACAGCTTTTTGTGGATGAGGCAGGTTTTAACCTCACTAAAACAAGGAGACGTGGCAGGAACATTATTGGACACCGTGCCATAATCAATGTCCCGGAACAACGTGGTGGTAACATAACTATGTGTGCAGCTATAAGTCAAAATGGTGTTGTTCACCATCATGCAACCCTAGGACCATATAACACTGCACACATTATTACATTTCTGGACACCTTACATGACATGCTCACTAATGTTCAGAGACGAGAGGAGACCAGATACGTCATCATATGGGACAATGTTAGTTTCCATAGGGCTGCTTTGGTCCGCAACTGGTTTACAGATCACTCACTCTTCACTGTACTCAACCTCCCCATACTCTCCATTCTTGAATGCAATTAAAGAGTTCTTCTCTGCCTGGCGCTGGAAGGTCTATGACCGTCATCCCCATCAACGCATAAGCTTTTTACAGGCAATGGAGGAGGCATGTGAGGATATTGATCAGGCCTGGATACGGCGTTCCTGAATATATTTTCCCCGGTGCCTTGGACTAGAGGACCAGTAGCGGTTTTAGGCACGGGTGAACCGGGCAGTCGCCCGGGGCGGCATTTTTTCATGTCACATGGGGGGCGGCACGAGCAGTTAAAAAAAATCCTCTGCGTCGCGAAGGTTTTCTATTTTCTATCATTTCAATTCAATTATTGGCAATGGCGCCCCTGCTTGCTGAGAAGGCGCCATGCACAGAAGCGATGTCAAGGGAAGTCTCCTGGTTGGAGGTAACTCACCAAGGGGCCGTTCACATATCGCGTCTTTTGCGCGCTCGAGGTCGTTATTTCAAATGTAGGCGCACGGGAAGCGCGCTCATAATTGAAGCGACGCGCTCATTTTTTCCAGGAGCAGCGAGATGAATTTTTTTTAAACATTTCCGAATGGGGGTGCACACAAACACGTGGGTGTTTTTCTCTTCTCCGTAAATAAATCTTTTAGCAGAGCCACACAGCAAGCGGTTTTCTGTGGTGGAAATCCATTAGCTACTAAAACTTCTTTGTCGTTGTGGAGAGCGCAGTGCATGGTTGTATAGCAACGACAGCCATGGGAAAATCGGACCGAATTTTACTCTTAATAATAAAAGATAAGCTACTGTGCATTATACATGTCAGGAATGTATCTTTATTGACCCATTCTTTTTATAAAGATTATTTAAAGGCTGAAATATGTGAGGTTTATCTTTTTATAAAACCTTTTTTGTCAAAAGTTTATTTGAACGTGTAAATGTTAGTAGATAACATAAAACACACTCCTTTGAAATTTGGCCATCATCTTTAATGCTATTAACTTGGTGAATAGATTTAATTGTGTATTAGGCCTATACTTTTTGAACAAAATTCTGTGTTTAACCGTGATCATTTTGGTCACTATATTCATGAAATGAAAATAATTTTCATAATGATCAACTAAAATCAACTATAATTATGTGTTTTTACAGTAGTCTATAATATGCAAAGTACAATTTTCTATTAAAAAATAATCTCTGATTCTGTCCTTTTCTCTGACATTTAAGAGTGACAGGCCTACAAAAGCTATTTTAGGTCTAAAACAGTTTGGACAGTTGTTAATATTAGAGTTATTAGAAATTATTTAAGAGATCAGTATTGTGTTACTACATAAGTAGCTCTTGGCCACTTTCACTTTTAAAAACTCTATTTCGTGACAAATTATAGTTTAACAAGTCATAATTAAAAGTGTGCCATGCATAGAATTCGAGGCAGTAACCAATGAGCTAATGGTTCCTCCCTGAAAGTTAGATTAATATAGTAAAATAACTGGATTTTGGGGGGTTTTTTCTGTTGGTGGGGGGGGGGGGGGGGTGGGAGGGGGAGGGGGGGGGGGGGGGGGTGGGAGGGGGGGCGCTCGAAGGGGGACTCGCCCAGGGTGTAATTCAATGTAGAACTGCCACTGTAGAGGACATTGCATGTGATGTAGACAAAATTTTGTGGCCGGACCCAGAGAGACGACACGATGTAGACTGAATTTATTTTTTATTTTTTCAGTGAAATTACTATTTTGTGTTTTGACTTGGAAAAAACCCCACTTGTGTTTGTTTTGATGTGTGTAAATAAACACCAGTACTTGAAGTTTGGATCCCTGTATGTTTACAGAACTATGACAAATGTATGACCTCAAAGTGACATAGCCTACTTTGTGCACAGAGAAAGCAAAAGCCAGATGTGTTTTTTATTCATACCATCAGTGTGTAGTTGGCGCATTGTGTGCTTATTAATGTGATGACTTGTGTTAACTGTTTGATACGAAAATACAATTTTTACGAAGGTTTGAAGAGTGTAAAGATCCACTGAAGGCAAGTTGTATAGAGAACCCAAGTGCAGTTTATTTATCAATTAAACAAAACAAAACATGGCGTGGCATGAAGCAAAAGCATGAAACAAAAACCATGACATGACGCTTACCGACAGAGATTACATAGAAACAAAACTTGACCAGGACACATGGCAAACATGAGGGCTTAAATACACAGACTAATGACAAGGGACACCTGTAAACAATGAACAGACGATTAACCAATGACAAGACACATGCCAGGATCACATGACAACGAGGGAATCTCATGACAGACATGGAACTGTCATGATTCTGCCTTCGTTTCCCAGATCTTCTCTTGTCTTGAGGCAGGATCATGACAGACTCATGTTTTATGTGTAAGCACATGGCCATTTGTTTGGGCTGTGTGCTTGCGTTGTCTTGTCACCCTACCCCGCCCCCTTGTTATCTCATCTTGTAATCATGTCATCGCTTTCACCTGTGTTCCTGATTAGTTTGCTCCCTATTTTATCCCCTCATGTTTTCTGTCCTGTGTTGGTACATTGTCAATCATTGCGTATTATTCTCTTATTCTCTATCCTGTGAGTACCTCGTCTGAATGAGAATTGTGAGTTTGTGTTGCTGTTTGTTTCTTGTCTAGTCATCGTCAAGTCAGAATCTAGTCTTCATTTATCTTCTAGTCTTAGTCAAGGTGTTTTTTCCTCCAGTCCTGTTTTGCCCCCTTGTGGGTTTTTGTTTTCTGTTTTGTGTCGTAATAAACCTTGAGTGTCTGCATATCGTCTGCGTTTGGGTTCTCTCCTTCAACCTCATGACAGAATGTACCGACCAAAGAAGAACCCAGCAGACTGAATGTCTTCCCCCGCTAGAACACAACCGACTGACCAAGAACTATGGTGGCAGTTGGCCATCGCCGACAGTTGAGATGGAAGACTTCCATTCCCTCCCCAGGGTGAGTTGTCCCTGAAGAGGTATGCCCAAGTCGTAGAAGAGAAAAGATTCTTCCTGCCTGAGGTCCTGGTTTCTCGCTATTTCATCGCTGGTCTCAACTCTCCTCCTCCTCTGTCTGAACGAGAGGAGCTTACTCTTCGCCCATTTCGAGCAGTGGTGGATTGCTTATCTCGGAGAGAGCCAAAGGGTCCCACGAGGATTTCATCTGCTATTCAGTGGTCCCGGAGGGTCGAGTCCTAGCTGTCGTCACTCAAGGTGATCAGGCTCCCTTCGTTCCTTCTCCCGAGGTTTCATCCAGACCCGCTGATCTCCGTGGCAAACGAGGGAGACGGATTTCATGGGATTCTCCTTCGGAATCATCCTCGACGGAGTCAACGCTGCCTGAGACTGCGTTTTCAGCACCAGTTACGGTCCCCGCGGAGCTTCTCCAACCGGCCACTAGTCCAGCTATGACTTCCACACTGGGACCTAGGAGAAAGAGAAGGAGGAGGGGAGCCTCCCGTCCTTCGTCTCTGCCTGTCCCAGAGCCCGCTACTGCAAGCGCTGTCCCAGAGCCTGCTACTGCAAGTGCTGTCCCAGAGCCAGCTACTGCAAGCGCTGTCCCAGAGCCCGCTACTGCAAGTGCTGTCCCAGGGCCCGCTACTGCAAGCGTTGTCCCAGAGCCGGTTACTCAAGGCGCTATCCCAGAATCTGCTGAGAGAGTTGCGGCCGATCTAGCCGCTAAGGAGGTTCTGCAAGCAGTTTCTGCCCAAGAAGAAATGCCGGTCGTCTTAGCTGCTCGAATCGTATCTGACTATCTTACCGCTCTTGCCAAGATCCTTGAAATGCCACCCAGACCCAATTTACTTTCTAGTCACGAACCCACGACATCAGACAGCGTTTCTCCCGAGTCAAGTGTGTTAAGCCTGAAGGATTCAAGAGAATCAGATGTGTCAAGTCTTAATGATTCTAAGGAATCGAGTCCTGTTCCGAGTCCTGCTTCGAGTCCGGTTCCGAATGATTCAAGTAAAACTAATGTATCAAGTATGGAAGATTCAAGTGAATCGATTCCGGTTCCGAGTCCTGTTCTGAATCCTGCCCTGAGTCAAGCACATTCTAGAGTCATCTGCCCAGATGAACCAGTCCAGTTTATCCGTCCTCTCGAGCAATGACCTGTTCCACAAACACCCGCTTCATCCCCTGTCTTGTCTCCCATGTCGTCGCCCCCTGTTGTCCCCATCAAGACTCCTGTCAAGTCGCCGTGTGTTTCCCCTATCAGCCCTGTCGTTGCCCAGCCCCAGACTGGTTTCCCCAAGACTGTACCTCGTGTTTCTTCATTTAAATCTGCCCATAATCCTTGTCCTAAGCCCTCGTCCCCTCAACCCAAGATCCCCATCTCACCTATCCTCTCTGGATTTCCCCCCATGGACTCAATGTTTTCTCCTCCTCCCCTTCCTTGTTTGTTGTTTTTGTTGTTCCATCCCAACCCTGTTATAGTTTATTCGTGTCTGCCTTTGTTAGTTTTTGTCATGTATTGTTGGTTTGTGTCTATGTCTCAGTCGGTCTTGTCCTGTGTTTAATGTTCCATTGGGGAGCGTCTGGTAGCTGCTGCTTAAGGGAGGGGTTCTGTCATGATTCTGCCTTTGTTTCCCAGATCTTGTCTTGAGGCAGGATCATGACAGACTCATGTTTTATGTGTAAGCACATGGCCATTTGTTTGGGCTGTGTACTTGCGTTGTCTTGTCACCCTACCCCGCCCCCTTGTTATCTCATCTTGTAATCATGTCATCGCTTTCACCTGTGTTCCTGATTAGTTTGCTCCCTATTTTATCCCCTCATGTTTTCTGTCCCGTGTCGGTACATTGTCAATCATTGCGTGTTATTCTCTGTGACAGTCCTGTGAGTACCTCGTCTGAATCCTGTTTAATGAGAATTGTGAGTTTGTGTTGCTGTTTGTTTCTTGTCTAGTCATCGTCAAGTCAGAATCTAGTCTTCATTTATTTTCTAGTCTTAGTCAAGGTGTACTCTCCTACAGTCCTGTTTTGCCCCCACGTGGTTTTTTTTTTTCTGTTTTGTGACGTAATAAACCTTGAGTGTCTGCATATCGTCTGCGTTTTTGTTCTCTCCTTCAAGCTCATGACAGGAACATGACATGAACAAACCAAAACATGACAGACGAGACCAAATCGTGACAAAGAGTTAAGCAAGGTTTATTAGCTTTTGCAAGAGAACTACAATGTTTTGCTGATTTGGTTTTCTTATTTGTGTGTAGAGTTTTGCAAAAATAGCCAATAGTTTTCTAAAAAATGTGCTTAAGCCATCAGAAAAAAACTGTAATAAGTAAATAAACAAATACAAAAACGAAAGTAAAGACGCCAGTCCCTCAAGGTCAACTGCCGCCACACACAGTAAAAACAAAACATTAAATAAAATAGTCCAGGCCTGGCCTCTCTCGTCCTTCACCGTCTTCGCTCCTCCTTTCATGCCTCCGCACCTCCGTGAGAGATGCGAGACCGGTGCGTCGCGCAGGTGTCGCTCATTATCTGTCACGCCACCGGCCTCGCGCCATCCTCCCATGGCCCTCAGCCTCGTCCTGCTCGCCACAGATATGATACGTCCTGCTCGCCCATATTTACTACTAATGAGTTTCAGGATTATAGGGGTTAGAGGGGTTTGGTTTTGTGGTAAAGGTTGGGTTACGGTTAGGGGTAACGTTAACAATCTGTTAATTAAATGCAACTACTTTAAAATTAATTACAATGTACCAACATGTATACGTACATAAGAACATTGTATCAAACTGTTAAGAACGTAGTAGTTAAGGCCACTTAATACAAAGTGTGCTTTTAAAGTATTCGTGAACAGTCATGCAAGTATACTCTCTTTAAGTCATTTTATTTCACTAATATTCTATTATATGTATGCACAGTCTTTCACTAATATTATATTATCTGTAGGTACGTTCTTTTAAGATTTGCAAAGATAAGCTCACTTCTTTTTCACAAGGGTATGTCTGATCATGAAGATGATATCAATATTTTGGTCAATTCAACAGGAAGAGTAAAAGGGACTGTAAAGTTAGTATTTTTTTAGCACAGAGGTTCTGGGTCACAAGATGGATCACAGCATAGTTCTGATAGGATCATGTCTGCCCAAATCAAACTCTATGATGTGTTTTCTTCACACTGTATATCACAATGGTAGAAGTTAAATAAATCCGGCAGATGTCAACATGGGGACATTACACCTTCAACAGGACGTGCTAATGCTATTGTTGGGTCTATGGGAGGTCACAGAATTACAAATTTCAGTGTTGACATTTTTGTTACATTTGTACGACAAACTATTTTAGTACTATGACGGCAAGGCCTTAAAGCTAGCAGACATGGATCGAAAGCCACACATCTTTGATTTCAATTGAATTCATGCGGTTTTTTACATTTCAGCAGTAGGCAATGTTGAGTTATGGCACATAATTATTACAACAGAACTACAAATAACTGCTTCAATTTTCACATCTCCAGGATCAATTTTCCAAATCATTGCTGTATGGTGACTCTGCATGTATGTTTACAAACACAAAACTAATTTCAGTGGTTCAAGTGGTGCCGTTTAAGTGATTGCAAACAATATTATTTGTCAGGTGCTTTAACCTGCGGTAGGCCCCATCGCCGCTCCATTATAAATACAACACAGCGGTTTCCGCCAGGTGAATTTTTCAGAATCGTTCCTCTTCATCTTTCATCTGAAGCAAATAAATGCTTGCTTCTGTGTATGCTGAGGGCAGCTCTTCCCTGTAACATCACTGCATCTCAGAATACCATCTTAGCAAAAAATAGCCGAGTCAAATCAACACGACAGCATTAACCCTCGTTGACTGATGTACCCCGGGGCTCTCACGCATATTTTACCCTGCTTGTGTATTTACATACTACTGTTAGAATCACATATTCACTGTAATGTCAACATTGCTGGGTGCTTTCCATCACTTTGAGGGCACCAACAGAGCAGCAGAGAGAAAATAGCTGCAGGACAGTTTTCAAACGGAAGTGCAGAAAACAGCATGCAAGGCCAATATTTCTAGATTTAAGTGCTTAACATGGAGGACTTTCTGCATGTTTCTGTTTATCATTATGTAGAATAGTTCATCATTAAGTAGACTAACAGTGAAATATTCAACCCTTGGAACCCCAGCTTATGCTACCGGAGGAAGGAAAGTCTCTGAAATGTAACTGTAAAGCGCTGCCCGTGAGTCATTGTTTATTCTTCTGCAATGCTCCAATCACTTTGACTTCATTGCTATGCCGGCAAGGTGGGTTTATGCAGCGTTCTCTTCTCATACTAGAGCGGTAAAGCATGGTGAGAAGGCGGCCTGTCAGATGCCAGTTTGCTGTGAAATTAACATAATTAGTGAAGGTCATTCATATGCATAAGGTTAAACGTTCTAGAGACTGATGCATGCGAGTTGTTTCTAACAAATAAATGAGACTCACAATCAGTATTGAAGAGGCAAACAGAGTTCACATTTTTCAATGGCCGTCTATTGGATTTTTGATTGGCCGCTACAGGCAAGTCTAATCAATTAGAAAAGTCAGAGTTCACAGAACAGGTCGTAGGACTGTACTAAGTTTGGTAAATGTATAGCTTGAAAGATGTCGGAGAAGTTAAAGACAAAAAGGTCTATGATCTTGAAAATGAAAACACCAACAACTTCTATTTATTTCCCCACAAATTATGATAACAGGAGCAGATCATTGATTGATAAAGACTTATTTGCATGTGGTTCCTTGTAAAATACTATTTTATGACCATTTACCATTGTTAGGCAAGTGCAGACAGACAGATGATGATCAGGAATAAAATTCAAATGCAGAGTTTAATAACAATCCAACAGGTTACTAATACATTTTGACATTTCCATCACATAAACAGCTCCAATTGTGTGGCTTTTCTGCTAAGGTAAACTTGCTCTATAGTTGTAATGCGAAGCACAAGTAAAAGTCCTGTGAAACATGAGTCACGATAAAAGAGCTCAAAGACTTGTAGAAGCAAGCTAAAATTACATTGTTGCTTCGGAAGCTGCACTTTTATCTCACGTTTGTTAGTGCCACTCATCGGACACTTTCTGACTGCTGCCATACGTACAACAACCAGTGTAGTAAAACTTTGCAGATTCACATTCATCTGGTTTGGATAAAACCGAAAGAGCTTCTAGCTACACTATGATTACTAATGTTCAGTGATGCGCAAATTAAAACAATATTTTGACTTCTAAAGACACTTTTTGTCTATTCAGATCGTCTGCCACATTAGGTTAATTTCTCGGGGCTTATGTTAGCAAATATTGTTACTAATTGGGATTAATTGAATGAATTATTCAACATGACGTGAATATCACATCACATAAGCAAATCATTTATTTGATCATTATTTGACAATCTATCCACAGGATGTTGGTTTGTCAAGACAATGCAACGAGACTTCTTGTTCAAATGTTTGTTTAAGCAGTATTGTGACGAAAGAGGCAATCAGTTCCATGACATCACAGAATAACGTGGAATAACAACTCCGAAAATGGTGAGTAAAATATCAAGAGAGCGCGAGCAGAGTCTTTTGATGTAAGTCTGCCTCTGCAACAGAATTATGGCTCTAAATTGGTTTCAAGGGACTGCAGCGATGCATGAAATAATGTCCTGTGGCATGTTGCGAAGACTGACTCCCAATGGTAGCACGCACTGAAATAGCCATACAACCAAGATTTCCCGTCTCATCCTGCAAGTGGGAACATGCATATTTCCCCTTCTGATTAACAACCACTATCAGAATAATCAAATCTGGCAAAGATTGAGCAGAAATGAAGTGGTTCATCAACATCCTTTTCAACTCCCTCACAGAGAGCTCTCCTACGCCGCACAAATCATGTGCTATAATGAGAAATGAGGCTGGAATGTGCAGACAGGAGTCTGGTTTACCCATAATGCCTCGCTCTTAGGCAGGTATGTCATTAAAGGACACTCAGATCAACGGAAGACACCCACTTAGCACAGAAGACCAGAGCAGCCATGGAAAATAATAAAATAACGGCAGCAGGTAGACTTAACTGCAATTTTCCAGCCCGGCACTGAGCTTTTCATGGGGAAAAAAGGATGAAAATGGTGATCTAATTGAATCTCCCTGGTAGCTTTCACCATGACTATGGAAACATCAAAGCCCATCGTGGAATGATGGATTCGAACAATTTATCATAGTTATTTTGCTTTTGGCACACTAGCCACTGAATTTAATTTTATAACCAGTTCTGTACATGTTCTAAACCTTAAAGGCTGCAACATCGAAGCAAGTAAAATAAAGAGTTTTTACTTCCTGTGCAGAAAGATACAGCCCACACGTCGCACATATTGCAACTGCATTGCACATTAAATATCACATAAACAGATGATTCACACTATGTGTTTCATTGCACTTTGAATAACCATTTAGTAACTAAACCATTTGGCAGTAAGAGAATGGAGGACAAAAAAACACACACAACTTGCTTTTAATTACCCGTATGGTTTTCACTTTTTCATCAGTGTTTCTATCCATATTATAAAAAGGGAGCAACAGTGCCTGACCTTTCCTATGGTTTCTATGGCAACAGAAAATGGGGTAAGAATTTCAAGCACGTTCAATAAATTCCTCTTTGGTATCTCAGCACAGAAAGCAAAGCACTGAGCAATTAATCAGGGGGCTTTTTGGGAGGAAAAAAGTATAAAGGACACAGAAAACGAGACTTATCCAGACAGGAGGTTGAGAAAGCCATTTCTTTTCTACTTGATATATTCAAATGATCAACTCAATAGTCAGAGGCGATTTTAATATGTCTTAGTAAATATAGAGCATGTACATGCGGTCGTGGGGGCGGCTTTAATTTAGTGGATATCTTCACATATTAACATGAAAATGAAAAGGAAGTGGATTAAGAGAGCAGACCTTTTTTTAAGCGAAAGGGCTCTCCTCACATATTAAACATGAAGCTGCGAAAACTGAATTATTGTAATGTCAGGTATTCCCTCAGGCGCGTCAGATGGACTAGCACTCTGCTCATGCCAACGGAGATGTAGAAATCCAATGAAAACTTTAAATATGGCACTCGTTCTCGGATGTATATAGAGAAAAAAACTCAAGTCTTCAGGGTATCTCAGATTAAACAACGATGGTGTTGGCAAAAAGGTACATTTTAAATCCTATTTACTTTCTAATGCACATTCCTGGTGTGTTTGTTTTGCACAATTCATCAATAAAAGCTGCAATCTTTCTTCAAAATGTAATCACTTGCTACGCCTCTGAAATGACAGTATTTTTCGACTACTGTCACAAATTCCTCTTATTTTTCAAGCCCTGTATTAAAATCTATCCTCTACCTCTATCCTGGGATGTAACACCCCACATGTGTGTGTAATAATAATACAATTGTTTTTGTTATTATTATTACTGAATGAATATGCAAGCAATCTGAAAGAATAGAATTGCTTATTTAATAACGTTTTGGTCAATTTGCAACACATAATGGAAGTGAAGGGTCATTGCTGAGCTCTTTTGATATACACTCACCTAAAGGATTATTAGGAACACCATACTAATACTGTGTTTGACCCCCTTTCGCCTTCAGAACTGCCTTAATTCTACGTGGCATTGATTCAACAAGGTGCTGAAAGCATTTTTTAGAAATGTTGGCCCATATTGATAGGATAGCATCTTGCAGGTGATGGAGATTTGTGGGATGCACATCCAGGGCACAAAGCTCCCGTTCCACCACATCCCAAAGATGCTCTATTGGGTTGAGATCTGGTGACTGTGGGGGCCATTTTAGTGCAGTGAACTCATTGTCATGATCAAGAAACCACTTTGAAATGATTCGAGCTTTGTGACATGGTGCATTATCCTGCTGGAAGTAGCCATCAGAGGATGGGTACATGGTGGCCATAAAGGGATGGACATGGTCAGAAACAATGCTCAGGTAGGCCGTGGCATTTAAACGATACCCAATTGGCACTAAAGGGCGTAAAGTGTGCCAAGAAAACATCCCCCACACCATTACACCACCACCACCAGCCTGCACAGTGGTAACAAGGCATGATGGATCCATGTTCTCATTCTGTTTATGCCAAATTCTGACTCTACCATCTGAATGTCTCAACAGAAATCGAGACTCATCAGACCAGGCAACATTTTTCCAGTCTTCAACTGTCCAATTTTGGTGAGCTCTTGCAAATTGTAGCCTCTTTTTCCTATTTGTAGTGGAGATGAGTGGTACCCGGTGGGGTCTTCTGCTGTTGTAGCCCATCCGCCTCAAGGTTGTGCGTGTTGTGGCTTCACAAATGCTTTGCTGCATACCTCGGTTGTAACGAGTGGTTATTTCAGTCAAAGTTGCTCTTCTATCAGCTTGAATCAGTCGGCCCATTCTCCTCTGATCTCTAGCATCAACAAGGCATTTTCGCCCACAGGACTGCCGCATACTGGATGTTTTTCCCTTTTCACACCATTCTTTGTAAACCCTAGAAATGGTTGTGCGTGAAAATCCCAGTAACTGAGCAGATTGTGAAATACTCCGACCGGCCCGTCTGGCACCAACAACCATGCCACGCTCAAAATTGCTTAAATCACATTTCTTTCCCATTCTGACATTCAGTTTGGAGTTCAGGAGATTGTCTTGACCAGGACCACGCCCCTAAATGCATTGAACCAACTGCCATGTGATTGGTTGATTAGATAATTGCATTAATGAGAAATTGAACAGGTGTTCCTAATAATCCTTTAGGTGAGTGTATATATATATATTTTTTTTTTTGTCATGAAATTGGTCATGATTTGTTTTGTTTTTTTGGTAAAACCTTTCTCACTGTAAAACCTTAGTGCTCAATTCCGATTTGTTGCTCAGCTCAGATTTGTTTGTATAGCATTAGCTGTCCATATTGTTTATTTAAATGTTGCCAATATCAGTTTCCAGTGTGTACAGATCATGGTCCTGGACTGTCCCGCATGCGTAAAAGAATGATAAAAGTACGTCAAACGGAAGTAAACATGTAGAACATTAAAGTAAGTTATTATGTGTTTATTTATTGTGTGATCTGCTGAGGAACCCAGAGAATTGATGTACAGGCAATATTAAAAACAAAGATGAGGATGTGAGAAAAGAGAGCAGAGTTTTTAAACATTTATGATGTTTTGCTTGTATATAGAGCTGTCACTGTAATACTTATGCGTTCTGACACATCACTGTCCTCTTGCAACTTTCTTGATAACTTCGGGTTAGGAAATCTTTGAAGTAACTCCCATTAACACAGAACTGTGACGGATGTTGCTCTAGACTAACGAAAAAGTCGCATGAATATGACTGTTCAGACTGAGGTCGCATTGCAAAACATCTGACCTGTATCGGATTTACGACCACATATCAAAGTGGCACAAATCAGAATCGAAAAGATCAGATTCCATGTGGTTTATGCTGTTCACACTGTCATGACAAAAACATATCCAAGTCATATGAGCAAAAAAACATTTTTGGTCCACATTTACTTGCAGTCTGAACGTAGCCTAAGATATGTCAGGCAACAGAAGTAAAGCAGGGTTTTTAATATTTAAAAAATATTTTTAATATACTCCTACATCTACGTCATACATCGCCAAGTGTTACTCTTTTGGCATAAGTCGACTTGCGTATAGGCCGTCTGCCGGAAGCTAGTTATTTTAGTCGATAAAGTTTTGAATGTGGATATTTTTCTTACATGAAGTATCTTTATTAACCCCCTGAGCCGCGTGGAGTTCGTTTATGATGGACGGATGCACTTTTATGGACTTCAAAACAGAAACCGGCCATTCACTGCCATTATAAAGCTTGGAAGAGCCAGGACATTTTTTTTATATAACTCCGATTGTACTCGTCTGAAAGAAGAATGTCATATACACTCCTAGGATGGCTTCAGGGTGAGTAAATCATGGGGTAATTTTCATCTTTGGGTGATCTATCCCTTTAATCATGCATAAAGCTTAATTTGAGCAAACAGAAATGAATCATTAGTTCAATTAAATGAATCCATTTAACTGCTGATTTTCAAGACACACTCTTTTCCTGAGCCTGTAGAAACAGCTGTAGGCCAGTGATGTCGTCGTGTTGACGCTACAGGCAGATTTCCAGAGGACGCATCATCACAATTAGCTTGATGAGCAGCTACAGGGAAAAGAGGAATAATTAGGCTGTTTTTCTGACTGTTTAGGTCAGTGTCTGCGACATTTGATAGACTGATTCTTGTCTTCCCTCAAACCACACAGTTTCACACTTACTGTGGGGAATCGGTGGGAGATGTCATTAGATTAATGTTTGCTATCTGTATAATTACACATAATGGTGTGCCATCATTTATGGGCTTGCTTTTGCTCTGATGTGTACTATCGTATGCTATATGTGCCATGAAGCCAAGCCTATAGTTAAATTAACACACAGTAAAGTAATCTTGTATTGCATTTTGTTATATTGGAAATCCTACACAAATATGTGCATTTTTAATGTAACTGGCAAATATTATTTTTAATACTGTGAGTCATTGTGTTCACAAATCATTTGACTTAAAAAATGTACAAATTTAAAAATGTAGGTTGGGACTTTACATTAACATTAACTGCCATTAAGTTACTATTGGAAATATTTTCTGCATTACCTACAACAGTAGCCTAAACAATACCTTATTTGTATAGAAAGATTGGAAAACAATAAGACCAGGAACTTGATTTAAGAAAGTAAATAGGTTCCATTTTGAGGTAACACTTTACAATAACAGGGCATGAATAATCTCTAATACCTGAATTAGTTACTTCAACATGAACTCATGATTAGTGAAGATATGAACTAATCATGAACCAATGAAGAGCGATCCTTAACTACGACAGGAGTCATAATGATTCATGCATGAATAACAGCAGCCTTAAACATGTTAGTACATGTTTGATAGTTAATGCATTAATTAATGTTCAGGGGCAAACTAAATCAATCAGGCTTCGTAAGAAAAAACAAGAAATATTTTGACTTTGAAATACATTTAAACAATTTATTAGTCATAATTTAAACTATTTACATCAGCAGCTTCATCATAAACATTACTGAAAGGCACAGGATTAGTTTGTCATTAATTTCACTGATCCTGTTTATCAAACATAGAAAATACTAAATACATTAATAATTTATCTTAAAATGTCTTAATTTGTTTTGTGATATTCTCTTTCCCATCAAACTAAACTGTTGTGACTTACAACAGTTCCTGAGGAATCGGTTACCAAAAAAATAGGCAAACAGGAATCATGAACTAAGGTCAGTGGAACGTCTGCTGGGATCAGTAGTTCACTCTCCATCCAGACACAGGCCGTGATGATACTGTACCTCCGATCAACAACATCACTAAACTGGGCTGAACACTAGTTGTAGTACATGTGTATTTGATAGTAAGTTTATAATAAACTATGAGGTGAAATTGGTAAGTAGTTAACAGTGAATTAATTATGATGTGCCCCCTCAAGTAAAGTCATGACACAGTAATGCGTTAACAAGCCATTACTTTATGTAAGTGTATGGTTAGTTAATAATAAATTAATTATGATGTGTCTCCTCAAGTGAATTCATGACACAATGATGCACTTACAAATAATTAACTAAAATATGAATAAACAAATACAATAAGAGAGCCATCATTATTCCTTTACACCCATGATACAAAAAAAAGATAAAAATGATGTGTATTTTTATTTATACAATTAAACATATATGGACTTAAAAGAAAGCCCAAACATACCTGTAAAGACACACATAAGGCACGTTTACATGTAAAACAGGGCATAAGCTATAAGCTAATGTTAATCGAAGCATATACATTTAAACAGCAAAAAATGCAGTTCATTATTGTACATACCTCCTGAAAACTACCAAATACAACATACATGCAAACATGTCTTTAATTATTAATTCTGTTTACCAAAGCAGTCAACATTTATGAGATTAAAATGCCAGCATTACCGTAGGAACACCTACATACTGTAGTTCCGTGAATAAAAGTATAGCTATTACCAAACATAGTCCTTAATGAACTATAAAAATCAAAAACGGTTTAGATCAAATGAAATTTATTAGTGGTAGTTATTAGTCTATTTTCCACGTTTGGTTAGACGGATCTCTGTAGTTAATGGCTAAAAAATCATGTGCCATTTCAATTATTTGTCAAAAAGCGGCAGATGGCAGATTATGTTATTACAGTTTAAATGATGGCAGTATTAAATATGTTTAATTCAAATTTAGATTACTTATTATTTATTCTTACGGAGCCTGATTGATTTAGTTTGCACCTAAACGTTAATTAATGCATTAACTATCAAACATGTACTAACATGTTTATGGCTGCTGTTATTCATGCATGAATCATTATGACTCCTGTCGTAGTTAAGGATCGCTCTTCACTGGTTCATGATTAGTTCATATCTTCACTAATCATGAGTTCATGTTGAAGTAACTATTAATTCAGGTATTAGTACATGATTATTCATGCCCTGTTATTGTAAAGGGTTACCCATTTTGATATCATGTTGTCTTTAAAGATTACTTGGAGAATGGTTTTCTTAATTAAAACGTTGGCCGGTTCACACCAGGACTCTATTAATGGACTCTCCACTCTTTAGCTTATAGATAGTAAGATTCATTAAGGAACGAAATAACCCTGTAAAGCTAGTCAACCATTAACTGAATAAATAAATGCAAAATGGTGCTGCATGAGGAAAATTGGGAGCAGATTCTGCCTTCAATTTAAAGCACTCAGGAAAATGTTAGACTTTGTCACACAATATAACAGTAAGAGTTCCTTAAAAGGCACATTCCTCTGAGACCAATAGGCTCATTAGTGCTAATGGGATGAAAGGAAGGCAACAAAATATATAAACTGACATTTTAGCTGGCTCAGTCAGCCCTAAAAACAATATCTCTCTCATTCCCTCCCTTCCTCTCTGAACCTTGATCAAGGTTACTCACTGAACAGGAAAATTAAGAAGACGGTCTTGAAAGTATGCGAGCCACCAGCATCAACATTAGCCGAATGAGACAAATTGAAAGGACATTTAAGAAAGAAAGTGAAATATTTGTCACGAGGTTCCACTGTCAATATTGCTTCTACAGTGAACATTTGTTGAGTTCTAATGTTTGTTATACCGAGGCATGACCTGGTTTTTCACTGCAGAGAAAGGAACTTCACTGCCCTACCATTAACAACCTACATTTCATGATCATCATGCTCTTTCTCAAGGTAAACCCATTTCATCAGTGCCCGAAAAAAAACACCAATGAAATCTGGCCAACATATATTTTAAATATATGGTGTAAAAAGGCATGGTTGAAAGTGATATTTTTCTTTTAAATTGTAAATATATTTTGCTTTATATTAATGCAATGCAGAGGCAAGATAAAACATTTTATAAAAAAACATGTGTATAAAATGCAAGGAACACATAACCAACTTTAATCTTCTCAGATTAGTTTATATATATATATATTAGGGGTGTAACGATACACGTATTCGTATTGAACCGTTTGGTACGAGGCTTTCGGTTCGGGGTTTTTTTACGCATTTTTAAACCGAACGGTTCGTTGGACCATTTGTCCTGCCGACCAACATTTCGTTATTTCAAATGTAGGCGCCTGCGCGTAAGCGGAACGAACCTCGTTATTGTGTGGTTGACGGACTGTTTACCAGTTTGGACCAATGCAGCGCGAGCCGATCTTCATCATCAGCACTGTCACTACACAGCCAAATCCAGTCAAGAAAGCATTTGAATTCACCACTGAAGTAATAACATCGCTGCAAGATCTAGTGAGAAACATTCACATTTCTCTGTTATTAACGGACCAAACAGCGCTGACGTGGAAACCAGGAGAAACATTGTGCCATGAATAAACTATCCAGTGTCCACAGATCAGCACATTCACCATGGGTTTACTGTAGTAACACTACTAACTGTAACCATGGAAGTGTGGCAGGAATAGTCGGCTATAATGCTTTCAAGTAACATGACGTCGGTTTTATTTCGACATTATGAATACAGTTGCTGCCCTCAAATGTTAATCTGAACTAAAATAAACCTTTGTTTAAAACTACTACAATATTACATTTCATTTTGTCCAAGGAGCTGTTTTGTTTTATATGCTCCTAAG
Source organism: Rhinichthys klamathensis goyatoka (assembly GCF_029890125.1). Taxonomy (NCBI): domain Eukaryota; kingdom Metazoa; phylum Chordata; class Actinopteri; order Cypriniformes; family Leuciscidae; genus Rhinichthys; species Rhinichthys klamathensis. Next base: position 1,776,017 of record NW_026606754.1, on the reverse strand, counting down.
AAAAGTCAAGTATGAGCAATGATGGAGCTAAAGTAAAAAAATCATACTTTATGATGTTAGTTTTAATAAAAATATAATTAAAAAAATTTAATCAAGGAAACTTTTTGCTGTATCGAAAACGTACCGAACCGTGACACAAGTGTATCGTATCGAACCGAACAGTGAATTTTGTGAACCGTTACACCCCTAATATATATATATGAACAAATCTGGAAAAAAAAAACCAGAATCTGTCCTCAAAAACCAATCAAAATATTGTTCCTGATTGCACAATGGTCTTCTTCCATCCACAAACATCTATTTATTCTAAACAAATGGATGCTGCAACTTCGGAGCAAGAAAACCAACCATCTTATTTTCCGATATTTGCAAAGAGTGGAGTGCCAGCACCCTGGGCACATGCAGAAGGCTGATAAAGTTGTTATTGGCAAATGTCCTTGGTGCTGGCGGAGCAGTGCTCAGTAATCCTTCTGTTGTCTCAGCACTCCTCCATTAGTCTCACTAAACTCCACGACTCACTGTTACAATAAGAGGCTGCTCCTCTGCTGATAATGCTGCCTCCATTCACCCTCAGATCTGTTTATTGACTGCAAATTGACTGCAATTATCATGGCTGCGGACAGTTATTGCCATATTGTATTTGCATGTGCAAGTCTGTGATGTCTTGAAAGAGAGGGGAGCTTCATTGTGTGCTTCTGTTGCTAAGCACAGAGGATGCTGTGTGTTTGAAAGCCCTGTGCTTTTGGTTGGCTCATTAAAAAAAATATATATATTCTAAAACTTTTGATTTGTAGTTATCATATGTCTAAATGTGCCAGTTTGTAACTTCGCTAGATTAAGTGGTTAAAAATAAAAACTGCATGCATTTTGCGGAAGAACATTGTTTTGGTTGTGCTTCGGCTCTGTGTGACTGTGCGAATGAATATGATTTTTTATCATAACTAAAGAGTGAGAGAGAGAGATTATCCTCCTGCTCATAAAACATACTAGGCTTAAGAGAAATAACCAGTTTAGATGAAAAGGATTTAAAGCTGACTAGCTGAAGACGTTACTGTAGTTTTACACATTAATAAACACAATACTTCCTTGAGAATAAACTCCAGCACAACAACCATAATGGAATGATTGGTAACACTTTACTTGAAGGGGTGTGCATAAGACTGACATGACACTTTCAGAATCATGACATGACACACGTCATGAATATGAAGGAGGTTTTATGTATGTTTATGACAACTGTTATTAAGTGTCATTCGCTCAATTATGACATTTTTTATGCAAACATGACATCGTTTGGGATGTCTTTGTTATGACACCTTGACATTACCAATACATCATAACCTGTCAGTGTCTTAGTAATGACAATTTGACATTACCAAGACAACATATTCATTTCATTATGGTTGTTGTGCTGGCGTTTATTCTCAAGGAAGTACCGTGTTTATTAATGCATAAAGCTACAGCTTTTCATCTAAGCCTTCCCACCACCTAGTGGTGTAACAATGTAACTGCACTGAGTGACAGCCTGTCTAGAATGTGCAGAGACGAGCAATGCCGATACTGGTGAAATATCAGCAGAAAGCATCTCGTAAAGTGAGATTCGAGGATCAGAACCAACTGTTATATAACAATGGCCTAACAAGCTCATTGTCGGGTTTATGTTGTGTTTATTATATTATGTGGACCCGACCCTTATTTTGACATTGTATCTTCATTTTATTCCACTTCCTTTTAACGCGTTTTTCAGTTTCGGTTTCATTACTGAACATGTACTTGTCTTCGTGCCTGCTGACCACAGCGTAGCACTTATTTATTTAGCGAGATCTGTGAACGCCTCACATTACCAGATAATCTGCGCCGAACATTGGAACCGATTGAGGTCATCGACAAGATTTTTTCTCCGATTCTCGGGATGGGAAAATCCGGGATAAATCGGCCTAAAACTCCTGTAGTGTGAGCCAGGCATTCTAGAGCTACATATGACAGTTTACCTGTTCAATAAAACACCTTACTCTCCTGTTGAGTAATAAAACACCACCATCTCCACCTCGCTTTTAAACCCCTCAGTTCTCTCCATCTCCTAAAGCCAAGCTGATGTTGATTCTTGTTTTATTACCAGCTCTGTCTCGTTCTCTTTTCTCCGGCAGACTCTCCTCTGTTCAGAGTTTGTTTAAAACGGGTGATTCTCCGGAGGTTGGAGATTTAGCGGCTCCATGTCAACCTTTCTCTGACAACTAACCTGTGCCATTCCCACACACAACAGACACGTGTCAATGCACCCAGAGCAACTTTACTCTATTTACGGATATGACGAGACACACTCGGGCGAGTGGCGCATGTGCTCATTTTCCAAGTGAAAACCATCCCGTCAGGTCTAAAATATAAACACTGGATGGGTTTTTCATAGTGAATCAATAAGACCCACTCATTTTTTTGTCGTAAATGTATTTCTGAGAAAGTTTAAAGTGTTTAACTGAGGGAAGATGTACCGAAACAAGAAAGAGAATGGGTGACCCCAAGGGGTGACAGTTATTTAGGGTGGTAAGAAAGGAAGGGCAAGGCTATTAAGACTTTTTTTGAACCCATAACACTACATATACGGCGTAAGTGAACTGTAATGAAACTGTAATCAGCTACGAGAATTGGTGCCGAGACAGTTTCCGACAGTTCAAAAAGGAGCAGCACTGCATCAAGATATTTCTGTATCATCTGTGTCCTTTGCTATTTTGTGGTCACCCAAACAGAATTCCTGAAAGCATGTCGATGCTTGTGTGTGAGATGTCTATAATTAAAGAAAGAGAGAGACAAAAGAGTGTTTCTTTCATCCTTTTAATCACAGGCAAAGAATTTTCTAACAGCTGAAATGAGTCATCTTGGACTTTCCACTATGCATTCATGCTATTTAGGCAGATTACAGTATTAAGTGGAAAATTACTGTTGCAGTAATCTAAATCTACTGTAACATCTCCAAACTTCTTTCATATTGTGTAACTGGTCTGTCATCCACTTGATGTCAGTCAATGAACAAACTATACTTTACTAACAAGTCCGTAATTAAAATAGAGAAAGTAAATGGGAAAAGAAAAGTAATAATAATAAAAAAAATAACCAATAGAAAAAAATCTAAAGATTTTAAATAAATAAAACGTAGAAAGGGAGAATAGATTTGGCAAAAAATAATAAAACATAATTAAATGCTTTCAAATAGGCCTATGTTTATGCATGCATGAATTCTAAAGTAACATCAAGAGAAAATGAATTAATTTCAATTAAATTGACTCAAATTAATTGCCATTTTTTCATGATTTTCATGCAGATTAACAGTCAAATTAGAACTTCAGCTTTTTATTGGCTCAGTGGTTTAAAATAACCTATCAATAAAATCTTTAATAGATATAATGTGGAAATTTGGATGGCTTTTCAGCTATTGAAGCACAAAACATAGACCCTAATCCTGATCCTGTGTCTGCCGCATTGCCTGTATTAGATCCAGAGGAGTTTTTAAACCTGTTCTCTCACTAACACTAACCCCACATTCAAGACACAACTTTATCTACAGTAATCATGAGCAATTGATCCATGAGTAAATCTAGGTGTGGTTATGTGTTGTTTAATGGTCTCCATGTAAATTCTCAATGTAAATCTAATCACTTCTACCCAGGGTGCTTTTACTGTGATTTGTAAGAGCAAGGCTTATCAAACGACCTCTTTACAGATCTTGGAATTGTCTCACAAATAATTTAGCATGACTTGAGTAAGGTGTATCCTTCATCCGACCTCAAATCCATGGGCATTGAAGAATGTATTAAGAAGTCCCTTGCTTTAGGTTTGCATGCATCCTTCCATCTCCCAAACAGCATCATCTTTTGTTAAACGAAGGACGGAGGGCTAAAGCGGTGCATGGATTATGAAGGTTGAAATGCAATAACTATAATGGGTTTTTGTCTGTACCTGTTGTCCATGCCATTCTGGAGAATAGTTCAGAGGTGCCAAGATGTTCCAAAAATTACATTGAAGGAGAGAATACGATCTGAATTATAATTGAAAGAGAGATGAGCAGAAAAATGCCTCACCATCATGCTTGTCCAGCTGTTGTTTAACCTCTTTGAGTTTCACTAGTAACTCGTCTTCTAAATATTCCTCGGGCTTTGGAGTAATAGTACATTTTCCACTTTCCACTATATTAGAAACATTTCTACCAATTCCCCTCTCGTGTTTAACACTCCAGCATTGTTTCATGCAATTAAATGTGCTATGCAAACTGACAATGCAATTAAAGTTCACATTTTACCATCACATATTTTTCCTGGGAATCAAATCCTAATCCTTGCTGACAAAGATCTATTTTCACATTTCAACTGCATGCGGTACGATTGTGTCATTGGTTTCAGCCACAGCTGTTTACCACTGTAGCTACGAAACAACTCAGGAGGTGAAGGATGCAGTTATAATTCTCTCACAATTGCTCTATGATGCAATTCATTCTGTTGAATGCATTACAAAATGGCATGTTAGTGACTATAATTTACACATATTGTCTTTTAAGGTCCCTTTTTACTTTATATGGTACAGTATCTTGCAATTTAGTATTTAACAGGTTTTAGCATTTTTAGATATACAGTTGTAATTGAAATTATTTAACCCCCATTGCAAATCAAGTTTATTTATCGAAATTTTCAGACTTTCAGCTGTTTGCAGTGAACAAATCAAACAGAAGTAATTGAAATAGCTTAACACAACAAATGTTTCAAATGTTATATATATATATATATATATATATATATATATATACATTCTTTTTTATATTGAGAATTTCCAAACAGTACTAAAGCTGAAAAATTCAACAAACCCACAAAGATTCCTGCAGGAAAACCCAGCATGGAAATGTTCAAGGCTAGTTTTTCCATAACCATACATATAGTTTTCATAGATCAGTGGTTGTCTATTGGTTGCAATGCAAAAGGGCAAAGGGGGGCGTCATCTGCTCACCCTCATGTCGTTTTCAAACCCATAAGGATTTCATTCATCTTCATAACCTTAATGAAAATATTTTTTGATATTCTCTCTTTTTTTCATCACAAATAACCAAATTGAAGAGAAAACGCTTACCGTATCTTTTGCTATTGACATCAAAGCATGTGCAATTGTGCATCCAATCAACTCTACAGTATTATGATTCAAATTCATCTCTGAGTGTGTAGAAGGCAAAGTTTAAATTAGATTAAATTAGATTAAAGGTGATATAATTTTAAATAGAGTGTTTGATTATTGCTTGAACATTTGAGGTTTGTGGTGTTTGTAGGTTTCAGTGTCTTAGCAACTGAGAGAGGAAAAAAAAACTGTATAACTTTATTCCCGCTGGATTGAAGCTGATTCTCAATGCATTAATCTAGTCTGGGATCAGACTTTGGCAGACTGGCGAGTGCCTCATTGATTTGGTTATATAAATTTTCATGTCAGCAGTTGCTGTTCTTGTTATTGCAGCAGAAGCAATTAACATCTGCATTGGTCATAGTATAAAAGCAAGTGGTACAGGGATAAAAGCAGCTAAAACTGTTATATTAGAAAGAAATAATGGTTAAATCAAGCCGAAGTTGCTTTTTAAAGGAAAAGCTAATGGTGTAGAACCAGAGTGAGGTGAAAAGCCACAGGTAAATAAGGGTTTGTGTTGATGATTAAATGCAAAGTAGCCATTACAATATTCATGTACATTAAACATGTTCATGTTCATTAATCACTTTAGTCAACAACTGCACAGTAGGTAATTCATTACTAGTGAACATTAAAAAAAAACTGGTAGATTGCTCATTTCCATGTCTAATCAGAGGCTTTTGAGTGGTTAAAATAGGATCAACTGAAATGAGGCAGATCATTATCAGAGATGTATAGTAACGAAGTAGAACTACTTCACTACTGTACTTAAGTACTAAAAGGCTGTATCTGTACTCTTCTAGAGTATTATATTTTTGTCCTACTTCCACTTTTACCTAAGTACATATTTTTGATGAGTTTAATAC